>NW_024081063.1:76246-478354 GCF_003009895.1 Hyaena hyaena | reverse complement strand
AAATAGCCTCAAAAAATAAAAATACATCTGTGTTGCTTCCAGTTTAGAGCCATTATTAATAAAGTTGCTATTAACATTTTTTGAGCAAAAAAATAAAAACAAAAAATAAAAGTAAACACATTAGTAGATAGAAAAGTAGTAACTCATGGCTTCAAGCTAGTATAACATGGTATATTCATCTAGTTTATGGTATTTTTATTACTTAGAAAACTAGGTAATTTCTTCAATTTGTGACTCAAATATCTTATAATCAGTGACAAAATTCTTGATCTATGGAAGACATCAACTGCACCCCTACCTCCCCAAAGAAAGGCACAGCTACTCACTGGTGAAACATTGGTTGATAACCCCTCCCATGGGCTTTGCTTCTAATTAGCTCTGGAGTTCCACTCTCTTAGATATGAACAAATAAATGTAACCAGACTTTAGATTTCAGTATCTAACATAAAATATAAATGCCACAACAAAAAGACACTAAAGTTCAAATTAAAAGATTAAGATTAAATTAAATTAATTAAAAAATTGAGATTAAAAAGGCAGTGTTAATGGTAATATGTGACCAAATTACACAGAAATTAATTCACAGCATATTCCTTTTTAACCGGATTCCCTACAGCATGGCCTATTTCAAAATGGAGTGACATGTTTAATCTATTATTTGAATCTAAACAAATACTGGAGAATGCTCAAGAATGTTGCTTTTAGGGGGCGCCTGGGTGGCTTAGTCGGTTAAGCATCCGACTTTCGCTTAGGTCATGATCTCGCGGTTCGTGGGTTCGAGCCCCGCGTCGGGCTCTGTGCTGACTGCCAGCTCAGAGCCCGGAGCCTGTTTCAGTCTGTGACTCCCTCTCTCTCTGACCCTCCCCTGCTCATGCCGTCTCTCCCTCTCTCTCCTAGAAATAAATAAAACATTTAAAAAAAAAAAAAAAAAGAATGTTGCTTTTAGAAATATTTTCTTTGAGATAAGCTAGCCAAAATTTCAGTTTTCCAGGCTAAGCTATCAAGTTGCTTAAAAGCTCGTGTTCCTAACTATATTTATCAGAACAAAGTTCATTTTCCAACAAAATGAAACTAGAGCTACCTTTTAATTCTCATTCTAATGACTTTGTTTTCCTTTCACTGTTGCCAGTTCTGTTTTTCAAGACCTTTTTTATTCTCCTGTCCTTCCAAGAAGCCTCTTGGATTGAGTTCTACCTTGCTGACCCACCAGTTCTTAAAATATAATGCAAATGTAAATCACTGTGAAAAGATGGCAGACGAACACATGTATATAATTTCACTAACTCTTAAAACATTGGTAAGACTACATAAAAGTTGTTTTTAAGACTCATATACTAAGTGTGAAAATCAATATTCAGCTAACACCAAGGCACGCCCCCCCACTCCCCATTTTTTTGGTTAGCATTTTGCCTTCTGCTACAGGATGTTCCAAGGTCACCTTACACTTTTATGTTACAATCCAAAGAGGTTTCATTTCTATTATTCTCCAGTTCCTTTAATATTCAATACTTACAATGATGACATGCAAAATTATAGACTAAAGTGAAAATACCCAAATAATTCTACCAAGGTCTGGCTACACTTTAGTGACTAGCTGATACCCCTACATGTTTCTAGCTCATCAACTGATTACAAAAATAAGTAACAGGACTGTATCTTTAATAGTCTTAAAAAATAACATGGGCGCCTGGCTGGTTCAGTCAGTTAACGATCCAACTCTTAAATTCAGCTCAGGTCATGATGTCAGAGTCATGGGAAGGAGCCCCACATCAGACTCCATGCTCAGCGTGGCTTAAGATTCTCTCTCACTCTCTCTGCCTCTCCCCAACTTGCACACGCATGTTTTCTCTCTCTCTCTCTCTCTCTCTTTCTGTCTCAAATTAAAAAATTAAAAGAAATAATACCAAAGTTTTAAAATATTAAGTACCAAAAAATATCGTATATTGGTGCTAAGACCAAGACTTCAGGAAAGCATCCTTACAATGCAGAGGAGACGATTATGTGTTTGTTACTGAGGTTATTTATTTGTTTTATAAACTCTTGACTCAGTTATCCTGTGCAAGTAGAAGGGAATGTTCTAGAATGTGAGTTATTCCATTATATGATAGCTCTGTGTCTTCAGGAAGGTCACTTAGCTATTCTAAGGCCTCAGTTCTTTCTCTAAAAACAGGAATAATAGTGCTTATCTCATAGGGTTGCTATAAGATACTCTTGTAGGCAGTCCTGGCACATTATGAGAGCACACTAATACCCAATATTTCACTATGGTCCTGGGCAGAGTTTAGCTACATGACCTTTCATATATAACAGGGAGCTTAGAAGGTTCATAGGGCATACGAAGCATTTTCTCTTAACTGAGCAAGTCAATAATGTTAATAAAACATTATTTAATGCCATGCATTTATCTCCTTTCCAAGCATCTGCTTTACTCAGGAAGCCTTAGGGAACTTACAGTTGAGGGTGGGGGGGGGGGGGGGGGGGGGGGGGGGGGGGGGGGGGGGGGGGGCAGCAGCGGGATGAGGAAAAGGGGAGGAGAGAGTACTCCCATCACCAACACAGCTGTTCAGCTTTAGACATGCAAAAAGTTTCCCCTAGTTCGTAGATGGATTCATTTGCTATAGCATCTTTAAAAAAACACAAACAAAAACCCAACTTCATAAACTAAAGGTTCTGCAATTAGTCATACCCTCTGAAGGTTTAGTTAATTTTGGACTAACATTAAATGGGTAGATGGTTCATTGACGTGAACCACACTATGTGATTTTAATCAACATAATTTGGTGGCACAATGGTGAACCCCAACAAATGTTACAGTGAGAAAACAATGGCCTTTTAGGCTTCTAAAAATAACTCAGAACCCTGTTAGTGGCAATATTTTTTTTAAATATTTAACTTTTCTGGATGAGGATTTAGCATATGAAGATAAGGCTTTGAAAGAATGCATTTTTTTTCTGAACAGTTTAATTACAATCCTAAAATCTGCCCCAAAGAAATAAAAGAATGCAAAACTGTCTGTACAAAATTATTCATTATAACATTGTTTATAATAACAAAACATCAGAAGGAGCCTATATATCCAATAATAGACGACAGACTAAACTACAAGAGAGCTATGTAACAGAAAAGTACACAGCCAATAAAGATAATATAGGCCTATATTTGTCGATGTGGAAAGATGATGAGGGTATATCTTCAAATGGATATCACAGATTTTAAGAGACAATATATATTATTACCGTTCTTTTTTAGAATATACAGTATGTATCTACTCTGATATACCTAACTATGTATAAGAATAGATTCAAGTATAGAAGGATCTATACCAAAATATTAAGATATTACTATCTCTAGGTAGTTTTAAATTTTCTTCTTTATAATCTTTCCCTTTTCTTCAGTTTTTACAACAAGGCTGTATTACTTTTATAATCTCAAAAGGTATAAATACCAATCAACCAACCTTTGAACTATAACGAATCTCAATACCTGATTTGTCCCATGTCTTAAGCGCTGACGATAAATGCCAGAATGCCCTGGAGTAAAATGAGGCAAGTATACTACTTCTCAGGATAAATGAGAGCCTATTATTTGCAAATTAGCCAACCCAGAGAACATTCAGGGTATGCTATAAGGCATTACCACTTATCATATCCCTGAGATCCAGAAATTTATCAGATAGAGGGAAAACAAAATTCCTGGTACAAATTCTCCTTCACAGAAAGAAACAGCATAGGTAATATATATACTTAGTAGTAGGAAAAAACTTACTGCCGTGGATAATCTGGATGCCAACGTCATTTCCAAGTTCCCTTTGAGACCAAGAAGTGCAGGAACTAAAATGAAAACTTCTGTCACCTTTTTGAACACCTCCCAGTGCTGTAAGAAAAAAAACATAACAATTTTCTGACACTCGTTCAAAAACACTTTAAAAAAGGACATTTCTAAAAATCTCAGCCATCTTTTCCAATGTTGCATCCACATTTTGAACAACACAAGTCATTTAGTCAGTGAACATTTAGCTTAACCCAATTCTCCAGAGCTCTGGAGCCTTGAGTTGCTTTAGAAGATTCATTTACATTGGGAGCGATAGCTGATGCGATCGTTACAACCCCAAATAACCTCTAGCTTGTTACACAAGTCTGATGCCCTTAAATTTTACTTTATCCATTAATGAAGATAAGAGTCAGTGTAGCTAGTAGTTAAGAGCATAGACTCAAGAACCAGAACATCTGGATTTGAATCTTGGTTCCACACTAATTACAACTCCACAGGAAGATTACAGTAATATATTATCCAGTTTCACAGATGAAGAAATAAAGATTCAGAAAAGTTCAATTATTTTACCAAGGCCAGAAGACAAGACCAACAATGGACATCAAGAATTCTGAGTCATCCCATGTTGTGGTACCCATTATAGGGTGTGAGGCAAGAGGCTGCAGAGCATAGGATCATTTAAAAAGCACTAAGTTGGAAATTAGAAAATTTGTCGTTCTAGACATGGATCTGCCATAATCTAGCCACACAATCTTGGATGAGTCATGTGTCTTCTGGATTTCAATGTCTACTCTGCCCTCTCTAGCCCTTGCGGAAAGTAACATATTGAAGTGGTTTATAAAGTGAAAAAAAAAACCCACACAAATCCCTTAAGAGCTCAATCTGCTATTTTACTAACATTATTAAGAGGTGATTGTTGCATCAAGGGACTTTATGGACTAACATATTGATGTATGCACCCCCAAAAATCAAGAACACAATTTTGTCATTAATACCAAGACAGGACAGGTGAGAGAAGTAAAACTTAAATCCACCAGATAAATGAAAGAAAAATCCAGTTTGTCCCCAAAGTTACCCTAGAGTTTGTTCCAAATAGGTGTAGAACTAGGGCCTTAATTAAGAGTTGAAGAAATGTTTATCAGATCAGTCTCTGGTAAAATCCTGGTTCAAAGGAAATGCAAGGGAATCCCTCCAGGGTTCAAGCCAGTTAAGGATGAGCCTAAAAAAAGCTCTGAGGGCCCAGCTGCATCCCAGATTTCTTAACCTGCCAAAAACTTCACAATCTTGTCCATGTTTTACAGTGGATTAAAAATTATGCTGTGCTAGTGGGATATGCCTCCTTCCAAGGTGATAGTGATAATGACAATGATGATGAATAACAACAGGTAATAACACTAGCAAAATATTAACAGTATTCAAGATTCATAGATGGCTTACGTGCCAGGTACCGTTCCTTAGCCTTACTCATTTAAGACATAACAAACCTGTGCGATAGGTACATTCTTAACAAATCAGACAATTCAGGAATACATTTTACCTAGGTCATAATTTTAAGACACCTACCTATATGACTTAATTTTAGAAACACCAGAATACTATCCGAATTTCTCTATCAGTCTAGCTCCTACATGTCATCACACTGAATCTATTGGGATGTACTTCTTTTGGTTACTCTCACCCTTTCCAAGTTCAATTCAAATCAAATACTCCCATGAGAAATACTATAAAGGCACTAACACCTTAGCATGGATATAATAAAAATGGTCAATGATTGATTTCCTATCTCATGCCAAATAAGTTCTACATTCTTTTCCCTACACGTGCAGAGGCATGCTTCTGGAAGTTTCCAAATATTCTCAGTTTTCATGATACCCCAGGCCAAAAGAAATACCCAACAGCCTATTTATTAAGAAATTGGTCCAAACAACTTAGCAAATATTTATTTCCTAACAATTTAGTAGCCATTTGTAGTAATAACACAAATACATTGAAAAAAATATTATTTTATATCATATCACCATAATTACTTATTAATAGGGTGTGTGTACTTGTGGGTCACTGCACAACTTCTCAAACCTTCGAATTGGAAACTGCCACCTTCATTTCTTGTTCAGTATTGGTTTTTGTGTGACACTTGCTTTTTTTCACAGCACCACTGAAAATCTAGTCATCAAGAGAAATGTTGTGTGATATAATGTTGAAATAATGAACCACCTTGAGTCTGTAGAGTGTCCAAGAGATGCCACCATGTTTCCTCCAGAATTTTCTAAAACTCCCACAGCAACACTGGAGTGTCCAGAGACAGCATTTGGGGTATATGAGGTTAGTGAGAAGTAGTACAGTACTTAGTCAAAGGGAAGGGCTTCAGGGTCAGATACCTGGGGGGAAATTCTGAGTCTACTACTTGTACTATGTGACTTGGACAAAATTATGCTTTACTTTCTTCATCTAAAACAGGACATAATTGAACCTACCTCATCTGTTTGTGCTTAGGACTGTACCTGTACATAGTAATGGATAGGAATATTGAAGGTTTATTAGCTATATAACACCAAGATATATTATTACCAGTTAATTTCCTGGCAGGCGGTAATGAGAAAAAAAAAAAAAAAAAAAAGTCCAGAAAGGGGATGCTGAGGCGACTAGTGCAAAAAAAATAAATTTCACCTACTTAAAAAATTTTGCCATGATAAAAACATGTCCTCTGAGGCTATGTATATTATTATGAATCCCTAAACTTCTCCACAAGAACTTGCCCTAAAGGAAATCAACTTCTGATCTCACCTAATTTTGGACTTCTTTCAATATCCAGAACCTTGGTGAAGTACTCACACATCGAATGCAATGTCAGAATGCTTGTACATATTCATTAGATTCAAAACCTAAAAATCTTTTAATAGCCAAGAGGAAAAACAAAAATGAAACTTTAAAAAAATAATAATAATTAAATAAGTTGAGGAACAGATCCATAGACTCCTAACTTTTTTATTTATTTATTTCTAGGAGAGAGAGAGAGAGACAGCGTGAGCAGGGGACGGTCAGAGAGAGAGGGAGACACAGACTCCGAAACAGGCTCCAGGCTCTGAGCTGGCAGTCAGCACAGAGCCCGACGCGGGGCCCAAACCCACGAACCGCGAGATCATGACCTAAGAGAAAGTCGGACGCTTAACCGACTAAGCCACCCAGGCGCCCCAATAGACTCCTAACTTTAAAATAAACAGCAAGGGGCGCCTGGATGGCTCAGTCAGCTGGGCATCCGACTTTGACTCGTCATGATCTTGAAGCTCGTGAGTTTGAGCCCCGTGTTGGGCTCTGTGCTGACAACTCAGAGCCTGGATCCTTCTTTGGATTTTGTGTCTCCCCCTCTCTCTGCCTTCCCTACTCAAACTCTCTCTCTCTCTCCTTCAAATATAAACAAATATCATTAAAATTTTTTTTCTTTAAATAAAATAAACAGCAAAAGTTTAGGGGTTCCTGGGTGGTTCAGTCGGTTAAGCACAACTTCAGCTCAGGTTACAATCTTACCATTCCTGAGTTTGAGCCCTACATCAGGCTCTCTGTTGTCAGTGCAGAGCCTGCTTTGGATTCTCTCTCTCTCTCTGCCTTCCCTCTCTCTCTGCCCCTCCTCCCCAAAAATAAATAAACATTAAAATAAAGAAATAAATAAAATACACAGCAAAAGTTTTAAAAAGTCTAATTGGGGGGGTGCCTGGGTGGCTTAGTCGGTTAAGCATCCGACTTTCGCTTAGGTCATGATCTCGCGGTTCGTGGGTTCGAGCCCCACGTCGGGCTCTGTGCTGACTGCCAGCTCAGAGCCTGGAGCCTGTTTCAGAGTCTGTATCTCCCTCTCTCTCTGACCCTCCCCTGCTCACGCTGTCTCTCTCTCTCTCTCTCCTAGAAATAAATAAAAATATTTAAAAATTTTGAAAAAAAAAGTCTAATTGGTAAAAGAAGTTTATGCAATTTTATGAAACATATATACTCCAAATGTGGAGAAGTTTGTTTCTTATTTTGATATAGTTTAAAAAAGTAAACCTATTCAAGGGCAACTGGGTGGCTCAGTTGGTTGAGTGTCCAACTTCAGCTCAGGTCATGAATCACGGTTAGTGAGTTCAAGCCCCACATCAGGCTCACTGCTATCAGTGCAGAGCCTGCTTCAAATCCTCTGTCCCCCTCCTCTCTGCTCCTCTCCCTCTCAAAAATTAAATAAAAACATAAAAAAATTTAAACCCATTCACTTTCAGACATACGACAAAATTGTCAATCTCATACATAATCAGATAAATGCAAATTAAAATGTGATAAATTTTCATCTGTGAGATTTGTAAAGATCAAAAACCTGGATAGTACTCTACTGGAAAGAGTATAAGGAAGTAGGCACTCTATGACACATTTGGTGAGAATGTTAAGGTTTAACTTCTTTGGGGGAATTTGGCAACTTAAATATACATATATAAAATGCACATAATTTTCAACTGAAAACCTCTATGTCAAGGAATTTACCCTACAAATAAACGTGAACATGAGTTTAAATACATATAAATAATGACTTTACTTAGTTCATCACTATTCATAATAGCAAAAAATTTGAGGCAATTTAAATCCCCTTCATTAGGTAACAGTAGAAAAATAATAAAAAATGATACATCCTTGCAACAGAGCATCACATAGCTGGAGAAGAATTTGGTAAATATGTGTAAACCTATATAAGAGCTCCAAGATAAATTAAGAAAAGCAAGGTGAATAGAAGTATTGTTTGTGTCTCTAGCAAATACACACATGCACACATGTGCGCACATGTGATGTCTATTGAAGGAGACACAGAACAAAAAGTAATGGTACTAAGGAAGGGAATAGGAGAGAGGCACATACAGGCAGGGACACACTACTTTCTCCATTATATATTCTTTCATGCAGTTTAAGTATGCTTTCTCAGATACATATAATTTCATTAAACTTTTCATTTTGAAATAATTATACATTAACATGCAGTTATAAAAAAAAATACAGAGAGATCTCACCCATGTATCCATTACCCGATTTCCCCCAATGGTAACATTTTGCAAAACAGTAGTGAGCAATATCATAACCAGGATATTAACACTGATACAGTCAAGATACCACAAGAATCCCTCCTACTGCCAGTTTATAGTCCCATCCACTGCTCACCACTCCCAGCACCTTCTTAATCCCTGGCAACCACTAATCTTTCTTCATTCTATAATTTTGTCATTTCAAGAATGTTATACAAATGAAGTAAGTATAACCTTTTGAGATTGGCTTTTTTCACTCAGCATAATGTTTCCAAGATTCATCTAGATCACTGCATGCCACATGCAATAGTTTGTTCCTTTTTGTTGAGGAGTGATATTCCATCACATGGATTTACCCAAGTTTATTTAACCATTCAGCTATTGGGATTGTATCCACTTCTTGGCTGTTATGAATAAAGCAGCTATAAATATTCAGGTACAGGATTTGTGTGAATACAAGTCTTCATTCTCTGAGATAAATGCCCAGGAATGCAATTGCTAGGTTATATGATGGTTAACATTATGTTTTAGTTAGTGTGTGTAGGGGTGTGTGTGTGTGTGTGCGCGCGCCCGCACGCGCGCACGCATGTTTTAACTGTCAAGGTGTTTTCCAGAGTAGCTGTTCTATTTTAAATTCCCATCAGCAATGCATGAGTGATACCACTTCTCTACATGCTCAACAGCACTTCATATTTTTACTATTTTTATTATAGCCACTCTGATAGGTCTGATCTCTCATAGAGTTTTTCACTTGCATTTCCCTAATGGCTAAAGATGTCAGAACATTTCATGTTTATTTGCCCTCTGTACACAGTCTTTGGTAAAATGTCTCTATGTCTTTTGCCAGTTTTCTAATTTTTTTTTAACTGTTCAGCTTTGAGAGTTCTTTACATACTGTTGTCTTTCGTCAGATATGTAGTTTGCAAGTATTTTCTTCCACTCTGCAAAGCTGCTTTTTATTCTTTTAACAAGGTCATTCAGGGGCACCTGGGTGGCTCAGTCAGTTAAGCATCTGACTCTTTATTTTGGCTAAGGTCATGATCTCATGGTTCATGAGTTGGAGCCCTGCATCAGGCTCTGTACTAATCTTGGGATTCTCTCTCTCCCTCTCTCTCTCTCTGCCTGTCCTGCATACATGCTCTCTCTCTCTCTCTCCAAAATAAATAAATTTTAAAAAATGTCACAGAGCAAAAATTTTATTTGATTTAGTTCAATCTGTTTTGATTAGTCCATCTGTTACTGATTTCTAGTTTGATTACATTGTAATTAAAGAACACAGTCTGAATGATTTCAATATTTTAAACTAGTTGAGGCTTGGTGTATGGCCCAGGACATGGTCTCTCTTGGTATATGATCTATAACAGTTGGAACAGAATGTGTGTGCTGCTGTTTTCAGGTGGAGTGGTCTGTAAATGTCAATCAGATCTTTCTGGACGGTGGTGTTACCGAATCCTTCTATATCCTTGCTGATTTTCTATGAAGTTGTTGTATCAATTATTGAGAGAAGGGCTTTGAAGACTCTAATTCTAATTGTGGATTTTTCTATTTCTCCTTTTAGTTCTCTCAGGGGCTGTCATTATTAGCCAACTAAGGGAAAGTGCTGGCACACTACCTGCCCTTCTCTGATAACACCCTGGCTGAAGTGCTGGGGTATCTCAATACCACCGCTTTCCCACCCAGGTTTATTGACATATAATTGAAAAACCTGTAATATATTTAAAATGTACCACATGATATTTTGATATACACTCTGTGAAAAGTCCCTCCATCAAGTTAATTCACACATCCATCAATTCATACTGTTACCTTTTCTTTCTTTGATGAAAATGCTTAAAACCTACTCTCTAATGTAGAAAGTATTATACAGTACAGGATGATCAACTCTAGTCACCATACTATACACAAAACCCTCAGAACTTATTCATCTTATGACTGAAAAGTTGGTACCTTTTAACCAGCCTCTCTCCATCTCCTCCATTCCCCAGCAAGGACTATTTTACTGTTTCTATGAGTTTGACTTTTTTTTTTTTTTAATTCCACATATAAGTGATACCATGCAATATCTATCTTTCCTTCTGGCATATTTTACTTAAAATAACACCCTCCATGTGCATCCATGTTGTTCACGACAGCCCCTTGAGGTTGAAGTCTAAGCCCTGAACTGAGCCTTTGCTGCTCTGGGTGTGTGAGTGAGAGCACAGTTCTTTCCGTCAAGGCTGGCTACGCTAGAACACTTCTTGTCTACCGGAGTTCTGTCTTGCCAGACTGCCCCTTCCCTAGGCCTTTAGAGAGAGCAGGCTTTTCTTGTTTGCATCTGTTGGCATTCCCAGGTTGCTGGCCTCTTTAGCTACAAATCTGGGGTCTATGAAGCAAAAGGGGCTTACCCAGCCTGCTTTCTTCTTCCCACCTTTTACACAGGCTTCTCAGGTTTGTTTTACATCAGGTTTCCAGGACTTTTTTTTTTTTTTTTTTTTGCATGTTTTGTCTTACTGTACTTACTGGGAAGGATAGGTAACAGTACATTCACTATAGCTTCCTGGAAGCGAAAGTCCATGTATTGTTTTTTAAATAACAACCAGAACCATTACAGCAGAGGGAGTGCTAGTGCCTTCCTGGGCTCACAGCTATATTAAAGGAGGTATTTTATCTTAAAACAAACTCTGAAACTATAGCTATGCTTTCTAAGGAGACAAACATGGTGATGCCTTCTTAGCTTTGTGATACTGCCCTCTTACTCTCTCTCTGCACTTTTAAAACACTAGTATTGTGTCCACAAAACTTCAACAAAGCATCCCTTTTCTCTCTGACCACTCTACTTTCCATATCAGAAAAATAGCCCTAACTCAAAGTCCCAAGTTAGAAACACAACTTAGGTATTGCATCATTCTCTCTGAATTCCAAAACACACACACTGTACTGGCAGTGTGGTAATAAACTAAGGACTACTTGAGAGCTGTATTATCCTCTACTTCAAAACAATATTTTCAGCATTGCAATAATACTGTCTTCATAAAACATAATAGGATCTCAGGGTTTGGTAGATATTAGCTTTCAATAATATTCTAATGTTAAGTATAAATTCACCTAGGAAGTTACAAAGGTATTAGCTCAGTTTGCTTAAATTTCTTTTAGATGGATGGGTAGCTAACAATAACCTCATTTTATAGAATCTTTATATAATCCATAGATTAAGTCTACAGACGACCCAAGATGCACACATAGCATGTTATACAGAGAACAGGATTTATCCACAAGACAGGGCTCTGCTATCTATAAGCTGTACATTCCTAGGCAAATCATTTAAAACCATTTGCTTATTTTTAGCAAGGGAAGAAAAGACAAAGAGCTTAGACTAGGTGCTTTCTAAGAATATTTCCAATTCTGAATCCTATGATTTAAAAGTCTAAGTTTGATTTTCAAAATTTAGGAATCTTTTTAACAAAGTAGAGTTTGTTTTATTTCATGCATGCACTCATTCATTCAACAAGGAATTATGGGACGTCTGCTCTATGTAAGGCATCAGTCTGGTCTTTTGGACTGGGTACTACTTAAGTGGGACCAAAGACTACATGGCCTAACTATCCCACCCAACTCCATTTACTAGTAAGAAGGGAACTTACATTACTTTAGACTTGCAGTTCTCAAACTTGAGCCCACATCAAAATCATCAGAAATGCTTGCAAAAGCTGTTTGCTAGGTCCCATCCTAGGTTTCTGATTCAGGGCTGGGATAAAACCTAAGAATTTATGTATCTAAATTCCCAGATGATGCTGATGCTGCTGATTCAGGGAGCACACTTTGCAAACCACTGACTCAGATAAACAGATAAATAGAAAGACCATGGAGGGGACAAATCCTATACATGAGGAGTCACTACACTCAAGGTGTTGTTCTTGCCTCTTCTGCACACTTTTCCATCTCCATTTTCCTTGGAACAACATCCACTCCCTTCTATTTAAGAAGCAGTTAAGTTTCAGTTCTTTGTGATTCTAGTGAAGTTGCTGATCTGAATGGCCATCTGTCCCCTGAGATTGAAGTGTAACTCAAACAGGGCTGATCGTATTATTTTATCTCCCTCGTCACATTGACTAGTTCCACGTAATTCTTCCTTAGAATTTTCCAAACTGAAGACAGACAACAGCTCATTCTTTCCCTTTGTAACACAAACTAAAAGGATATGACCCCATGACTATCAGGAGGTATATACAATAGGAGAGAATGTGGGCAACAAACAAAATGGAAATTGAAATGAGAGATAGAGAGAAGGTAATCAAAAAATTAAGTCCCTGTTCTAGTTATAACTCAGGTAGACTGTATACCTATTGCTCCCAGTTACAAAAGACAATGCATTCTTTTTTTTTTTTAATCACTTAAATTAACTGGTTAGATAGGTTTCAATATCTTAGAACAGAAAAGTTCTGGCTCACTGAGGTGATCCAAAGATAAAATACATCCCCTATCAACGAGGAGATAGTATAATAATTAAAAACATGAGTTATGCAGTCAGCCAACTTGGGTTTAATTCAGCCACTTACCGGTTGTGTGACCTCAGGCAAACAATTTAATGTCTAAGCCTGGTACATAAAATGGAAATAACATCACCTACCTCAGCATCCTCCTGAACATCAGATAGGTAATGCGATGTACTAACGAAGAACATTCAATGAATGATACTTGTTAATATTACACCATTTATTGAACATTGATCTCCCAGGTACCATAATTGTGCTTCCCATGCTCTTTTACAAGTTCTTTAATTTGGGGCCCAGGATTAATAAAGTGATACTATAAATCATAAGCACACAAAGGTAGTTTAGACTAAAGTTTACTCCTTGGGGTAAACCTGAATATGTAAAAAGAGCATTCTATATCCCTACACGTCTTTTTGGTACTTCAGTAGAATTCCTATAGCACTCTCTTTACCTCCAAAGATACTCAAGTATTCAGTCAGACACTATAGTCATAATCTATGTATTTGTATTTCCCACTACGACAGAAAGTCATAAACTTTGGGGCACAAATTCCAAATTGGGATTGCTAGCTGAGTGAGCTCTCTGAGCCTCATTCAAAATCTTCATTTGTAAAGTGAGGAAATATGTATACAACTCAATCTTCGAATTATTACTTCAACTCAAAAGAGGTGATCTTGGCAAATTTTCTCAGCAAACATCAACTGACAACTCCAAGTTGACTAATAATTAAAGAATAAAAGTAAAAAGCAGAGAGGCAGGACTAGAGCAGGTCTTAAATAAACCAGGGAGTAGATGTCCTACTAAACAGAAGGTAGATAATGGCCAAGCAGTCAATCCTAATTGGCCACCTGTCACATATTAGAATTTTAGAATACTGCCTTAAGACACTAATGGCCCTTTAACTCCTTGTCTTGAATTTGATAATCCAGCTGCGGCAGCACATGCATCAGCTCTGGTCATGGACTCAATTGTGTCACCTTCATAAAATATATATTGAAATCCCAACTCCCAGTGTGGCTGTATTGGGAGATAGGGCTTATGAGGAGGTGATAAAGGTTACAAGAAGTCGTAAGAGGAGAGCCCTCATCTGGAAGGGCTGGCGCTTTTATAATAAGAGGAAGAGGCACCAGAGCTTGCCTCTGTCCAGCATGTGAGAGCACAGAGAAGGCAGCCCTCTGCAAACCAGAAATAGAGCTCTTACGAGAAAGTGAATAGCCTGGGACCTTGACCCTGGACTTCCCAGCATCCAGAACTGGAGAAATAAATGTCTAATGTTTAAGCCAGCCAGTCTGTAGTATTTCATTATACCAGTCCAAATAGACGAAGACAGCACCAAAGACAAACTTTACTATTTTAGTTACATAAAACTGTCTCTAAACTCTATTACTGGAGAGGTATTTCATCCTTAAAGGATTACAAAAGTTTTCACATGCATAAATTTACATAATGTATAGGGGTTAGGAGGACAGATACTGAATCTGGACCAAGAGCCCACCCTCAGCTCTATCACTTAATAACAAAGTATTTTATTTTATAAAACAGAGACAATAACACCTTCCCTACAGTTGTCTTGTAAGGATTAAAAGAAGATGCTGTATGTAAGGGCTTATGGCAGTGCCTAGCCTACAGCAAACCTTCAATAAATGGTGACTGTTAAACTTTCATTCAACAAATATTTATTATCTACTCAACCTGCTAGGGATGTAGTGGTGAAAAATAAAGAAACATAAACTTACCAAACACAAAATCAAAAAGGAAATTTTGATTAACCCTGTGACTTCTAAAGAAACTCAAGCTGTAAATAAAAACATTGCCACACAGAAAATGGCAGGCCCAGATGTCTTCATCAGAGAATTCTACCCAATACTTAGGAAAGATAATGACAAAGTGACATAAACCTTGACAGAGAATAGGAGGAAAAAAGAGAACATTTCCAAATTCATTCATGAGACTAGTACTCCCTTAATGAAAACTGCCAATGACATTATGAGAAGGACATTTATGGGCTAATCTTACATATGATTATAGATGCAAAAATCCCATGCAAAATATTAGCAAAACCAATCAGAATTCTAATCAGAATTAATCAGAAGAATAAATCATGACCAGGTTATACTTATTCCAGAAATGTAAGGTTGGTTTAATTAATATAATTCAAGGGGTGTCTGGGTGGCTCAGTCAGTTAAGCATCCAACTCTTGATTTTGGCTCAGATCATGATCTTATGATTGTGAGATCAGGCTCCATGATGACAGTACGAGCCTGCTTGGGATTCTCTCTATATATAAATAAATAAACTTAAAATAATAATAATAACCAATATAATTCAAAACAGCAACAAATAAAGGGAAAAATCATATAATGTTATCAATAAAACAAAGTAGTTGACAAAATTCAACATCCATTCATAATTTTTAAGACAAGCCTTAGCAGACTAGAAAAAGAAACTTCCTTAATATGATAAAGAATATTACAAAAATCAACAGCAAACACCATACTTCATGATGAACTGTTGAAAGTTTTCTCTTTGAGATCTGGAACAAGATAAGCCTGCTCTCAACACTTCTATTTTATAGTGCTTTGTAGGTCCTAGCCAGTACAAAATGGCACAAAAATAAATAAACAAAATATAAGGTTTAGAAAGAAATGAATATGGTCGTTATTCACAGATAACATGGTGGTACAATGAAGTAATTCCAAAAGAACTACAGATAGATTATTTTTTAAATTTTTTTAATGTTAATTTATTTTTGAGACAGAGGGAGACAGAGCATGAGTGGAGGAGGGGCAGAGAGAGAGGGAGACACAGAATCCAAAGCAGGTTCCAGGCTCTGAGTTATCAGCACAGAGCCCAACGCAGGGCTCAAATTCATAAACAGTAAGATCATGACCTGAGCTGAAGTCAGACACTTAACTGACTGAGCCACCCAGGTGCCCCAGATAAATTAATATTAGTGATTTTAGCAAAGTTGCTAGATACAAGGTCAACAGATAAACACACAAAAACATAAAATGAATTTTTAAAAGAACTACACCATTTACAATAGCATAAAAAGTATCAAATAATTAGGAATGAGTCCAGCAAAAAGTATAAAAGACCTGTGCTCTGAAACTCTAAAACATCAGAGAGGGAAATTAACGATGACCTAAATAAATGGAGAGGGCTGTTCTATGTACGTGTATCAGAACAGTCAGCATTATAGTCAATTCTCCTCCTAATTACCGGTAGATTCAATGCAATCTGAATCACAACTGCAACACCTTTTGTGTGTGTGTGTGTGGAAACTGACAAGCCTTTACACTAAAATGTACGTATAATGCAAAGGGAAAAGAATAACCAAAGCACTTTGAGGAAAAACATGGAGAAAACATTCTCTACTAGATATCTAGATAGTGTGATATTAATGCCAAGCAACATAAATACACCAAAGGAGCAGAATAGCAAGCCCAGAAACACGTCTGCACATAAATGGGAACTTGATGTATAGCAAATATTTTGCTTATGTAATAGTGCAGACACGATTGGAAGTCTATGTAGAAAGGAAAAAAAAAAAAAAGACCCCCCTACCTCACACTCTCCATAAAAATTATTCCAGGGAGCGAATGATCTAAATGTAAAAGGCAAAACAGCAAAGCTTTAAGAAGGTAATTTAAGAGAATATCTTAATTATCACAGAATATGGAAAGATTTCTTAAGCAAGAACGAAAATTACAAACCATGGAAAAGTACAGGAAAAGGCACTATATCAAAATTAAGAATTTCTGCTCATCAAAACACACCATTGAGAAAGTAAAAAGGTAAGCTGTAGAGGAAGGAAAGAGGAAAGATATTTTTAATACATATAACTAAAGGGCTTGTATCCAGAATATACAAATAATTCTTATAAGTCAGTAAGAGAAAGACAATCAAATAATAAAATGGGCAAAAAACCTTTATCACTAATGTCTAAATAAATGATCCATAAACAACATTAGTCATGAGGGAAATCCTCATGATTTCCAATACTAAAATTTCTAAAAACAATTTATACCTTGTATAAATAAGAATACAGAGCAATGAAACCTCTCATACACAGCTAATTAATCTATAAATTGGTACAATCATTTGACATACCTAAATTTAAATATCTGGATATCCTAAGACACAGAAATTCCATTTCTATATATATATATATACAATAGAAATGCATGCACATGTGTACCCAGAATCTGGAAACACCAAAAGCCCAACATCCATCAATAGAAGAATAAATAAATTGTGACATAGTCCTAATTGGATTACATATAATAATAAAATTAAATGAACTAAAATTTCATAAAACTTACATAATGTTGAACAAAAAGCCAGACACAGAGGACTATATATTCTTCACTTCATTGTATAAAGTTTTAGAAGAATTAAGTAAAACCAAACAATGGTATTTAATGATGCACATTTATAAAGACAAGGAAGTACTGATTGATTATCTTTGATAATGAGGAATAAAGGGTAGCAATCAGAAGGGAACGCATAGAAGACTAATGAAGTACTGATAGTTATATGGTTGTTTGTGTCATAAAAATTCACTGAGTTGTACATGTTTGGTTTCTATACTCTGTATGTTAAATTTCACAAATAAAAAGTTTTAAAAAACATTCAAATTAAATCTTTCAAAACATTTGTTTTTATAATTTTTAACACTAAAGTTTAATATTATAAACCAATTATATACGTGCTGCTATCTTGAATAGTATAAAAACATTATACCAGAGGAATGTACATAATAAGCTGTATAAATATTCCAAAATCTATACTCTAATATATTATTCTTATAGAAGTTATCATTCTAGAGCTAAATACTAAGTGTTTCTTCAGAATAATTGATATACCAGGAAAAAAAATATCAGAGTGCCTGGGTGGTTAAGTTGGTGAGTGGCCAGCTCTTGATTTCGGCTCAGGTCGTGATCACATGGTTTGTGAGTTTGAGCCCCCTTATTGGGCTCTGTACTGACAGTGTAGAGATTGCTTGGGATCCTCCTTCTCTCTCCCGCTCAGCCCCTTTCTCTCTTTTTCAAAGTAAATAAATAAACTTTAAAAAATAATAATAAAATGTTAACCAAAAACAGTTTATTCATTTTAGCAGTTGTGATACTATTGTAATTACTTGAAACAATTGCATTTCAAGTGGGTAGTAGGTAAATTTGGTCCTGTTAGTATTATAGTCCATTCAAAAATTTAATATATTTTCCCCCTAACCTGTCTCTCTCTTATTAAGACCCACCTGGAAAATCAAAAAAAATTCCCCATTTCAGTATCTTTAAGTTAATTATATCTGCAAAGTTTCTTTCCCCCCTCCCAACATGTTTAGTTATGTATAATTAACATACAATGTTATATTAGTTTCAGGTGTACAATAATATGATTCCACAATTCTATACATTACTTAGTGCTCATCGTGATAAGTGCACTCTGAAATCCCTATCACCCATTTCACCAATTCCCTCACCCCCCTTCCCCCTGGCAATCATCAGTTTGTTCTTTATATTTAAGAGTGGGGTTTTTTGGTCTTTTTTTCTTTGTACATTTTGTTTCTTAAATTCGGTGTATAAATGAAATCATATTGTTTTTGTCTTTCTCTCACTTATGTCACTTAGCATTACACCCTCTAAGTTCATCCATGTTGTTCCAAATGACAAGATCTCATTCTTTTTTCATGGCTGAATAAGATTCCATTGTATTTGGGGCGCCTGGGTGGCTTAGTCGGTTAAGCATCCGACTTTCGCTTAGGTCATAATCTCACGGTTTGTGGGTTCGAGCCCCGCGTCGGGCTCTGTGGTGACTGCCAGCTCAGAGCCTGGAGCCTATTTCAGAGTCTGTGTCTCCCTCTCTCTCTGACCCTCCCCTGCTCACGCTGTCTCTCTCTCTCTCCTAGAAATAAATAAAAATATTAAAAAAAAAAAAAAAAGATTCCCTTGTATTTATACACCACTTTTTCTTTATCAATTTATCTATCGATGGACCCTTGGGTTGCTTCTGTATCTTGGCTATTGTAAATAATGCTGCAATAAACACAAGGGTGCAGATAGCTTTCTGAATTAGTGTCTTCATTTTCTTTTGGTAAATATTATCAGAAATGAAATGACTGGATCATATGGTATTCCTATTTTTTTAAGAAACCTCTATACTGTTTTCCACAATGGCTGCACCAATTTGCATTCTCACCAATAGTACATGAAAGTTCCTTTTTCTCCACATGCTCATCAATTCTTGTTATTTCTTGTGTATTTGATTTTAGCCATTCTGACAGGTCTGAGACAATATCTCACTGTCGTTTTGATTTGCATTTCCTTGATTGCTGATGTTGACATCTTTTCATGTGTCTGTTAGCCATCTGTACACCTTCTTCAGAAAAATATCTATTCAGGTCCTCTGACCATTTTTTGGTGTTGGGTTGTAGAATTTCATTATATACTGGGGCGACTGGGTGGCTCAGTTGGTTAAGGGTCTGGCTTCGACTCAGGTCATGATTTTGCAGTTCGTGGGTTCAAGCCCCGTGTCGGACTCTGCTGACAGCCAGCTCAGAGCCTGGAGCCTGTTTTGGATTCTCACACTGTGTCTGTCTGTCTGTCTGTCTCTCTCTATCTCAGAAATAAATAAAACATTTAAAAATTTTTTAAATAAAAAAAAAGAAGTTCGTTATATATTTTGGATATTAACCCCTTATTGGATATATCATTTACAAGTATCTTCTCCCATTCAGTTGCCTTTTTGTTTTGTTGATGGTTTCCTTCACTGTGCAAAAGCTCTTTATTTTGATGTAGTCCCAATAGTTAAGCTTTGCTTTTATTTCCCTTGTTTGAGGAGACATATCTAGAAAAATGTTTCTATGGTTGATGTCAAAGAGATTGTCTGTGCTTTCTTCTAGGAGTTTTATGGTTTCAAGGCTCATATTTAGGTCTTTATTCCATTTGGGTTCATTTTTGTGTATAGTGTAAGAAAGTGGCCCAGTTTCATTCTTTTTTTCTTAAGTTTATTTATTTTTGAGAGAGAGAGAGACTGGGTGTGAGCAGGGGAGGGGCAGAGAGTGAGGAAGAAACATAATTTGAGGCAGGCTCCAGGCTCTGAGCTGTCACCACAGAGCCTAATGTGGGGCCTGAACTCACAAGCTGTGAGATCATGACATGAGCCGAAGTTGGACGCTCAACTAACTAAGCCACCCAAGCGCCCCGGTCCAGTTTCATTTTTTTGCACGTAGCCATTCAGTTTTCCCAATGCCATTTGTTGAAGAGACTAACTTTTTCCCATTGTATATTCTTGTGTCCTTTATCATAGATTAATTGACCATATAAGCATGGGTTTGTTTCTGGGCTCTCTATTCTGTTCCATTGATGTACATGTCTCTTTTTGTACCAGTACCATTCTGGTTTTCTTTCTTTCTTTCTTTCTAAGTAAACTCTATGACCAGTGTGGGGCTTGACGTCACAATCCCAAGATCAAGAGTCACATGCTCTACCAAATGAGCCAGCCAATTGCTCCATTTTGATTACTACAGCTTTGTAGTATGTCTTAAAATTTGAGATTGTGATGCCTACCAGCTTTGCTCTTCTTTTTCAAGATTTTTGGCTATTTAGAGTCTTTGTGTTTCCACAAAAATTTAAGTATTATTTGTTCTAGTTCTCTGAAAAATGCTGTTGTTATTTTGATAGGGATTGCATAAGATTTATAGGTTGTTTCAGGTAGTATGGACACTTTAACAATATTGGTTCTCCCAATTCATGAGCATGATCTATCTTTCCATTTGTTTGTGTCATCTTCAATTTCTTTCATCAGTGTTTTATAGTTTTCAGAGTACAGGTCTTTCACCTCCTTGGTTATCTAATAATAGGTATTTTCTTACTTTTGGTACAATTGTAATGGGATTATTTTTCTTAATTTCTCTTTCTGCTATTTCATTATTAATATATAGAAATGCAATAGGTTTCTGTATATGAACTTTGTATCCTGTGACTTTACTGAATTTCTTTATCAGTACTAGAAGTTTTGGTGGAGTCTTAAGGGTTTTCTATATATGGTATCATGTCATCTTCAAATAGTGAAAGTTTTACATTTCTTTTTCTTGTCTGATTCCTTAAAAATTTAATATACTTAACATAGTTTTTATATCCTTTATCCAACCGATGGTGGAAATTATGTTCTTATTCGTGTATGTGTTTACTATTTAGATGAAAATATTATCTGTTGAGGGGTGCCTGAGTGGCTCAGTCAGTTGATCGTTCGACTTCGGCTCAGGTCATGATCACACGTTCGTGGGTTCGAGCCCCACATGAGGCTCTGTGTTGACAGCTAGCTCAGAGCCTGAAGCTTGCTTCTGATTCTGTATCTCTCCTCTCTCTCTCTCTGACCCTCCCCTGCTCACGCTGTCTCTGTCTCTCTCTCAGAAATAAATAAAACATTAAAAAAATATATATATTATCTGTTGAAAAGCTTTTTAGTTTCACAAATGACCTGAAATTTCTTTTAGGGAGGAAGCAATGAAGGACAAAGGCATGTGACTCTTTCTCTGACTGATAAATGAAAACTGATAGTAAGAGAATGCCACATTTTAACAACTTATTACTTTAGAAATATAATGATAATAATAGGTAATTCTGTAACCACACTACATTAAGGACTCCTAAAAACAATAAGTAGCATATACATTTTTAAAATGACTCACATACATAAAAGTAATTCATATAAGAAATATTCACAGAAGAACTAAGAATGGTCAACAGACATATGAAAACATGCTAAACATTAATAATAATTAAAGACTTAATTTTTTAAAAGGCTGTTAATTAAAATATGAAAACATTTTCCGATATATCAGTTGCCAAAAATGAAAAGGATCAAAATATTTAACATGGATTGATACGGACGTAGAAAAATAAAAGTACTTATATATTGACAGGATTATATACTGGTACAAGTGTTTTGAAAGTCAATCAGACAGTTTCTAATAAATTTTAAACATTATACACCTACCCTAATCCCCAGCAATCCCATTTTAAAAACCTAACCTACGAAAATAGTGTAAATATATTTCTAAGCATAGTCATTATAACACCAGCATGGGAGAGTGAATAAGTAAACTTTGGTATGTACATACAATGGAATATCAAGCTCTCATTTTAAAATGCAGAGTATCTTTGTTACTAGTTTGGAAAAAAATCTAAGATGTATTATGAAGCAACGAAAATAACTTGCAGCTATATATGGCACTTCATTTTTATTTCTGAAAATGAAACTGTGCATATGTATTATGAAAGCATAAAAAACACTCGGCAGGTAAACACAACCAACTGTTAACAATGGCAGCCTCTGGAGGGGAAGGGAGGGAACCTCCGAGGAGGAAGAACAGGGAAGACTTTTTACCTTGTATTTAATACCCTGCATGGTTTTAATGCATTTTAACAAGTATATGTTTTTATCTAAAAAACAAAAAGAAGTATTTAAATATAACACTTATTGGGTTTTGCCTTTAATTGATTTATCCATTTTGGGGTTGCTTTATTACTGTAATACTTTACGAAGAGTTTATTTAAAGTCAAAATGAGACCATTCTCTTAGAACTTCTCAAGGAAAACAAACACACCTAGAAATAGCAGACTCCCTGTGCGAGCCAGCATGGGTTCCTTTCACTAAGGGATAAATTAAATCTAAAGTAAATGTTTGTGATGAGTAACCCACCTAAGGCACTTAAAACGACAAAGGCAGTGAAGGTAAACAAAGAGATAAACCCACCTGGACTATGTCCAAAACCATGCCAGCTGAAACTGTCCCAAAACCGGCTAGCAAAAATGGCACAAGTATCTGCAGTGCCATGACGCCACTGGACTCCTTGGGTGACTTCTGGTTTACTTCCACAACGGCATCTTCATCCCCATCGCTAGACACGTCTTCATTCTGTAACATGGCAGCTGTTTCTGCAGCGTCCCTTCCGTCACAGTAGTTGTAGCCGGCATAGTCATCGTACTTGGGGCTGCAGCCTGATGCTGTGTGCCCACTGTTGCCATGAAAAGACTGCTCTGAGAAACTGTGATACTCCATGTGCTGCTCAGATCGATTAGTAAAAGTCTGTGCTGCAGTGGATAATCCATCTTGCCAAATGCCATTTGCTTTTTTGTGCCTCTCTTCCTGGTTTTTCTGGTAAATTACTGGAACCATACTCAACAGTAAGTTTAAAAACTTATCAGACTGAATCGTATTTAAGCTTAAAGTCCAGTCTACGAAACCTCCTCCACTACTTGGACCACTACTTGTGTTACTGGTAATAGATCTTCCTTTACTATTAGTCATATTGTCATCGCAAAAGACCCTGTACTCCTTAGATCTCAAGCTTCATGAACCATAGCAGGTGAGTCAGAACCACACAAATGCTGGTTTCAATTAATGTGCTGACTTCATTTTGTAGAAAATAATGTTTCTACAAATAAAACATGTTTAGAAGTTCCACAGAGGGTTGGATCTGAAAAGAAGAAAACAAAATCATTTTTAAAAATCAGATTAACTATCTTGATACTTAAGATTCTCATAGAAAACACTTATGTTCTTAAACCAACCCTAAGGCATAGGGGCACTACACTCTATGAGCCTAGAGTATGAGCCTAACACATACCTGTTTGAGCATATAGTTACTTTGCACACAGAAATAAGGTATGGGGCTATTGTGCCCAACCTTTCTCAAAAGTGTTTTTCTTTGCATACTTAATGTAACTGATACCTATGTAAAGTCATCACATGTCCCTGAAGTCCAACAGTGGACAAATTTATTAAATAAAGTGATGGCTTCTGTCACTATCGGGAGGTCTCAGAATCAAATGGCTACAACTCTTTACGTATGTCAGTACATAATAAAAAGCAAAGTATATGGCATTATATTTTAAATGTATTAAAAACTAAGCCATGTTACTTTACTTACAACTTGAATAATATATATTTTATTAAAATTTTATTTTTATTACATGTGAGGAGACAATGATAATTCTGCCATAAAAACATTTGGTAAATATACTAAATAAGGTCCAGGGCATTTATTTATCACATAAAAAATTAGGTTAGAGTCATATTTGTAGCTATGACATATAAAAAATTCATTATAATTCACTTAGAAATATAATCCCTGTTATCTATAAAGTAACCAAAATGAAAAGGGATACTAAAAGCTTTACTTTGCAAGCCTACCAAAAGAAAGCTTGTAATGCACTTAAAACTGAATGTTCTTCTCAAAGTCTGCTCTCTGTAGACTGCCCAGAGTATGCCCCTGAGAGGCCGGCCAGTGAAAAAATTCTATCTAAATACTGAACTAGGAGACACAGACACATACTGTAGCTAGTTTGCGAGTGACGGGCACTAAGCTGCACGTTCCTACGCCACCTGCCAACATAGAGAGCATATTTGAACAGCTGCTACCATCGCCACAGAGGCTTTCAGAGAGATGTACTGCAGTGGGTCTGAAGGCCTCAGGTCAGGAACACTCAGGCCTGCCTGACACTTCCAAGAGCATCCGCAATCAAGAAATTGGCACTTATTTGGTAAGAGATAGATGACCCCACTGCCCACGCACCGAGTGAGGCTAAGAATGATTGTTGCCAGCACTGCTGCTTTTAATGAAAACTGTTATATCCTTCAATATTTGTTTTCAATTCCTTAGAATATCTATCTCCTCTCCTTGGATAGGAAGATCAACAGCAAAGAATGGCAAACAGAAAAAGAGAAGGAGCTATGTAGGGGACAAGCAAGAGCCTGTCTCATCTGTTCTTCATTCACTTTTCTTCCTTCCCCGTTGTGAGTGTGGAGGGCTCTTGGGATTCCTACTGAGGAAAATTTTCAAATAGAGTCTAGGACTCCAGACCTACTGACTCAGAAAATCTATGTTTTGAGGCCTGTATATCTTTCTTTTTAAGCTCCCAAAGGGATTACAGTGTGGACTCCATGTGGACTTGTTCTGAGAATCCAATGAGTAGATTTAGTACTAGCTGCCATCTTCTTTTTCCACTCGCAGGTTCATCAGCATAGACAAAGGCAATGTTTTTAAAAAAATGAGATGAATGGAACCAATGTCCAGAGTAAAGCAGAGGAGAAACCAAGTAGTCCCAGAAAGAGAAAGACAGCCAGAACAGCTGCCTGAGAACCCTCCCTGTCAAGATGCTGAGCTATATACTTCTGGAACTTACGAGATCCCAGCAGCCTTATATATGAGTAGACTGAGTGAGTTTCTGTTCCTTCAACCTAATTGCCCCCTTCTATTTTTTAAATATGTATTTATTTATTTTGAGAAAGAGAGAGAGAGAGAGAGAGAGAGAGAGAGAATCCCAAGCAGGCTCCATGCTGTCAGCACAGAGTCCAATGCAGGGCCCATCTCACAAACCATGAGACCAGGACCTGAGCCGAAATCAAGAGTTGGATGCTTAAGTGACTGAGCCACCCAGGTGTCCTTGCCACGTTTTAAAGAGTGAGCATTTCACTGCTTCAAAGAGATCTTCAAGTAAATAAAATACAAAACAAACCTCAAAGGGACTGAGCCTTAAGAAAAATCTATTCTACTGAAGGGCCTATGATGTATATAGGCAGTTTCTTCTTTCTTTTGAAGTAAAATTATCAGGTTGATCAAAACAGAAATGCAGAGAAATGTAAATAAACCAGAAAGAAGGATGACAGCATGCACCATCCAGCCACCCTAAAGTTCAGAAAACTCAAAATGTTTCCTCAGGAAACTTGACCAATTATCACTAGATAGAAAAATAAAGGGGAGGGAAGGGAGTGGAAAAAGAGAAATTTCTCAATACATCTCTATTAGAATATTTACAGGGCATGGCTAAGCACATAGTCAACACAGCATTGGCCAAGAGTGATCCAGATGCAAGGACTTGACCAGCTCATACTTTTGTTCCTAGTAGTCTTACTTCTGCATAAGGTATTCAGAAACTGAGATGGAGAGATGGATACTCATCAGGGCCTCTGTTGACAGAGATCATAGAATAGGGCTGAAATCCAGCCCAAGGATCCGTTCACAAGGCTAATTTTTCCAGGAGGCCCTCTACAAACTTCAGGGGCACCTGGTTGGCTCAGTCAGTAGAGCATGAGACTCTTAATCTTGGGTCGTGAGTTCAAGCCCCACATTGGATATAGAGATCACTTTAGAAAATAAAAATGTATAGGGCACCTGGGTGGCTCAATCGGTTAAGCATCCGACTTTAGCTCAGGTCATGATCTTGTGGTTCACAAGTTCGAGCTTCGTGTGATGACAGCTCAGAGTCTGAAGCCTGCTTTGGATTCTGTGTCTCCCTCTCTCTCTGCCCCTCCCCCGTTCTCACTCTCAAAAATAAACATTAAAAGAAATAATATAATAAAATAAAATGAAATAAAAATTTATACAAATATCCATTTCCTACATGAAACCATTCTTCCTCTATTCCATGCAGTCCTGGTAGGTTTATCAGTCAACAGTATCCTTTCCTCCAGATCATATGACAATTGGTGTTAGCACAACCTAATTCCTCTCCTGGAATTTCATGTACAAGTAAAACCTTGGGTTGAAAGTAACTTGTTCTGCAAGTGTTCCACAAGACGAGTAAACATGCCTAACAAATTTTAACTTAATAAACGAATGATGTCTTGCAATACAAGTAATATGAGGCGCCAAACACCACATGATCACAACTGAGCCAATGGTTCTGAAATTCACTTTGATATACCAGTGCTTTGAATTACAAGCATGTTCCTGGAACAAATTATGCTTGTAAACCAAGGTTTGACATTATTTGTTTTCTTGCTATTTCCTAAGTGCCTATTGGATGCTGAGGTTAACAAAATAGGCACCATTCTTGCGTTTAATAGATTTCATCTTGTGGTGGAGAGGAAAAACAAGCTGGTAAGCAAACAAATGAGATAACTTATGAAAAAGGGTATAAAAGAAAGAATTGATTTAATGAAGAGTGAATAAGTTACAGGACTACCTTAACGTGGAAGGCCTCTGGGAGTGTTTCCTCACTTCCTTTCGGAACGACATAATTCTGAAGCTGTCACTTTACCTTCCACCATTACTACCACTTGAAGGAAAGCCCACCTACATTAGAAGAGGATCCACAGAAAGAGAGAATCAAAGTCAGGAGAGATGAAAGGGTCCTGGGAACATAATTAGAACCTCTATTTCATTTATTTAAAGCTCGTTCCAGCATTGTTCCCAATAACTCTTCATTGCATAAGCTAGTCTGAGTGGTGTTTCTGTCCTAACAGCTTTTTCTTTCTTTAAGAATGCAATTTGGGGGACGCCTGGGTGGCTTAGTCGGTTAAGCGTCCGACTTTCGCTTAGGTCATGATCTCGCGGTTTGTGGGTTCAAGCCCCGCGTCGGGCTCTGTGCTGACTGCCAGCTCAGAGCTTGGAGCCTGTTTCAGTCTGTGACTCCCTCTCTCTCTGACCCTCCTCTGCTCACACTGTCTCTCTCTCTCCTAGAAATAAATAAAAACATTAAAAAAATTAAAAAAAAAAAAAAGAATGCAATTTGGAAATATGGGGGACGCCTGGGTGGCTTAGTCGGTTAAGCGTCCGACTTTCGCTTAGGTCATGATCTCGCGGTTCGTGGGTTCGAGCCCCGCGTCAGGCTCTGTGCTGACTGCCAGCTCAGAGCCTGGAGCCTGTTTCAGTCTGTGACTCCCTCTCTCTCTGACCCTCCCCTGCTCACGCTGTCTCTCTCTCTCTCTCCTAGAAATTAAAAAACAAAACAAAACAAACAACAACAAAAAAAGAATGCAATTTGGAAATAATAGGGATTACCTTGTTACAGGTGAATGCCATGGGCCACATATCACTATTTTGCCCTGAGGAATATGTGTTTATTTTATTTTATCTTTCATTTTATCATGTTAGTGACTGATCATCAGTAAGTCTAATGCTTGCTTACTGAAAAGTTCCATTACCTCCCTTAAAGACTCCTTAAACTTTTTTCCTTTAAAGAAAGCACCTAGGGGCACCTGAGTGGCTTGGGTGGCTGAGCAATGGACTCTTAATTTCAGCTCAGGTCATAATCTCAAGGTTCATGGGTGAAGCCTCGCATCAGGCTCCGTTCTGACCACACAGAGCTTGCTTGGGATTCTCTCTCTCTCTCTCTCTCTCTCAAAATAAATAAATAAACATAAAAGAAAATAAAGAACTCATGAATAATGAATTACAATCAAAATACTTTGTGGTGGATTTAAAATGAGTGACGTATATATATGCCACCAAATAAAAATTGATTATTCCATACTGTTTGCCCATGAATGAGTAAAAATGAGTAAAAATTTTAAAAATAAATAAATGTAATTGGGCAAAGTTTCCCATAGCTTTGAAGTGCTTAAGTTAAAGAATGCCAGTAGAGATATTTACGGGTCACTCTTCAACTATTTAGTAGATTATATTAATCTTGTACCAACCTAGATGAGAAGAAACAGTGTCTTTAGAACTTCAGTAGAGTGGCCTAGGTTTAAATTCTGAATTCTTGCTGTCAGTTATGAAGCAACAAACTCTAAGAAAAAATAACCCACTATTTTATTCACTACTGGCCAATATTTCCACAAAACAGAAATTTCAAATTTAAGAAATATCAGCAGTAGAGTATAAGTAGGATGATTAAAATTGAGGCTTGGGACTCTTTTCTTCTCCAAAATTATTAGATGAAAAAAAATTATTTATCTACACTACTCATCTAATGCCAGTGAAAGTATCAGGCATACTTCAAAAACCCTAGATTGAGTGGCTGTATCAAATACTGTTATTCAGCAGTTTTGTTCCAAAGACTCCAGGTGCTAAGCACAATCAACACAGGGGCAATTCTACTTTAGTGCCTTAGACCCTTGTTATTCCAAGTATGGTTTAGGGTCTAGCAGCACTGACATCACTTGGGAGCTTGTTAGAAATACAGGATCTCTACTCCCATCCCTACCCCAACCTGTGAATGAAAACCTGCACTTCTAATAGCATTCCCAAGTGAGCTGTCTACACATGAAAGTTTGAGAAGAGTCTCCCTGTACGTTCAAGAAAGAATCTGATTTACACTCATTACACTAAAAATTAGATGTTGTCAAACTTTCAAATGTGAATGAAGATGTGAGCACTGGTAATACATAAAACACTACTAGCACAACTATATACAGTAGACTGCCTTGGAAAATAATTGTTATCTACTAAAATTAAAGATTCTATGCCCCACATTCCAGCAAATTCCACCCTTTGTTCATATCCTGAAGAAACTCATGCACTGTACACTAGAAGACACATAATATCCTTAGAAGCATTTTCATACTAGGAAAGAATTGGAATTAACTCAAAACATAAATTGAGGGATATTCATACAATGGAATGTATGAAGAAGGGTACAATAAACACAAATTTCAAGAGAATGGTTATATTTGAGGAAGTAGTATAAAAGCACACAGAGGGCTTCAAAGGTATTGGTTATATTTTTTTGGCTTGATAGTGGATATCTAAGTGTTTATTATTATTCGTTATTCATACACACTACATGAGTGCTTCAGTATGAATGACATTGTAGATTTTATTTTACTCCCATTATTGCTGCCCTGCTATAGAACAATTATCTCCACCTGTTGCCATGTTACTTGAAGGGACTATGAGAAAATTCTACTTCCTCATCTCCACTGATAGCAGATTTGGTCATGTGACTTGAACTGGCCAATGGAATAAGAGCAGCAGCAACACCTACAAGCAGCAACAGTTCAGCCACGTCTCCTTTTCCATCTGTCATGAGAATGGCATGTCCTAGGTTACTACTGCTTCTTCAGCCTGGGTCCTGGGGCAAAGACACATGCAGAGCCCCGACGACTGCAGCCAATCCACAGTAACCCACAGGCAACATGTAAAACGAGACACAAATAAAGCATTGTGGTTGAAAGCCACAGTTTGAAATCATTACCACAGCATGATCTAACAAAAGCTACCTAAAAGTATACATTTAGAAAAGAACCCTGACCCACAGATTCCTGTTTTAGTTGAGTCTCTGATATACTGAGCACTTAAGGGTTCCGTGTATGGTTACAGAGTTTTATAACAGTGGTTTGTAAATATTTAGATCTCATTAACCAGTCAAACTTCTCCCCAAATTTTGCCAAGTCAAAAACAATCTTTCCCACTTCATGGCTATTAGAATTGCCATCATCAAAAAGACAAAAGATAACAAATGCTGACTAGGATGTGAAGAAAAGGGAACTTTTGTGCACTGCTGGTGGGACTGTAAATTGCTAAAGCCATTTTATAAAAAAAAAAGGAGGATACTCAAAGAATTAAAAATAGAACTACCAGATGGTCTAGCAATTCCACTTCTGGGAACATATCCAAAGGAATGATCTTTGGATCATTGAAAAGATATGTGTACCCTCATGTTCAGAGCAGCATTATTTACAATAGGCAAAACATGAAACCATCTAAGAGTCCACTGACAGGTTAATGGATAAAGAAGTGGTGGTTTGTGTGTGTGTGTGTATGTGTGTATATACACACAGTGGAATATTATTCAGCCATAAAAAAAAAATAAGGAACTCCTGCCATTTGTAACAACACGGATAAACCGTGAAGGCACTATGAAAGTGAAATAAGGCAAAAAGAGAAACACAAGTACTATATGATCTCATTTATATGTCAAACGGTAACAAAGAGGAAGAAAGAAAGGAGAGAGAGAGAGAGAGAGAGAAAGAAAGAAAGAAGAATTAAGAAAAGAAAAGGACTCAAATTCATAAAAAAAGATCAGATTTGGGATAACCAGAGATGGGGTCAGAGGAAGAGAAGGGCGAATTGGAACAAAAGGGTTAAAGAGTACAAACGTCCTGTTATAAGATACACAAGTCCTAGGGATATAATATGCAACATGATGATGATAGTTACCACTGCTGTATGACATATAAAAGTTGTTAAGAAAATAAATCTTAACAATTCTCTCCACAGGAGGAAACAGTACATTTCTTGTATTCTATCTATATGACATGATGGATGTTAACTTATTGTAATAATTACTTCACAATATACATAAGTCAAGACTTTATGCTATAAATCTGAAACTCACAGTGATGTATGGCAATCATACCTCAATAAAACTGGAATAAATATATATATAATTTTTTTCCTAAAAAATAAGTGTACATATAATCCCTATCAAAATAACACCAGCATTCTTCACAGAGCTAGAACAAACAATCCTAAAATTTGTACGGAACCAGGAAGGACCCTGAATAGCTGAAACAATCTTGAAAGAAAACCAAAGCTGGAGGCATCACAATCCCAGACTTCAAAGATGTATTACAAAGCTGTAGTCATCAAGACAATATGGTACTGGCGCAAAAACAGACACTCAGATCAATGGAATAGAATAGAGAATCCAGAAATGGACCCACAAATGTATGGCCAACTAATCTTTGACAAAGCAGGAAAGAATATCCAATGGAATAAAGACAGTCTCTTCAGCAAATGGTGCTGGGAAAACTGGACAGCCACATGCGGAAAAATGAACCTGGACCACTTTCTTTTTTTTTATGTTTTTATTTATTTCTGAGAGAGACAGCATGAGCAGGGGAGGGTCAGAGAGAGAGAGAGAGAGAGAGAGAGAGAGAGAATCTAAAGCAGGCTCCATGCTCTGAGCTGTCAGCACAGAGCCCGACGCAGGGCTTGAACCCACGAACCATGAGATCATGACCTGAGCTGAAGTCAGACGCTTAACCGACTGAGCCACCCAGGCGCCCCTGGACCACTTTCTTACACCAAAAATAAACTCAAGATGGATGAAAGATCTAAACGTAAGACAGGAAGACATCAAAATCTTAGAGGAGACAGCCGGCAAAAACCTCTTTGACCTCGGCCAATGGAACTTCTTACTCAACACATCTCTGAAGACAAGGGAAACAAAAGCAAAAATGAGCTATTGGGACTTCATCAAAATAAAAAAGCTTCTGCACAGTGAAGGAGACAATCAGCAAAACTAAAAGATAACCAACAGAATGGGAGAAGATATTTGCAAAAGACTATAAAGGGTTAGTATCCAAAATCTATAAAGGACTTAACAAACTCAACACTCAAAACACAAATAACCTAGTGGAAATAAATGGGCAAAAGATATGAATAGACACTTCTCCAAAGAAGACATCCAGATGGCTGACAAACAACATGAAAAAATGTTCAACATCACTCATCATCAGGGAAATACAAATCAAAACCACAATGAGATAGCACCTCACACCTGTCACAAAGGCTAACATTAACAACTCAGGCAACAACAGATGTTGGCGAGGACGCAGAGAAAGAGGATCTCTTTTGCACTGCTCGTGGGAATGCAAACTGGTGCGGCCACTCTAGAACACAGTATGGTGGTTCCTAAAAAATTAAAAATAGAACTACTCTATGACCCAATTGTACTACTAGGTATTTATTTATCCAAGGGATACAGGTGTGCTGTTTCAAAGGGGCACATGCACCCCAATGTTTATAGCAGCACTATCGACAATAGCCAAAGTATGGAAACAGCCCAAATGTCCATCAACAGATGAATGGATAAAGAAGACGTGGTATATAGATATACAATAGAGTATTACTCGGCAATCAAAAACGAAATCGTGCCATTTGAAACTATGTGGATGAAACTGGAAGGTACTACGCTAAGCAAAATTAGTCAGAGAAAGACAAATATCATATGACTTCACTCATATGAGGAATTTGAGATACAAAACAAATGAGCATAAGGGAAGGGAAGGAAAAATAATATAAAAACAGGGAGGGGGACAAAACATAAAAGACTCTTAAATATGGAGAACAAACAGAGGGTTGCTGGAGGGGTTGTGAAGAGGAGATGGACTAAATGGATAATGGGCATTAAGGAATCTACTCCTGAAATCATTGTTGCACTATATGTTAACGAACTTGGATGTAAATTTAAAAATTAATTAATTAATTTTAAAAAATAAGTGTACATTTTAACACCAAGAATGTAGAAGGGAGGGGTGCCTGACTGGGCTCAGTTGGAAGAACTTGATCTTGTGAGTTCGAGCCCCAGACTGGGTGTAGAGATTACTTAAAATGAATGAATAAATAAATAATTTAATAAAATCATACAGGGCACCTGGGTGGCTCAGTTGGTTGAACATCCCACATCAGTTCTGGTCATAATTTCACAGTTCATGAGTTTGAGCCCCACATCAGGCTTCCTGCTGTCAGCACAAAGTCCGATTCATATCCTCTGTCCCCCTCTCTCAGCCCCTCCCTTGCTCGCACTCTCTCTCTCAAAAATAAATAAATATCTTTAAAAAATAAATAAAGTAATTTTTTAAAAAAGAATGTAGAAGAGACAAAATCTTAGACTAAAAGACAGCCTTTCTATTAAACACATTTAGATTAGTGAAGAACTTACTCCATGTTCCCTATAAAAGTTTTGCCATGGGACATGGTCTACAGAGTCATGTCAGGGAACCACTGACTTAAAGAAACATAAACTAATACCAGATACTCTTTATGAATTCAACTTTGGTTGCAAAAATGAGAAACACTAATATTCAAATTGCTTGTTTTTAAATTTTTTTAATGTTTTTATTTATTTCTGAGAGAGAGAGAGAGACAGCACGAGCTGGGGAGTGCCAGAGAGAGAGGGAGACACAGAATCTGAGGACAGCCTCCAGGCTCTGAGCTGTCAGCACAGAGCCCGACGCGGCACTCGAACCCACAAACTGTGAGACCATGACCTGAGCCGAAGTCGGACACCCAACCGACTGAGCCAACCAGGTGCCCCTCAAATTGCTTGTTTTTAGAAGTTAGGAAACGCAGCATGTTGTATGCATGTTGATTTACTATATCATTATCTTGGAGAGAATCTGCTTCTTGTGCTGGAGGAGGCATTCTGTTTGATTGCAAAGGTTAAATAATACACTTGAAAAATCAAACAGAGCTAACAGGCCTGTCCAGCCTAATTACTAAAAAAGGTATTAAATGAGAGCTTAATACTTTGTTATTTCCCACAACAAAAATGTTTTGAGTTAATCTGTTACCAGCATTCTCACATTTAGCCAAAAATCTCAAAACTTGTCCATCAGGTGGGTATATTTCTATAAACACATTTGTATAAATTGTGTGCATTGTGCCCCTTTGTTTTCTCTTTGAGTACGTTTCCTGTGTTAGTTAGTTATTCAAACATAGGTAGTTACCAAAGAGGATGTATTATGTTGTCAGTTTTCAGAGACGGTAGGGCAGACCTCAGCTGACTTACAAAATTGTTTCCTAGTTTCATAAAAATTTTTGGTTCATTCTTTTGAACAATAGTAAGTATTTAATTGTTTAATCATATAATCAGTTCATAAAGAAAGATCATGTCTAGTTAATCTGCTCTTTTGCAGCACCTAGGCAACAGGTTGACTTTAAGTATTTTCATTTTAAGATCTAACCCTGTGTAAACTTAAATTCTCACCTATTTCTCTCAGTGATCAACTCCTTCTGCTTAAGCAAAAATTATGTTTCAAAGCCTTTTAGATATCAGTTTCATTACCTGAACACCTCGGCATCCCCATTTCTTATCCCTTTTCCTGAAGAATTTCCCATCAAATCACCTTTCTCAGCACACACGCCAAATAGCTCTTCAACAATCATCCCTCTGGTTTCCTCGTGTTCACCCTGACACCACTCTGCCATTTTGCTGTGACCTAATGCCAACTCCTCCTTCCTTGAATGCTTATCAGCACCTAGAAGGACACCTTAGTCCCATCTGTGGGGATCATAGACCTTGACTACTGATTCGTAATGAAGAAGTCTCTTCTCATTTGAGCTAGCCCTACGGCTATTACTGAAATCATTTCTCATTTTTGGCTCTTGATTTCATTATCCTCATACACTGAGCTCCCTACATTGCGTATTTTGGTTTCCTGATGTTTCACAATGACTCATTGCCTTCTACTAGATTACCTAAACCAGGTAAATTATTCTCTCTCCTCTAAGCTTCTTTATTCAATCCAATTTCCTTATTTAGCTTTCCCACTTCTACACTTCCTGACAAATTGTTCTTAACACCCAGGAACTTTCATCTCATTCAAAAGGTGATAATAAAAGTATACCACCTCAAAGAAATTTCCCCGGGGCACCTGGGTGGCTCAGCTGGTTAAGTGACCAACTCTTGATTTTGGCTGAGGTTATTGCTTCTCAGAGAATTGCTTCACTGAGATCAAGTGTTGATTTGGGCTCAGGTCATGATCTCATAGTTTGAGAGTTCAAGCTCCCATGCAGGGCTCTGTACTGACAGCATGAAGCCTGCTTGAGATTCTGTCTCTCCCTCTCTCTCTGCCCCTTCCCCACACTGTGCTCTCAAAATAAATAAACAATTTTTTAAAATCTATCCAAAGTAATGTAAGATTAAGGGTACAAAGAGGAAAGAACAGTCCAAATTAATTACCAACAATACAGTTAGCAATTAAAGAGAGAATTTTTTTTAGTTTTCTTTAAGTTTTTATTTTATTCTTTGAGAGAGTATGCACGTGAGCAGGGAGGGGAGTGGCGAATAGCAAAAGAGAGGGAGAGAGAGAATCCCAAGCAGGACTCAATCCCACAAACCTTGAGATCATGACCTGAACCGAAATCAAGAGTGGGACGCTTAACTGACTGAGCCACCTAGGCACCCTGAGAATTTTTTTTAAATGAAAGGTATCCATTTGGTTTCCCAATGCCAGCTCCCACATGGCAGAGATGATGTACTGTGTTTCCTATGATATTTTAATATGTCACTTGGTCCTCAAAAGTAAAAATCATTTTGTAATATAAAAGAAATCTCCAGAATTCCAAATGCACCATCATTGCTTGGCAAAGGTATATAATTCATGGTCTCCAGTTAAGAATGCAGAACTGGAGAAAAAAAAGAAGCATATAAATGTCTTCTGCTCATGTCCTGTGGCCAAACAAGGAAAAGGAATCATCCAACAGTAACAATTCTAAAGAATGAAGGTGAGTCCACTCATTAACTGTCCCATAGACTTTATAAGGGGTAAGTCTCAAATTGGTCCAAACAACAGATGAGTTGTAGTAATTTACATATCTCATAATTTTTTATCATTGTTCAGCTCATTTAAAAATAGTTGGAGGGGCACTTGGGTGGCTTAGTTGGTTAGGCATTGTACTTTTGATTTCAGTTCAGGTCATGATCTCACGATTTTGAGATCAAGCCCCACATCAGGCTCTGCCAGGTGGCATGGAGCCTGCTTACGATTCTTTCTCTCCCTCTGTCTGTGCCTCACTCTTTTTCTCTCTCTCTCAAAAAAACTTAAGAATGGTTTATTTAGAAGAAGGATATGTCAAAAACAAGCTAATGAATCAGCTAAAACATATCCCAGAGTTAAGCCATCTCTACTTATCAAGAAAATGTTGACTGAATAAATATGTGTGTCCAAAGAACTATGTGGTATTGCATAAACAAAGTACAGTTTATTCTACCAAGTGCCATCAGTTAGATTATATCTAGTCCCTAGCAAACCAACCAACTGAAAAATGAGGGAAAAATTCAGTCATTTAACTAGATATTCTGATTAAATTCAGAGCAATACACAAATAGTTTTTATAATACAGGAAGCCAACTATTACCAGAAATATCCGTTAGTGCTACTGTTTGAAAAAAAAACTTGAGAAACAGTTTGATAGCAAACAAGTTCAATCAGAAAACTCTGTTTTGAAGCTGAGAAAGTACTTTTCAGCAACAAAACAGAGTCTATTTCTCCTACCTTCAACATTTCTTACATGGATCTTATTTAAAAACTACCACTTAACGATTCTCTCCTTCAATCGACAAGCTACTGATGTTCATTAATTTCCTGCAAACTACTGCTGAGGACATCACCTTCTCATCAATCATTCATGTATAAAGTCATATGAAACTTCAGAAATAATCGCTACAGACACCATTGCTACTGAAAACTGGTATTTTTGTTTTCTTTAATAAACATTGAGTCCCCCCCCTTTTTTTTTTACTTCACCACCGAGGAAACTTATAGCTATATCTAAAATTCAAATCTATGATCAATGTATTTGTCTTAATGTTATACTCCTAATTTTACTTTCTCTAGTACTAGTCTTGTAATTCTTTTTTTTTTTTTTTTTAGGTCTTGTCATTATTTTATTTTTATTTTATTTTATTTATTTTTTACAAATAGTTTATTGCCAAGTTGGTTTCCATATAACATAATTAATTCTTTTTAAAAAAAAAACAACATTTCTTGTAGGTGCTGTTTTTTATAAACTGACTCAACAGTTTATAAAACATAGTGTACATAAGAATAAAACCTATATAATACATTTCCTTACCAGTGTTCTCTGGCACTTGTAAATCTAAAATACCTATATTTAGAAAGTAAGTAATGACTTCATCAGCATTTCAAATGAATAAACATTATTCAGAACTCATACAAAAGTATACTTTCATACTTCCCCCCATAACGCATCCTTATATTCTTAGAGAGAATTCAACTTTTAAAAAGTTGAACTTTTAAACCCACTTCTAGACCACCACAAAACTCTCTGTATAATTAAACTAAAATTAAAAATGAATGCTTCCAGGGGCGCCTGGGTGGCTCAGTCGGTTAAGCGTCCAACTTTGGCTCAGGTCATGATCTCATAGTTCGTGGGTTCGAGCCCCATGTTGGGCTCTGTGCTGACAGCTAGCTCAGAGCCTGGAGCCTGCTTCAGATTCTGTGTCTCCCTCTGTCTCTGACCCTCCCCTGCTCATGCTGTCTCTCTCTCTCTCTCTCTCAGAAATAAATTTTAGGAAAAAAAAATGAATGCTTCCAGAATTTTAAGGTACAGAAAGGATGCCAATGTTCAGAAGTTTAAAAGAAAAAAAATCCTATTTTTAAGAACAGAGAAAGGAAGAAAGGAAGCTAATGTGTCAAAATTGAAAAGAAAAAAACTTTCTTTTTAAGAAAAAGGAAAGAAAAAAATGATTTGCCACACGTAAAGCAGCATTTTTCTTCTACATTTCAAGACCAGGAATGTCCCATAATTTTCACAGTATCTTACTGCAACAATTTACTTAAAGCACTTCTATTCGTCCACAGCTCCTCCATCCCCAACCCCCACCCTGGGATCTCAGAGATGAAGCAGCGCACTGAGGGGCAGACCACATTAAATTACAGTACCTTCCAAAGTGATGAAATAGCACAGCTCCCACACAGGGGGCTTCCTCGGGTGGCAGCCTAACACCACCTTCCCTCGCTGGGACACCCGCACAAGGGCGCCGCCCGGGAGATGAAGCTCATCTTCTACCTTCCCAGGCTGTGCTTTCCGGTAAGAGTGCTCTCTGGTACATAGTGCTATAAAGTCAGTTCAAGTGCACAGACTCAGTACAAGGGACGATACGCAGATGACGTAAACTACAGGTACACAGTGTTGTTACTCAATTATCTTGGCAGCAAAGTGAAACAATGGACTAACTCAGTATCTTTACTCCCTGCAATCAAATCTCTTCTCCACCCATTGGTCAGGGCTGTGCACCTTTTATTCAAATACCAGTTGGGGGGGAGGAAAAGGTGGGAGAGGCTTTCAGTCCAACTTGAAGTTCAAGTGAACTATACTCAAAGCCACCTAAAAACCAGCCTAGTTCATGATGGTCTTTGCTCATAAAAATGCCTTGACTCTCCTTCCTTCTTTCTCAGCTCATTTGAAACTGTACCACCTCTAATTCCCACTAGCATAGAAGGATTTTTTAAATTATTTTTCTTTTTTGGTCTTCAGTGCAAAAAACAAAAAGCAAGTACACAAAAATTGTTTATTCTGGAAACCCATCATTCCAAGATAATCACTGATAACATATTGGTATATATAACTTTACTATATTTTTTCTGTATATGTGTTCAAAATAAAAATAGGCTTATATTGTACATATTATTTTACATCCTGCTTTTTGCACTTCATAAAATATCCCCTCAAATTTCCTTATCAATATTATTCTACAAAGTTACTATTAATGCTTACTTAGAATTTCCTCTTTATAAAATTCCTAGGAGCTCTAAAATTGCTTTTCTTCCTACTTCTCTCTCTCTCTACTTATTGCCCAATAAGAACAGCACAACCAGAAAGCAACAACCTTCATGTAATGAATATATCCTACTAAACAATGCCAGATAGCTGACATGCAGCTGCATTCATTTCCCATGGCCATGATTTCATTTATACTTGTTAGGTAATTGTGGATGAATAGCTGCGTGTACCCCTAGGCTCCAAACCAGGGCCAGACTACCACCAAGTCTATGGCGGGTCTCCCTCACAATCCATCACATAAAATTCAAAATGATAGTAACTCTAGGGATGCCTAGGTGGCTTAGTTGGTTAAGCGTCTGACTCTTGATCTCAGTTCAGGTCTTTTTCTCAGGGTTGGAAGTTCAAGCCCTGTGTTGGGCTCTATACTAGGCATGAAGACTACAAAAAAAAAAAAAAAAAAAAGACCCCAAAAAAAGTAAGAGTCACAAAGAGGTATGATTTTTCCCAAGACTACCTCACTGTTTCTTTAAAAATTAAAAAACATTAATTTTTTTTCTCGCTCTTGGTACTTCCTTGCTAATGCTCAAACACAATCTCAGGCAGCCCAGGAAGCACTGCTCCCAGGGTTGAGAAAGGGTTAAGTTTTATTCTAAAGAGTAATCGTATTTAAAATTCAGATTATAAAATCTATTCACAAAATCCCATACCTGAGTATACAGATTTCAGTCAAGTACATTTTGAAAAGGAGAGAATATTAGCTGCCCATTCAGAGTTGTAGACCTGACATAGAATGAGTGGCAAATGCTCTGTGCTGTGTTTGAAACTGTACAAAGCCTACCGAGGTATTTACTATGCTTTCATTAAACAGATTAATCAATAACAGGACTTGCACGGAGTGATTTTATGAGGAAATTTCAAGTGACTCATTTAGCAAATCTCCACACTTCAATTAAGAGAGAGGAGTTTCTTTCAAAAACTTAAATGTCAAGAAGTGTCCACAAGCTAATGATATTGACAGTACTTAAGTTAAACTGCTTTGTTTTAAATCCTCACTTTGACTAGCTGTGGGATCTATGCCTCTGTATCTCCATTTCCACATGAAAAAAACCTCCCTAATTTGGTGTTCATAAAGGTTAAATGACTTAGTACATGTAAAATGCTTACATCAGTGTACTGAGCCTTCACAATATGTTTAGCTAATTATCATCATTATGCATCATTATTTTTATACATTTTTATAAAAGATTCAAAACCTAATAGTTCACCTCTTTCTTCCCTTACTAGGAAAAATACTATACCATACAATCACAAAAACATTATATATATAATAATAATATATATAATAATATATTATAAGCCAGGGGTTCAACATGTTATACATAATACACATTATAATATATAATATTAAATATTACACATATGATATATATGTAATATGTTGAACCCAGGGCTTATAATTTTCAGGTTAAACTGTCTCGTTCCAATTTTCTCTAAAAAAAAAAAAATCAACTGAGGTTTAATATTTATCTTTTATACAACTTATCCAATCTCGCTTTTAATTAAACTGCCAGCATGTTATAAAGAGTTGCTTTATGCTGACCAGTTTGTACATACACTAAACAGTACATGTACTGAACAATACGGGTCTTCAGGAAACCACTAATTTAAAAGAAAAAAAGAAAATGAAAGCTCAACTAGGAAGTGGCCCTAATACTATTGTTAAGTTTACACATCATATCTGATGTATTTTTCATTTTTAAAAAGACATCTAAATAACATTGCTACAATTTACAAGTAAAACAGATTACCTTAAACCACACCATGAGGTTTATTCTGAACTGAAGAACTAAGTCTACTCAACCAGAACATGGAGCACTAGTAAGACAGAATCCATCACGAGTTTGCCTGGGGTTATTCTGAAACCTTCTAACCTGCGAATGCTAGAGTATAAGAGTTTTCTGCTTTAAAAAAAAAAAAAAAAAGGAAAATTCTAATGTTATTAAAAATTCTTTGTTAATTATTTATCTAAAAACAGAGAGGAAAGTGGCAGAAATTGTGAAGAAAATAGCACACAGCACTCTGGACTCTCACCTAGTCTTTCCTAAAAATCTGGGAGGCAGACATGTTCATACACTGCAATTTGGGAAACTGAGTCTTGAAGAGGTGAAGTAATATGCCCAAGCTGTACAGTTAGTAAGATAAAGATACAGGACTTGAATTCATGACTTTCTGACCAACCAGCTAACGACAAGGAAGATGCTGCAGGCATTCTGTGTGTCATGACCCTTCTACACCAGAGAAAGGGGTCTCCAGCGACAAGGATTACAGAACCAAGACCCTTCCAACACTCATTCTCACCTCTGCTCGTGCTCAACACTGGAATCCAGTAAATTGGATTCAAGTTTTTTGGTTGCTTTTTTTTTTTTTAACACAGTTGGTTGCTCAAGAATAAACACAGCTCCTTCTGAAGTCTCATCCTGAATTCACAGGTGAATTCTCTGCATTTTCTTCTATTACTCAATTAATAAATTAACAAGTATTTACTGAGGACGCAGAGATGTAGCTGTACCATAAATTGCCCCTTTCTAAGCCCCATATAAAACTATAGAAAAGGAAAAGACCACTTCTATCTTTAGTAGTACCTGCCTCCCCCAAATGCTCTTACTTTGCAAAACATTATTGCCCTTATTTACACAAAGGTCATCCTTTACTAGTTTATGAGCTTTTGATACAAAATTCTGCATATTTACTATTCAATATTAGTCAAAATGTAGGTGTTCACTAAATACATGTTGAAGGAAGGAGTAAACAAAACAATGGTGAGCAGAACCTTAAAGACCCAGTAAGATTTAGGGGTGCCTGCATGGCTCAGTCAATTGAGGGTCTGACTTCGGCTCATGTCATGATCTCACAGATTGTGAGTTTGAGCCCCACTTCGGGCTCTGCGCTGATAGATCAGAGTGTAGAGCCTGCTTTGGATTATATCTCCTTCTCTCTCTGCCCCTTCCCTGCTCATACTGTCTCTCTCTCTCTCCCTCTCAAAATAAACAAACATAATAATAAAAACAATTTAAAGAACAGTAAAGATTTAGAGAGATGGGGAAAAAGTGGGAGTTGGGGGAGAGTACATTCTAACAAGGCAACTGGTTACCATCCAGAAAACTGCTGGGGAAAATAGGTCTTTGTAGAACATTCATGTCACCAGGTAACAAAATGGTGAGCTGGGTAAGATCTGGAATTCCTGAGTAAGGGTCCTTAGGACTTCATTTTCTTATCTATCTATCTATTTATAGCAAGCAGGAGAGAGGGCAGAGAGAGAGAGAGAAAATCCCAAGTGGGCTCCACCTCCATGCCCAGTGCAGAGCCCAATGTGGGGCTTGTTGATTCCCTGACCTGGGATCATGACTAGAGCTGAAACCAAGAGTCAGATACTCAACCGACTGAGCCACCTAGATGCCCCTAAACATTTGTTTTTAATGCAGAGCAATTATTTGTTTAAGTTAAACCCTACGTGAAATCCCTATATGTAAAACCGGAACAAGCAAAACGGTACAGAGTGAAGTACTCTGGTTCCCATCCACTAGGTCTCCACCTACCTAACTTGGGAAGATCCAGAAGCCCCTCATGAGAGCACAGTTCGAAAACCACTGGGTTAAAAAAAGGTCTGGCAGGGCAGATACCAAAGTGCTCAGAGTATTTACTTCTAAAGAACCAAGTGGGTCTAGGTTGTGGGGTAGGGTAAGGAAGGACTTGAAATACCATTTTCACCTTTTAAATCCTGTATATTTTTATATTATTTGTACCTTTGCTTATATTGAGCACTTTAAGTTTGTTTCTTTATTTTGAGAGAAAGAGCAGGAATGAGTGTGAGCAGAGAAGGGGCAGACAGGAGGAGAGACAGAATCCGGAGCAGGCTCTGCACTGTCAGCACGGAGCTTGACTAGGGGCTTGATCTCACAACCATGAGATCATGACCCAAGCCAAAATCAAGAGTTGGACCCTTAACTGACTGAGCTACCCAGGCACCCTTATTGAGCACTTTTTATTTTTTTTAATTTAAAAAGTAATAAATAAGAAACCATTCCTCTAAATAAGCACTTTTAATGATTACATTTCAAATGCAGTGCCACATTGTAAGGAATCATTCCCCTATAGCAGGGCATTTTCGTGACTAAACTACATGGCACCGAAAATGAACATCTTGGTGAATAATTTCCCACATTTAGAATGATTTCCTGAGGACAATTTTATACAAGTTAGCAGTTTCAATTTAGGTTCTACAATGCACTGCTTAAAATAGGACTCTGTAGAACATAAAAATATAAAATTCAGTAAGTATTTTTAAAAAAAGCCATCCCATATTAGCAAAATTAGATTCCAGCACTCATGTTTAAGCTACATAAAATCTAATTTACAAAACTAATTAGCCAAGTTTCCACATCTCAAAAGTATATTAAAGAGAAATTTGAATCAGAACTTGAAATCTCTCTACCTTTCATGAATTTTTCATAACTTCTCTTGCCACTTATCAAAACCATACACTTAAAGAATTTTGCCTTCACAGTTGGGTTTCACAATCTAATTCTGTGAAGTCACAGTACTGTGACAGTACAATCATTCTCTGGCAACAAATTGATATCATTAAATTCTTATTTGTAAGTTCTTTGGGTATATGGATATTCTATTTTTACTTCTTCTAAGACCAAAATTTATTCTCTGTTGCCTCTCCACTAAGCTCATATGATTGATACATTTTAATCTCATTTATTCTCTTTGTTCCTAACCATCTTTATAAAAATGCCTTTTGGTGAGTGCTCCGAAAATGCCCATCCAAACAAAATATAAATGACTCCTAGATTGCCTCCTCTTATGAGTAATCTGTCATTGCTCTGTATTCCTTGGGAAGAAAAACTCACAAATCAGAAAGTCTGTTGTTCTTTTTCTTCTCTCTACTACTGCTTGAGAATAACATTAGAGTACTTTTTGTTAAATATTATCTTTTAAATAAATCAATATGATTCTATCACTAACATGAGTCCAAATGAGAAAACAATAATTGGGGTTTTCTTTTGGGGGGGGAGGAGAGAGAGAGAGAGGCAGAAGGCGAGAGAATCATACGCATACGGCTCAATCCCACAACCCTGGGATCATGACCTGAGCTGAAACCAAGAGTTGGAACACCTACCAACTGATCCACCCCAGGCACCCCCCAAAAAAAGAATTTCTAATAAAACCTTTATCTTTTTCCAAAAGCAAGTATTATTAGAAACATCAAGGTCATTTCTACTACCATCTAACAGTTCTAATAGACAGGATATTTAGACTCTATCAACAAAGATTTGCTTAATCCCTACTGGGTACCAAGCACTAAGCTAAATGCCAGAGGTTCAATATGAGACAAATCTTTTCATAGGTACAAAGGCACTTAGGCAGACAATAAATCTTTATGAAATGGGAAGTTCCAGTGGAAGAAAGATTCTTTAGAAAAATTAGATTAGAACCAACTTTGGAATACCTGTAACACTGAGCCAAGGAATTTGTGGTTTGTATTTGCGTAGGGAAAGACCAGGCACTCAAAGGTACCTTTGGAAAATATTAATCTAATCAAGCCCTTATTGAAACTTTTCAGTGGCTTCTCATTTCTCTAAAATGAATCCAAATTCTTTAATAAGGTTAACTTAATCCTGTATAATCATTCCCACCCACCTAAGACCTTTGTCTGTGGTCACACAAGGCTTTTTGTCTGTTTCCTCTAATGCAGAGATTTTCAAACTTTATAAATTGCAATCTAGTAACTATGTGTAACGCATTTTCTTTTTTCAAAGATGCAGATCACAATCTACTAAATCACAATCGTAAAACAAGTTAGGACATAGACTTAATAATCTATACATTCAACCACACAATGAAATGATCACCCACTTAAAAACTCTTCCAAGGAAAACATGTCCTCAGCTCCAATTTTATAAGTGATTAAGTTCCTAGGCTACTTTACAAAACGCAAGAGGACTGCTGCTTATTTTCCCAATGACAGCAGAACCTTCTCTCTTCTGAGTAGGAGATAATAGGATTGAAGGGGGCATTGAACAGACACTTTTTTTCTTACCCTGGCAGCAATTCCTCTGAGAAAGTGATTTACCTAAGGGTTAAAATAAGACTAAAGTTCAATATTCCAGACAGGCTCCACCCCCAAGCTCTCACTGCCTCTCTTGAACTTGGATGCCTTCAAGGAAAGTTTCCTTTTCAATTCCAACTCCTAGAAGGTAAACTTCCTGATTCAGGACTTTCCCTCCCTGCAGGTGAGACCTGTATCTTATTAGGTGCTACAGTTTCCTCCAGGTAGGTAAATTAAGAAGGAACAGAGAAAGCAGGGATCTAAACTAAGTTCTCCAGAAATAACAAATTATTTTCACGGTATTTTAATCTTCATCTGGTTTCTTGACTCTGATCTCAAGAAATCAGAATCTGGAGAGAGAAAGGGTGTAACCGGCACACTGAAAACCTTACACATGAACAATAGTCATTGCAGTCTGACTTCTGGGTCCTAGGAAGAGAGTAGCATGGAGAAGGAAGGTGGGGAAAAGAGGAAGAGGAATGGAATGAAGGAGAAGAAAGTTCTTCCACGTATCCTATTTAAAATTTCTCTTGGGCAAAAGGGTCTAGATATATTGAATCTATCTTCATGCCCTACAACCTTCCCTTACAAATTCTCATTCTTGCCTTTCTTTACTCTTCTTCCAGACCCCTAATGCTGTCCAAAGATCTCCATTTTGAACATCCACACTTTTAGAAATACAGCAAGTTTTACCAAACCTGCAAAATGTTCCATGATCTCATACGACTTTCCTATCCTTCTTCAAGTCAAAATTCCCATTTCCTCAGTGCAGCTGATCAAGGAGAAAGCAATCTGAATAAATGCACTCACATTAAAATAGAATAACTGACTGGCAGTCCTCGCCATTGGACCCTACTGGAGATACATATGTTTTATTATTTTTTATATATTTTTTAAAACACATACATTATTTTTCAGCTATAGAAATATAACTACAATAATCTCAGAAAAGATGAGAGGTGCCTAAAAGTCCACCATAAAGGAAGCAGGTCTGCCCTGACCACCATTTCCCAGGGATCATGGCCTCAGATTGTTCCCACTTCTCATTGTCCTTGACTCTCAGTTCTTGATAAGTGACACTAAAACTCCAGAGCACAGAGAAGGCCAACTTGGAAAACATTTGGAGCCTTGGGACATTTACGTACCTTGGGTGAGTCAGGAACAATTAGTTTGGATGGGTGATATTTTCTTTCTTTTTTTTAATCTGTTTTTTTTTTTTTTTTAATTAACGCTCCTTCATTTTTGAGAGATGGAGAAAGACAGAGCATGAGTAGGAGAGAGTCAGCGAAAGAGGGAGACACAGAATCCAAAGCAGGCTCTGGGCTCTGAGCTAGCTGTCAGCATAGAACCCGACGCGGGGCTCGAACCCACAGACAGCAAGATCATGATCTGAGCCGAAGTCAAACGCTTAACTGACTGAGCCACCCAGGTGCCCCAAGGATGGGTGATACTTTCAATATATTTGATAATCATTTCATTAGCTAAAACAAAAACATACACTGGGTTATACATTGAAATTATTCATTCTAAGGAAGTCAATGAGACAGAAAAAGGTTAAATACTGTTTCCATTGTTTTCTAATTTAGTAGGTGAAAAGCAGGATTGGGTTCCTCTTCATACTTTTAATCAGCTGCTTATCCATTAATTCCACTAGGGAATCTTTAATTTTATGTTCTATAACATTTCTGAAATTTGGAAGTATATTTTTGAACAGTCACATTAGGGTTAATAGGAAAATGAGCCTCAACTCCTGAGAGACAGGTGCCATTTCTTTTCCTGTGGTTTTTGCTACAAAAGAACTGAAGCTAATGCTAAATTTGTGTGTTCTCAGAAATTAACCACAAAACAAGCATAACTGTGTTCATTCAGCTGTAAGTGGCTCTTAACTTCAGCACCATCAGAAATATTTATTTGCCCCCCACAGATGAACATAACTGTAATAAAACTACACAATCTTAGTAAAATAAGACCTTCCACTTTGCCTGAGCAGGTAAGTATATGAAATTTTAACTGAATAATTGGTGTTTGCCATTTTTTTAATTAGTTTGTTTACCTAGCCACCAAGCCAAGTTATCTGCAATTACGGTGACAACTGGGACTTTTTTCAAACCAAGCAAAGACTATATGAAAACACCAACTGTGTGCAGTCTCTCTTGCAGCTTTTCTCAAGATACCAGAAAGGGAAACAGGCAGTAAGGCACTCAAGAATCGAAAGGTAGGGCATTCTGAAAAAACATAAATGACACTTGCTCAGCTTCCCCCACGTAGAAACACTATGTTGCTTGCTATCAGGTTGGTTGGCTTTTTTAGACAGTACTGGCCCCCAAACCTAAAATTCTGACCACAAATGAACCATACAAGAGTAAAAAGACAAATACCCAACATGTAAGAAAAAAGACAACCCAATTAAAACATAGCAAAGAATACGAAGAGACATTTCTCCAAAGAAGCCAGACGAACAGCAAACAAGCACGTGAAAACATGCTAAACATGACTGGTCATTAGGTCAATGCAAATCAATATCACTTGCCACCCACTAGAATGGCTATAATAAAAACTACCTAATAGGCAATAACAGGTGTTGGAGAATATGTGGGGGAAACTGAAACCCTCATACACTGTTGGGCAGGACTGTAAAAGGATGAAGCTACTATGGAAACCTCTGGCAGTTCCTCAAAAAGCTAATCATATATACACCCAAGAAAAATGAGAGCATATGCACACAAATGTTCATAGCAGCATTATTCACAATGGTCAAAAAGTGGAAACATCCTTAATGTCCATGAAGTGATGAATGGATAAACAATATTTGAAACTATGATATGCCAATACAACGGAATAGTATCCAGCCATGAAAAAGAATACTGACACTCACTACAAAATGGATGAACCTTGACAACATTCTGCTATGAGAAAGAAGCCAGACACAAAAAGCCACCTATTGTATGATTCCAGTCATACGAAATTTCCAGAATAGGCAAATCCATAGAGAAAGGAAGTAGATTAGTGGTTGCCAGAGGGTGGGCTAAGGGAGAAATGAGAAATAGCTGTTAATGGGTCAAAGGGTTTCATTTTGAGATGATGCTAATGTTCAGGATAGTGGTGACAGTTGTAAAACTTTGTGTAAAGGCCTCACTTTTAAAAGGATGAATTTTACGGTGTGTGCAGTATATCTCAATTTAAAAAAAAACCCAAGTCCTCATTTACAGAGAGATGACATGTAATAGTCATGTAAATGGTAAATACATAACCACAAACGAACATATAATCTCTCAGTGTAGACGCACGCCTGGGGGGTTTTAACTGAGATCTATGTATTTCACTTACATAAAGAAAAGAATCAAAGAGGGCGGTGACACAGAGCAACAGCCGAGCCCTGAAGCAGCGGAGCCGGGGGTGCCCCGAGCCCGCCTGGCGGCGTCCGCATCCCGGCGCGCCTCCCGCCCCATCGCTCAGCCACCACCCGCTGCCGGGCCCAGCGGCCGGGGCTCGGGGCCGCCCGCCCACCCGCCGCTGCCGGCAGCCGGCGCCCAGGACCAGCCTGCGGTCCCGCCCGAGGCGGGGCAGGCGCGGGGGCCCGAGGCGGTGGGGGGGTGGGGGACACGGCCGCTCGCCCCCGCCCCCGCCGCAGGGTCCCGAGCCCGGGCCCGCCCCACCTCCCTCCAGTACCTGGGATGCGCCCGAACCCGGCGCGGCGGCCAAAGCCCAGACTTCCCCTCCATTATCACCTGCCCGGGAGCGCGGCCGAGCCGGCCGGTGTCCTTAAGGAGAGGGCACCCAGCCTCTGAGACGCGACCGAGGCGCCCGGGGCGGGGGACAGAAGGAGCATTCACCTAGTCCCCCGGCCGCGGCTGCTTCCTGCCCGCGCGCCTCCTCGCGCCCTCAGCTGCCCGGCGCTGACAGCCCGGGAGCCGGCGCCCGCCGCCCGCTCGCTCCCCGCCCCCGCGCGGCCGCCCCGCGCACGCGCAGCCGCGCCGCCGCCCCAGGGGAAGCGAGCGCCTGGTGATGTGGCCGCGGGGGCGGCGGCCCGGAGCGCGAGCGCCGCCCCTCCCGGACCCCCCCTTAGCCCCCCCGCACCCCCCAGCCCCCTGGAAGCCGCGGGTCCCGGGCGGGAGAGGGGAAGAGCACGGGGTGGGGCGTTTCGGGGAACCCTACCCGGGAGAGAAGGGCTGTGGCCTTTCGGGAACCCCCTCCATCCCCGCAGACCCACGCCCATGTGCATCGCCAGCGGCTCCTGGGTCCGAACCCCCGAATCTGTGACTCACGATTTCTGTTCTCAGACCAGGGGCCTCCCGGTGGCTGGGTTCGTGTTTCCTTCTCGCAGACTGGAATGGAAACCAAAGCGAATGTAACTCTGGGCTCGCCTTCCCGCAGAGCGGCGCCGCAGGGGCCGAGCCGAAGCCGAGGTCCGAGAGGGAAGGGGGTGGACCCGTAAGGGGACTGGATTCAGGGCGGCTCCCAGCACCCTCCCCGTGGGAGAGAGGTCTAGAAGCAAAGGGCACGGGCGCGGTGGAGGTGGCCGGGATACCGAGACTCGGCAAGTTGGCCACCATCTAGGTAAAAGTGACCCAAGTTTGCCGTGTAAACCGAGAACTCTTATCTAACAACTAGTGAGCACCTTTTGTGTAGGCCTCAGGTATTGGCCTGTGCCCGGGGGACGTTCCAGTGAGCAAAACAAAGGTGTCAGTCCTCAGGCTCTTGTTCTGAAAGGCTGTCATTTTAAAAATGACACAGCTCGTGGCACTCATTTTCTCAAAGTTTCCACCAACTCTAAGTCACACCCGTGATTTAGTAGCAGCTTTTCAGGTGCTAAGGGACAGCAGAGCATACGTTTAGCCAGTTTTTTGATTTCTCTTTTTTTGCTTTACCATCAAATGGGGCTTTGACCTTCACATCCTGGGTGAAGTATGCCTCTGTGTGGTCTAGACCCTCTGCAGTAATGCTTTTACTTCACGCCCTGAGCGCCATTAGGAGTAAGAAAGGATGACGGCAAAACCTATGGAAAAACACAGTGTCTTGTCTGTATTTCCAAGTGGCTTTTGTTCTTTTTTTTTTTTTTAATATTTTTATTTATTTCTAGGAGAGAGAGAGACAGCGTGAGCAGGGGAGGGTCAGAGAGAGAGGGAGTCACAGACTCTGAAACAGGCTCCAGGCTCTGAGCTGGCAGTCAGCACAGAGCCCGACGCGGAGCTCGAACCCACGAACCGCGAGATCATGACCTAAGAGAAAGTCGGACGCTTAACCGACTAAGCCACCCAGGCGCCCCAAGTGGCTTTTGTTCTTAACTGTTCTGAATTACATATCACTAGGAGATAAATAGATGCTCCTAAAAGTTTGCCAGAAGTCAAATTCCAACCAGATAAGTGTTCCTCCCCTGGGTCAAGTAGTCCTTCAGGACTTCTGCACAAAATTTTGTATGGGAGAAGCCACCCTCTCCCAGTTCTGAATATTTTACCACCATTTTTTTTCTGATTGATTCTGAGCTAGCTGATGGTTTCAACTGCCCTGAAGTTCATCAGTTGGCGGGTGTGGTGGGCAATCTTCTACTTAGGCAGTGCTCTGCATTCTGTATGCCACAATGTAGTGTGTGGGTTTTTTTTAGTGTTTTAAATATTTATTAAAGAGAGAGAGAATGAGTAGGGGAGGGGCAGAGAGAGAGAGGGAAAGAGAGAATCCCAAGCAGGCTCCACGCTGTCAGCACAGACCCTGACTGGGGGCATGAACTGGAAAACCTGAAATCATGACCTAAGTCTAAATCAAGAGTGGGATGCTTAAACAACTGAGCCACCCAAGCATCCCTGTAGCATGTATATATTTTTTTAGATATTTTAAGTTTTAAGTTGGAATCCAAATTATTACATCTTTAAGTTTATTGTTTATTTTGAGACAGAGTGGGGGAGGGACAGAGAGAGAGGGAGAGAGAGAATCACAAGCAGGCTCTGTACCCACTCGGGACCCCATCTTACGAACCATGAGATCATGACCTGAACCAAAATCAAGAGTCGGATGTTGAACTGACTGAGCCATCCAGGTGCCCCTGAAATCCAAATTTAAATTAAATTTCAACTCTGAAAATAGCTCAAGGTGAATTGGGTTCAGAGACACCGTGTTCTAAAAAATTAGGTCCTAAAAAAATAAATTAAAAAAAAATTTTTTTAATAAAAAATTAGGTCCTTATGTGTGTTGATTATTCCTCTTCTGCCTGACAAAGGGCAACTTAAAAGGTGAAGCAAGTGGCTTAGAATTCCGGATCGGTATTAATCCCAGCCGTGATGATTGCTAGAAGGAGGCCTGGGAGTTATGAAAGTGTATAACCAAGGGACCTATCTGCTCTAGGGGTAAAAAAGATCTCTTTGAGGAAGTGACATTTCAGCTGAGCCTTGAAGAATAAGGAAGAGTAAGTTGGGCAACAAAGGGAAGGGCGGGGGGGGGGGGGGGTAGAGTGCACTTGTTTCTGTGGAAACTACAGGTTTGAAGGCTCTTGGGTAGGAACAGCCTTCGCCTGTGGCTACAGTGAGGCGCCGAGAGCTGAAGGAGGGGTGGGTAGGAGGCTCAGGGGCCACGCTGAAAACCTTGGACTTAATCCTAAAGACAAAAGGAGGCCACTGAAGAGTTGAAGAGAATCTATCTGGACACGATCCAATTCGTATTTGTAAACGATTTTCTGGCTGCAGTGTGGAGAATGAGTAAGAAGGGAGACGCAGAGGGTATGTGAAGACCAGTGTGCGGGTAGTGGAGAGTAGAAGATGGTGGATTGGGAAAATTGATCAGAGTTGAAGCTGTAAGCACCTGATCGTTAATTCCATGTAAAAGGTGAGAGAGAGAAAATGACGCCTAGGTTTCTAGCGTGGGCTTATCCCATTCCTGGAGACGGGGACCTTGGAGGAAGACATCTCAAGTGGACAAGTTTGAGTTGCTTTAGGTATGTTCAGTTTGGCACCTCAGTGAGACACCCACGTGACGAGGCTGTGTATATATTTGCAAAATAAATCTGGAACTCAAAGTAGAGATCTAGACTGAAGATGAAATCAAACCTAAATGTTGGAGAGCAAGGAATATGACTTGTTTGTAAGAATTTTACCTCTAAACTTTAAAGAAAATGAAGACAAGCATTAGTACCTAATACTATGTGTGAGACACCCCACAGAGAATATTTTTTGTAGCCCTTACCACCCTAGTGGATGGTATTATAATCCTATTTTTCATATAAGGAAACTAAGGGTTAAATTCCTGCTCAAACTTACTTAAATTCCCGATTAAATAAGACTGATTGAATAAGAATCTCTGTGGGTAATTCTAATGATAACAGAGGTTTAGAAACTTAAAAGTGCAGACTACTTAAAAGTGGTCACACAAACCGTATAGAACCCTCATTTCATTTATTTTTGAAATGCTTTTTATTTACTTTTGAGAGAGAGAGAGAGGGAGTGGGGTGCAGAGAGAGGGAGACCCAGAATCCAAAGCAGTCTTCAGGCTCTGAGCTGTCAGCAAAGAGCCCAATGCGGGGCTTGAACTCACGAACGGTGAGATTATGACCTGAGCCAAAGTCAGACGCTTCACTGACTGAGCCATCCAGGCACCCCTAAAACCCTCATTTTTAAAAAAGATTGGAAGAAACCATGATTCTAAGAACATGCAGCCCATGCAGCAAATGTGTGTGCATACATGTCCCCATTTCTTTCACCTGAGCCCCCCATTATCAATGCTCTTCCTGGGAAACTATGGATACAGGTATCTATATACATGTATATAGATACATAGATAGGTATCCTACATGCTAATAACTACTATGGATGTAAATAAAATAGGTTAAAGAGTTGGAGAGTCTGGGGTAGAGGAATGTAGAGAGGAGGGTGATGGTTTTATATAGGGTGAGCCACAGAGGTCTTACTGGTGTGAGCAGAAAGGAGTGAGGGAGCAGCTATGCTATCTGGAGGAAGTACAATAAGCACAAAGGTCCTGAAGCAGAAGAGTGTATGGTATGTTCAAGAAACAACAAGGAGTCGTGTGTGGCTGGAATGAGAAGTAGCTGGAGGCCGGTCTTGAGATTTGTAGGCCATTGTCAGGTCTTGGGCTTTCACTCTGAGAGAGACAGGAGCCATTGAAAGGGTCTGGGCAGAGAATGGGCCATTCTGACTTGGGTTTCAATGGGATGACTATGGAGAGCTGAGTGAGGGAGCAACGGTCGACTCAGGAGGAGGACCAGTAAGGATGCTGTTTCAATAATCCAGGTGAGAGGGATGGTGGCTCGGACCAGGGTGGTCATAGAGGAAGCGGTAAGAAGGTGCTGCATCATTTGAGCAGTAGATCATTTGAGAGTAGAGCTGACGGGGAGGATTTGCCAATGGAGTCAATGAGGGGTAAAAGAGAAAGAGAAAGGTGGTTAAGGATGCATCCAAAGCTTTGGGCTCAAGTAGTCAGAACAGTGGAGTTGCCATTTGCCAAAATGGCGGACGACGAGAAGAATCAGGAGCGGGTATAAGATGATCTGTGAGGGTCTACTGTTCTAAGCACCTGGTCTGTATGAACTCATTCAGTGCTCACCACAATGCTCTAAGGTAGATCCTGTTGTTATGCCTGTTTTATAGACGAGGAATTGAAGCATCACTCTACAATGTACTTCAGATTTCACAGCCTAAATGGTGATAATAAATACTACCAAGGGTACCACTTCACTGTCTTTCAGGGAAGACAGACGACTAAATAAACAGTGACAACAAAAGCTAGAGCTAATTGTAAGGCAAATCTGAGGAGGCTGTAGCTGTACAAAGCAGAAGCATCTTCCAAAGTTTGGGGATCAGGGAGACACGAAGGAGTGGGGAAGACTTGTGAGAGGAAGTGATATTAAGCTGAAATGTAAAGGATCAATAGCATGCTAATAGAAATTTTAGGAGGGGGATAGGAAAAAAAAAAAGAGAGAATTCCAGGTAGAGGTTATTCCTAGGAACGTTTGGTAAAAAAAAAAAAAAAAAAAAAAAAAGGCTGGAGGACGGGACTTTGAGGAATTAAAAGAAATTCAGTATGATGTTTATATCTCTTTTAGAAACATTGTTATTGGCTGGTCCCTGTTTGAGACTCCCTCCATAAACATGGGAATGTTTCAAGGGTTCCCTATTCCTGGTGTCTTTAGAATGGACCTCTGAAGAAGCAGAGGTCTGCTGTCCTTGAATATTCATCAGGTTCCTATGGCTCCTTAACTGTGCCCACGACTTCCTGGCTCTGGGCTTTGGACTTCCTGTTCTCATTAACAAGGACACTCCAGCCTCCTGTGCCCCTTCCTGGGTCCACACCCACCCACGTGGACTCTAAGGTCTCTCTGCTTCCATGACACCCAGTGAAGAGCATATCAGAGAACTTAGAAGATAAGTTATGGACTGATACGATTTTACTTATCTGTCCGTGTCCTACTAGGTTGTGAGCAGAGTCTTTACAACTCAGGTTAACACAATGTTGTCAGCCCTGCATGGATACTCAATTCTTTTCCTCCTGAAAGGAATGAATACATACATTTTAATTTACCGCCCTTTACTTTTAGTGGTGCTGCTACTGGCTTTTTGATTTTCTGTTCTGGTTCCACTCCCAGCAGAATTACTAATTTACTTAAAAACTTTAATTATATACTGCGCTGTTCTAGCTTCTTTAAGCTGCCTGTGTTGGATTTTTGCTGGCAGACAAGATTTGTGCAACACTGGGCTGCTGATGGCTGAGCTGTTTTTCAGATCATCTGCTCATTGACTACTCTTCTGGGGATGACGATGTGCCCTTGCTGATAATGTCTAGTTTAAGAGCCAGGCAAAAGCCAAAATGTGTAACCATTCTCTTGAATGAGTGCTCGTATATCCAAAGAAAGAGCATAGAAAACTGTTCATGGCCTAATTTCTAAGGATCCTATCTGTGAGTCAGGATTCCCATTCCAGAGGCAAGGACTGATGGGTTGGAGCCCAAAGGTATCATCAAGAATGACTAGAATGAAATTGTTGGCAGCTTTGATGACTTGAACCTCTCTGAGTCACATCTCTGTGACATCTACACCTCTGTTTTTGAGAGGCCTTATGCCATCCAGCAGTGAGCCATTCATTCTTCCTTGTATCAAGGGTTATTATGTGATCCCTCCAGCCCAATCTGGGACTGGGAAAATGGTCACTTTTGACATATGGATTCTGCAACAGATTGAATTGGATCTAAAGGCTACACGGGACTTGGTCCTGACACACACTAGGGAATTGACTCAGCAGATACAGAAGGTAATCATGGCATTAGGAGATTATATGGGTACCTCCTGCCACAGTTGCATTGGTGGGACCACCGTGCATGCTGAGGTGCAAAAGCTACAGATGGAAGCTCCCCATATCATCGTGGGTACCCCTAGTCATGTGTTTGATATGCGTAACTGGAGATGCCCATCTCCCAAATACATCAAGATGTGTGCACTGGACAAAGCTGATGAAATGTTAAGCTGTGGATTCAAGGACCAGATCTATGATGTATTTCAAAAGCTCAATAACAACACCCAGAGGGGTTTGCTGTCGGCTGCATTGCCTTCCAATGTGCTTGAGGTGACCAGGAAGTTCATGAGGGACCCCATTCAGATTCTGGTCAAGAAGATGAGTTGACCCTGGAGGGTATCCACCAGTTCTGCATCAATGTGGAATGAGGGAGTGGATGCGAGACATTCTGTGTGACTTGTATGAAACCCTGACAATCATACAGGCAGTTATATTCAACACCGGAAGGTTGGTTACCTCACTGAGAAGATGCATGCCCGACACTTCACGGTGTTGCCATGCATGGAGACATGGACCCAAGGGAATGAGATGTAATCATTACGGGGGCCTGCTCTGGCTGTAGCAGAGTATTGATTACCACTACCTACTGGCCAGAGGCACTGAGGTGCAGCAGATTTCCTTAGTCATCAACTATGACCCTCCCATCAACGGGAAAATTATATCCACAAAATCAGCCCTGGTAGATGATTTGGCCGTAATGATGTGGCTTTTAACATGGTGACAGAAGAAGATAAGAGGACTCTCTGAGACATTGAGACCTTCTACAACACCTCCATTGAGAAGATACCACTCAGTGTTGCTGACCTCATCTGATAGAGGCTGTCCTGCTACCTAGTCCTAGCCAGGGCCCAGTCCCTGGGGGACTTTAGAGGAGCAGGATGGGGGAGGGAAGGGAGTCAAGGGATGGATACCTTGTCTTTTTCTTTTCTATTCTTCTCTTTTCTTTTTTCTTTTCTTTTCTCTTCTTTTCCTTTGAATAAATGTCATATTTTGAGGCAAAAAAGAAAAGAAAGGAAAAGAAAAGAAAAGAAAAGAAAAGAGAAGAAAAGAAAAGAAAAGAAACCTGTTTATAGCAGCTGTATCATAGTAGTCTAATAACTGGAAATAATCAGAAGTTCATCACTATAAGAATGGCAAAACTAGCTTTGGTGTTTCATAGAATAGTGCTGTGCAATAAAATGAAATAAACCATGGACTCAACAAAAGGGATGAATCTCAACTGAATGAGAAAGTGCCCTGACAGAGGAAACATACACACTATGCCTATTCATTCTCCATTGCTGTTATAACAAATTACCGTCAACTTAGTGGGTCAAACAGAGCATTTGTTATCTTACAGTCTGTAGGTTAGAAGTCCAACATAAGTGGAACTAAGCCTAAAGTGTCAACATTCCTTCCAGGTGCTATAGAGGAGAATGCTTTTTCAGCTTCTAGAAGCCAGCCACACTCCTTGGCTTGTGGTCCCCTTCCTCTATCTCCAAAGACAGCCAAGTACCAACTTTGACACTGCTTCCATCCCCACGTCTCTTTGACTCTCCTCTTCCGCCTCCCTCTTCCACTCTTAAGGACCCTTGTGAGTACCTTGAATCCACTCAGATAATCCAGGGTAATCTCCCTATTTTAAAGTCAGTAGATTAGTAACCTTAATTCCCTTTTGCCATGTAACCTATGTATTCTGAAAAATTCTGAATATATTGAAGATAAAGGAAGTCGGACTTCCAGTGGTGCACTGCGAAACTGACTTGGGGTGAGGCTGGGTGAACAGACTTGATGTGTAGCATTTGCCAATTGTTATAGTATAAATGCTTGGATGGCTGATTTCAAGCTCCAACCAGCTCACAAAGTTGCAATTATTTGGTAAGCTGGTTCAAGCTGGTTCCAGCACGTGCTGCAAGTTTCTCGTTCTTACTTTTTTTTTAAGTTTATTTATTTTTGAGAGAGTGAGAGCGAGAGAATGACAGACACTGAGAGTGCAGGGAAGAGGAAGAGAGAGAGAGAGAGAGAAGCCCAAGCCAGCTTCCTGCTGTCAGTGCAAAGCCAGACTCAGAGCTCCATCTACCTCCTGAACCATGAGACCATGACCTGAGCTGAATTCAGGAGTTGGATGCTTAACCGACTGAGCCATCCAGGCACCCCAAGTTTCTCATTCTTGAAGTTTTAAAATACAGATAGATTAGGAAACAAACATTAATATATGAGGATATGAGTGTGTATGTGTGTGTTTCCTTGCCCTCTACAATGAGAGAGCCTAAAGGTTAGGGCACATCAATGGCAATTAGTACACCTGCCATCCAGATCTCACTCTCTAAATACCATTCTCAACATTCAAAGGAACCAGTGTTCCTTGCAGAAAAGGCTAATACCTGGGCTGGGCCAGGAAAAATACAAAAGGAGCCTGAAGCAGCTGTACCAAAATTAAGGAAGTGCTCAAAGAATGATGGCAACATATAAAAAGGGGAGGTTTGCAGATTGAAAGGGCTCCCACTGGGACAATTTTAATATCCAAATAAATTATAAAGTAATGAATTAAAAACCCATTAAACAATAAAAAAATCCATGAGTCAAAACTGACATAAGTAAGGGAATGGGAGAAGAGAAAGCTTTCTCGCAGTACAATACCAACTAAAACATAGGATATGGATGAAAATTAGAAAATCATCAATAGATGTAAAAATTAAGACTCGAAAGTTTAATGAGACAATTATGTTTTCATATCTCCCCACAAATACTAGTTAACTGCAAAGACATAACTAGAGGGGCACCTGGGTGACTCAGTCGGTTGAACATCTAACTTCGCCTCAGGTCATGACCTCACGGTTTGTGGGTTTGAGCCCCGCGTTGGGTTCTGTGCTGACAGCTCAGAGCCTGGAGCCTACTTCAGACTCTGTGTATCCCTCTCTCTCTGACCCTCCCCTGCTCACGCTGTCTCTCTCTCTCTCAGAAATAAATAAAAACATTAAAAAAAAAAAAAAGACATAACTAGAAATTTTATAGACCAGAAGTCTGACAGACATTGCCTTAACCAAGTAATCAAAGCTAACATTACCAGTAATAAGACAAATCTACAATCACATGCCTCCAGATAAGATTCACTGAGAAAGAACTAACATCACTTCTGTGGTGTATTTGCCAAAAACATACGATCTGAATGTAATCATGAGGAGACAGAAGATACTGTCACAGATTGGGTTGAGAAGACTGAATGCAGCACATGATCCTGTGTTAGGTCCGGTACCAGAAGGAAAAATTACAAAGGACATTATGGAGACAACTAAAATTTGAATACAAACAGTGGATTATGTAACAGTACTATATTCATGTCAAATTTTCCCATTTGGTCATTATGCTCTGGTTCCATAAAAAAAAATATTCTTGTATTTAGGATTCATACACTGAAGTATTTAGGGCTAAACAGACAAAGTCTACAATTTGCTTTCGAATTATTTAGAAAAAGATTGTGTAGGTATGTGGTATGGGGAGAGAGAGAAAAAAATACAATGAGACAAAATACAAAGAGAGCAAAATTGTATCCATTTTTGAATCTGGGTTAAAGGTATATAGGCATTATCCTACTGATGCAATTTGTCCATAAATCCCAAATTATATCAAAATAAAAAATGACCAAGGTTCCTGGCTGGCTCAGTCAGTAGACCATGCGACTTTTGATCTCAGGGTTGTGAGTTCGAGACACATGTTGAGTGTAGAGATCACTTAAAACTAAAATCATTTTTTTAAAAAGTGACAGGGGCACCTGGGGGGCTTGGTCCATTAAGTGTTCAACTTCAGCTCAGGTCATGATCTTGCGGCTCGGCTCATAGGTTTGAGCCCTGTCACCAGTTCTGTGCTGACAGTTTGGAGCCTGGAGTCTGCTTCCAATTCTGTGTCTCCCTCTCTATCTGCCCCTCACCCCTCACACTCTTGTCTCTCTCTCTCAAAAATACACATTAAAGAAAAAGAAGAGTATCCATTCAGCACGATTAGTCTTTTTTTTAATGTTTATTTTTTTTTCTTTTATAGTTTATTGTCAAGTTGGTTTCCATATAACACCCAGTGCTCATCCCCACAAGTGCCCTCCTCCATGCCCGTCACCCCTTTTCTCCTCTCCTCCACCCCCCTCAACCCTCAGTTTGTTCTCAGTATTTAAGAGTGTCTTATGGTTTGCCTCCCTCCCTCTCCTTAACTATTTTTCCCCCTTCCCTCCCCCCATGGTCCTCTGTCAAGTTTCTCCCGTTCCACATATGAGTGAAAACATAAGGTATCTGTCCTTCTCGGCCTGACTTATTTCACTTAGCATAACACCCTCGAGTTCCATCTACATTGCTACACATGGCCACATTTCATTCTTTCTCATTCAACATGATTAGTCTTTAGGGAAATCCAAATTAAAGCCTCTAAGAGACAGTCCTTCACATCCACTTAGGTGACCAACTATCACTGACCAGGGATTGAGGGCTTTCGTGAGGAATGGGACTTGCAGTGCTAACACCTAAAAGTCCCAGACATCCTGGCGTGAGCTGTGTCTCCCTCTCTCTCTCTCTGCCCCTCCCCTGCTCACGCTCTCTCAAAAATAAATAAACATTAAAAAAAATAAGTTAAATAAATAAATAAATAAGTATATAGTGACAAAAAATGGAGCTAGGTGAGTAGGGACATAGGAAGCTATGTGGCAGCACGCCCTCCCCTCTACCCCCCTCCCCCCTGCCCCATGCAGAGGGAAAAGCCATACACAAATCTGCTGGCTGTGCTTCCATTCTCTGTAGCCACCTCTCTTCTGATCCCTTCCGTATTCCTTGCTAAATGAATCAGGAACTTTATAGCTGTCCATTTGGCAGCTTCAATGCATTATGAACTTGAAAGCATTTAAAAATAATGGAGACTTCTCTGTTCTGAATAGCAGTGTGGGCCCCGGAACGGTTTGTAATCAGAATGTATAAACATGTAAAATGTTCTTAACGTGAGACAGATAAAGGGATAGTGTAGGATGAGAGAAGAACAGTACAACCTGTACACGATTTGCCGATGTAAAAAACAAAGCTTGCCTTCCAGTCCTCTGCCGTGATTTAACTCATTTGTATGTGATCCTTCTGATTGTATCTATCCCACTGCATGTCTAGCATTGTATGAAATAGTATTATTAGAATGCTTAATTATTGACCTCATCATGTAGAAATCTTCTAAATATTTTCTTTAAATGTTTATTTACTTTTGAGAGAGAGAGACAGAGCACAAGTGGGGGAGGGGAGGAGAGAGAAAGACAGGGAGACAGAGGATCCGAAGCAGGCTCCGCGTTGACAGCACAGAGCCCGACAGGGGGCTCAAGCCCATGAACCATGAAATCGTGACCTGAGCCCAAGTCAGACGCTTAACTGACTGAGCCACCCCGGTGCCCCTTAAATACTTTTGAGGAGGTGCCGGCAACCTACGCCTAGATGCTCTGTTTTGCTACAGCGAGATCTGGCCCTTGTTAGAGCAAGATCCATGTTTCCAAGATCCTAGAAATATGGCCCAGGAGAAGAATTAAAAGAATCAAAGACCTAAAACCATTTAGTTATGGAAATAATTAAAATTGACTAAAATGAAAAAAATACTTTTCATCAAAAACCAATGAATTCTGTAAGATTAAATGGATCCCCATTCCACCTGTATGCACATTTTCATCCTTTACTAAACTATTATGATGTTACTTCTGATTCATCGATATTTTAGCAGAATTTAGCACAAGTCTTATTTATGCCAGGCTGAGGATGGAACTTTGAGGGAGAAATGATGCCTTGCACTATATGCAAAAATTCAACCCTTAAAAAATTTAATTTAAAAATTCCAGGGGTGCCTGGGTGGCTCAGTTGGTTGAACATTCGACTCTTGATTTGGGCTCAGGTCATGATCCCAGGGTCCTGGGATGGACCCCTGCGTCGAGCTCCGTGCCAAGAGCGGAACCTGCTTAAGATTCTCTCTCCCTCTGCCTCTCCCCACCACTTGCGTGCTCTCTCTCTCTCTCTCTCTCTCTAAAATAAAAGTAAAAATAAAAATTCCAGCAGGTGAGGCAGAGAATCAAGTTAACTCCGATTTAAGGTGGACACTCTTCAGAATACTCTTCAGTCTACAAGAAATAAATTTCCGCTCCTCCTCTTACCCCCAAACCCCAAGGAAAAATTTTACCCTGTTAGAAAATAAAGTATTTCTTTTACACATTTAATTGTATCCGTAGGATTAAAATAGATTAACAGGCTAACCGAAATAAATTATTTGCAATATAATTACACCATAATTTTCAGCATTAAGTGTTTATGTCTCTAGAGATAAAATAGTTTTGATTCACCAAGCTGGGTAATTAAGTTAACCAGGTAATTGTTCTTAAGGGCCTGGGAGCCAGATAATAGCAATTTGAAAAGTTACCAGCATACAAGATCAGTTTGATTGGTTTGCTAAAGATAAAAAGTAAGCTTGAAAGGATAAAAATTACCTTTTAGAAAAAACCTCAAGGGGCACCTGGGGGGCTCAGTTGCTTGCACTTCCAACTTTTGATTTTTGCTCAGGTCATGATCGCATGGTTCGTGAGTTCGAGACCCAAGTTGGGCTCTGGTAATGAGCACAGAACCCACTTAGAATTCTCTGTCTCCCTTTCTCTCTGCTCCCTCCCCTGCTCTCTCTCTCTCTCTCTCTTTCCTTCCCTCCCTCCTCTCTCTCTCTCTCTCAAAATAAAAATATAAACATTAAAAAAAGGAGAAAAAGGGAAAAACCTCAAAATAACATACCCCAAGTATTACTGACTGTAGTCGATGTTGTGGGTGTGCCCCTAATTTCCTTGGCCCCCTTTCCCTACCACAGAAGCTCTGCTGTCCTGGATGATATTCATAGACTCACCCCCAGCTAGTGGAGTGACCCTGACTGGTCCAAGCCCATCAAGATAGTCCCAATTTCCTTGTTTCAGCCAGTCCAAAAGTGGGCCCATGACCCAAGTTGGTTAGTTTTATTTACATTTTAACTTTTGGATGACAATCTTATTTCCAAATGTCTCGGGTAAGTTATATTGTAACACCCAATCAGCAATAAGGTGCTATCATCATTAGATGATCTATCATCATTAGAGCTTGCTCATTATAATAACTATGACATATATGGAGGTCAACCACAGTTTCTTATATTTATGTGCCTTCTAAGTATCTTAAAATTTCATTTGGGGAACTTGGGTGGCTCAGTTGGCTGAGCATCTGACCCTTGATTTTGGCTCAGACCATGATCTCACAATTGGTGTATTGAGTCCCACGCCAGACTCTGTGCTGTTAGTGCAGAGCCTGCTAGGGATTCTCTCTCTTTCTCTCTCTCTGTCCCTCCCCTGCTCATGCTCATTCTTTTTCTTTTTCTCGATAGATAGATAGATAGATAGATAGATAGATAAACAAAATAGTTTACCATCTTTTCATATCACTTTCCTGTTGAATAAAACAGATATTTATGCTGTTGGATTTCCCACATTCTAGATTTGGCTGATTGCTTCCTTGAGTGGTTTCACTTATCCTGATATTCCTTGTATGTCTTGTAAAGAGGTGGTTAGAAGCAGGGGCTTGATACAGGAAAAGGTTTGTTCTCTTTTTTTCTTTCTTCCCACCCACCCTTGTTTTGTTTACAAGAAAACTTATTAGGTGGCACTGTGCGCTTCCTAATGCATTGAATCAAGGGAACACAAAATCCAGTTGGCCATGCTTTAAGAGATGTCACAATGACTGACAGAGCCACATTTTGTCAGCTTTCCTTAGTGGGCATCTCAGAGTCAGTTCCAGATTCAGTTCCAGAGTCAGTTCCTTGTGATATGGTCCCAGTGGTCTATGAGAGCTTTCTTGCGTTCTGGCACCACCAATGACCCAGACTTGACATCAGCCGTTTGTATAAGAAGGCTCTGTTCCTTTCAGTGAGGAAAGGAATTCAGCAGGCACGCCTGGATAAAGGATGCTTGCTAGGGTGCCTCGTTACTGTTTCCAGGCCTTCCAGTGAACCAAGCTCAGGAATGAGTGGTTTTTCAGAAAGAGAAAAAGAAATCATGTATTTATACAGATATTACCAATTCAAATTTGAAATTACAGGAGGATTTTTAAAGGTTTTTTTTTTAGAGATTTTTTGTTTGTTTTTGAGAGAGAGACAGAGAGAGACCACAAGTAAGAGAGAGGCAGAGAGAAAGGGAGACAGAGAAGCCCAAGCAGGCTCCTTGCTGCCCGCGCTGGGCTCGAACCCACGAGTCATGAGATCATGACCTGAGCTGAAATCAAGAGTCAGACACTTAACCAACCGAGCCACCCAGACGCCTAGGGAGGATTTTACTTTTATTTCTTTTCTCTTGAACAAAAAGTCTGAGCTGCAAATGATATTAGTATAATTACTTACTTGCTTTATCCCAGAATATTCACAGAACAGTTTCATAATAACCATACTAATAGTGCTACTAGAAATTAAGATGATTGGGTACACTTTAAAATTTCTATGTGAGTGTGTAGTTACTGTCATTGCCCTTAAGCTATATCTTACTAATGATGCACCATCCAAATATTGTGCTTTAAGGTCTCCTAAAATAGTTTTTTCTGTGTTGTTCTGCCACAAACTTGACATACAGTTAAATTCAGTCATTTCAGTTTGTTTTTAGTTGGGAGGGGTGGTCTCTTTCCCTTTGTATTTTTTTTTTTTTAAGTAAGCAAGGTATGTATGTGATTCCAAAGTCAAAACCATAGAACCAAATATATTCTGCAAAGTCTAATATCCTTTTCTGTTCCTTCCTTTCCCTTCTTGATAACTATTTTGTTCATTTCAGGTTTATCCTCCATTGTTTCTTTTTGAAAATATAAGCATGTGTACATGAATATGTGTGTGGCTGTGTACACATACATAGGTATTTTTCTCTCTTGGACAGCATCCCATAAACACTCTTTTGCAAATTGCTTTATTCACTTATCAATCTATCCAGAAGAGAGGCACTTGTGTGGCTCAGTCAGTTAAGCATCCAACTCTTGATTTCGGCTCAGATCATGATCTCAGGGTTGTGGGATGGAGTCCTGCTTAAGATTCTCTCTCTCCCTCTGCCCCTCCTCACCTCAAAAAAAAAAAAAATATATATATATATATATATCCAGGAGATCAGTCCATATAAGATACACAGATTTTCTCATTCCTTTCCACATTGCACGGTACCCCACAGATCTGGTTATTCAACCAAATCCCTACTGATGGACATATGGGTTATTTTAGTTTTTTTTAATTATAAATAGTGTATTCACCACCCCCACCCCACCCCACCCCTGCCAGCCCCTTAGCATTGTTAGAAGTTTCTGGGTAAAAAGGAAAACATATAGATAATTTTACTTGATAATGCCAATTCCTTTCCATTTTGCATTCTCAACATGAATGTATAACAGTGCCTGGTTCCCCAACTTTGCCAATGGGTATGTTGTAATTTTTTAATTATTACCAATTTTATAGATGAGAGATGGTTCCTCAGTGTCATTTCTTTTGCAGTATTTTTTTTTAATTTTTTAATGTTTTATTTATTTCTAGGAGAGAGAGAGAGAGAGAGACAGCATGAGCAGGGGAGGGTCAGAGAGAGAGGGAGTCACAGACTCTGAAACAGGCTCCAGGCTCTGAGCTGGCAGTCAGCACACAGCCTGACATGGGGCTCGAACCCACGGACCGCAAGATCATGACCTAAGCAAAAGTCGGATGCTTAACCGACTAAGCCACCCAGGTGCCCCTCTTTTGCAGTATTTTTAATATGCATGAATTAGAGCATATCTTCTTTATGTGTTTAAACACCATTTTTTATTTATACTTCTATGAATTTCCTGTTCATTCCCTTAACCTGTTTCTCCATGGAGTTATTTGGTCTTTTTCTTCTCCATTGTTAGAAGCTCTTTATGTTACGAGTATTGAAACTTTATACAGTAGTATAAGTTGGAAACCTTGTTTTTAAGTTTATTTGCCTTTTTATATTACTTATGCTGATTTTTCTTATGTAAAAGTTATTTTTGAATTTTTATATAGTCAAATTCATGGATCTTTTACTGGTATATGTCTTTACGTATTTCCGAAACATTATCCATTTCAAATGGTTTCGTTTAGGTTTTCAAATTTATTTCCATAGAGTTGTACAATAGAGTACATAGAGTTGTCTGTAAGTTTTTCTGTATTTCCTCTGATTTTATTGTTATTATTTCATTATCATTTATTTCATGTGTTTATACCTCCCAACCTTTCTCCCCTCCCCAATTTTGTTTTAGTTAGCTAGTGGTTTGTCTATTTTCTTGACCTTTTAAATACTTAGATTTGAGGGGAGTAGTTTTATTTTACTATTTCCTATTGATACAAAGATTGCCTAGTAGTGTGTTTTTACAGTCTTAGATGGAAAAGACTTAAAAATCTGTCATTATTTTCTAGTTATATTGAATTATATATGACCACAGAAGGCCATCTATCTCATTTGCATGTTGGGAATGCATTGAAACTTTCTCTGCAGACTGTGATAAGTCAATGTTGTAAAATTTCCATGTGACTTAGAAAAAGTTGAGGGGTGCCTCGGTGGCTCAGTCAGTTAAGCATTTGACTTCGGCTCAGGTCATGATCTCACGGTTCATGGGTTTGAACCTGGTTGAGCTTTGTGCTGACAGCTAGCTCAGAGCCTGGAGCCTGCTTCAGATTCCCTGTCTCCTCTCTCTGCCCCTCCCCTGCTCATGCTTTGTCTCTCTCTGTCTCTCAAAAATAAATAAATGTGAAAAAATTTTAAAAAAAAAGAAAAACTTTGAATATTATGAAGATTCAGTCCCCTCTCGTTTTGATATTGTCTTTCCACTACAAACGATATAGTAATTAGCTAGTCATCTCTTTCTCTTTCTTCCTTTATCCCAAATATCTAGTTTAAAGTATTATCATTTTTAATTTTATTTATTTTAAGAGAGACAGAGAGCACACATGCACGTGCGCTTGTGCACGAGTTGGGGAGGGGCAGAGAGAGAGAGGGAGAGAGAGAATCCCAAGCAGGCTCCATGCTGTCAGCACAGAGGCCAACACAGGGCTTGATCCCACAAACTGTGAGATCATGACCTGAGCCAAAATAAAAAGTTGGACACTTAACAGACTGAGCCATCCAGGCACCCTTAAAGTATTATCTTTTTTTTCCTTAACTTTTTTTAATGTTTTATTTATTTCTGAAATAGGGAGAGAGACAGTGTGAGCAGGGGTGAGTCAGAGAGAGGGAGATACAGAATGCAAAACAGCCTCCAGGCTCTGAGCTGGCTGTCAGTACAGAGCCCAATGCGGGGCTCGAATCCACAAACCGGGAGATCATGACCTGAGCCAAAGTTGGACGTTTAACTGACTGAACTACCCAGATGCTCCAAGTATTACCTTTTCATTCCCAAGATTTTCTCTTCATTTATTATCTCTGCTTTCTCCCCATTCTTGATATTTGTATTATATCCATATTATCAAGCCTATAAAAAGTACATAATATTCTGTTAACCTTATTCTCACTAATTGATCTTGGATTATCCCTAATTCTATTGTAAAACTCTAACCACCAAAACTCAAGTTGAATTTCTCCTGTTGGCTTCTGAAGCTTATTCTCTAGGAGATTCCTCAAGAAGGCTGTGGGAGCAATATTTCCCATCTTAACATGTTCATAACTGTGTCTTTAAAACTTTTATACATGAAAGGCAGTTAAGCTACATCCTTAGCTTAAAATGTCTTTCTTTGAGTATCTTAAATACATTATTCAATTGCATCTGCAAAAATCTTTCTGTCAAAATATCAAGTGCCAGTCTTACTTTATTTCCTCATGACTTACTGGGTCTTTTTGCCAAAATACTCTGACAGTGTTTTTCTTATATTTAAAGTCCAAGACGGGTGCCTGGGTGGCTCAGTTGGTTAAGCATCTGACTTTGGCTCAGGCAAGATCTCACACTCCGTGAGTCCCACATTAGGCTCTGTGCTGACAGCTCAGAGCCTGGGGCCTGCTTCAGGTTCTACGTCTCCCTCTCACTCTCTGCCCCTCCCCCACTCACATTCTTTCTCTCTCTCAAAAATAAATAATAAACAGTAATAAAACATTTTTTAAAAGAACTGAATTGTTTAATTTGCAAATATTCGGAGATTTTCCAGATATCTTTCTGTTATTGATTTCTAGTTTGCTTTTGATAACCTAGATAAGATTTTTAGTTTTGTTGACATCAGAAAACAAATTTTATATGACTTGAATCTTTTAAAAAAATTTTTTTAAGCATTGTATTTATTTTTGCTAGACAGAGAGAGAGAGACACAGCATGGCAGGGGAGGGGCAGAGAGAGAAGGAGACAAAGAATCCGAAGCAGGCTCCAGGCTCTGAGCAGTCAGACAGGGCCCAATGCAGGGCTTGAACCCACGAACCAGGAGATCATGACCTGAGCCAGAGTGGGACTGACTGAGCTCCTGTACGACTTCAATCTTTTAAATGTTTTGTGACTTGTTTTATGGCCTTGCATATGATCAGTCTTATTGATTATTCTGTTGCCATTGAAACAATGTGTATTCTGCTGTTGCAAGGTCAAGTGTTCTGCATGTCAGTTAGGTTAAGTTGGTTGATAATTTTGCTCAAGGCTTCTTTATACTTACTGGTTTATGTATACTTTATTCTACCAACTACCGAGAGAAGAGGGTCAAAATCTCCAACAATGATAATAATATTGTCTACTTCTGCTTTTAGTTCTATTACATTTTCCTTCTTATACTTCAAAGGTCAGTTATGAGATGCACTCACAATTATTGTGAATTATGATGAATTTACCCCCTTATCATTATGAAATGTCCCTCTTTATCTTTGGTGTATTGGTCTGCTCAGGTCGCTATGACAAAGTACCACAATTAAACAAGAGAAATTAATTTTCTCACAGTTCTGGAGGCTGGAAAATCCAAGATCAAGTTTCTACCAGCGTTGATATTTGGTGAGAGCTCTTCTGTTTGGTTGCATAAGGCTGCCTTCTTACCATGTGTTCACATGGCCTTTCCTTGGTGTGTGTGCATGTGGGGAGAGAAACAGAAGGACTCTGGTGGTTCTTATAAGGGCACTAATCCTATTGGATCAGGGCCCCACACTTACAACTTCATCTAATCATGGTCACTTCCTCACAGTCCCTATTTCCAAATATAGCCACACTGGGGGGGGCGGGGGTTAGGGCTTCAACATACAGATTTTGGGAGGACACAAACATTTAGTCTATAGCACTTTGTTTTGAAATCTACTTGGTCTGCTAGTAATGTGGCTACTCTGACTTGATTTTTGTTTCATATTTGCATAGTTTATCTTTTCCATCACTTGACCTTTAACCTATGTGTTTTTACAGTTAAAGGGAACTTCTTGCTGACAGTATGCAGTAAGGTCTTGTTTTATCCAGTCTAACAATTTTTGCCTTTTAAATCTTAGACTAATTTACAGCTAATCTAATTACTGAAATGGGTATAATTTAAGTCTACCATATTCTTATTGGTTTTCTATTTGTCCCATCTGTTCTCTACTCCTTTTTTCCTTTATCCTGTTTTCTTTTGGACTCATTGATTATACCTTACAGCTCCGTTTTTATCTCTACTATTGGCTGATTAGCTATTCCACTTTTTAATTTTTTGTTAGGAGTTGCTCTAGTGTTTGCAATATAAATCTTTACCTTATCGCTATCTATCTTTAAATCCTATTAAAATACCTCACATAAAATATAAGATCCTTTTTATATTATTTATTTATTTACATATTTTTTAAATAAACTCTAACTGAGGTGTCACTTGAACTCATGACTCCACAGTCAAGAGTTACATGTTCTACCGACTGAGCTAGCCAGATTCCCCTGAAAAATAAGATCCTTACAATAGATTTACTACCTCCACATTCTGTGCTATTCTCGTCTTGTGTATTTTACTTCTACATTTGTTATAAACCGTATAATATTTTTTAAAAATCTAAACAATTATCTTTTAGAGATATTAAAGGCGAGAAAAACTATGCTTTACATTTATTGTCATATTTTATAAAACTGCTTTTCTGATTAACATTATTCCTAAGAGGGAGACTAAATTCTGCCAGTGCATCTTCCACTCTATCTTGGCTAGATATGAACGTCTTCATTTCTAAGTTATTGTTACAAATAGCTCCATTAGTTTTGTACAGCATTGTACCTAGGGCTGCTTCTGATCTCTGTCAACAATTCACAAACAAAGATCTGAAGACATTTCTAAGGCCCCGAAGCCAGTTTTACAGGGGTGATCCGTCAATCAATGAAACAATTCACAATTATTCATTTGTTCAGCTTCTCTCCATTCATTCGCTAAACATGGATTAATCATTTACTATGTGCCTGGCTCCAAGTGAAGCACTGGCAATATAAAGAAAAAAACGTTTTGTCCTTCCCTGAAGGATCTCCAGACAGAGTTGATTTTAAATAGAAAGAGAGTGAACTCAGTTTTTAAAATACATCAATCAGTGTTTTCAGTGCCTGCTGTCATTTCTCCCATAATTTTTTGTGCCCTACATTTTAGAACTTGGTTGTAATATAAAGTTTTTATTATGATAACAATAAGGAAGAGTTGCTCAATGGACACAGTTTCAGCTTTGCAAGATGAAAAAGTCAAGAGATCTTGTACATAACCATGTAAACACAGGTAACACTTCTGAACCGTACACTTTAAAATGGTTAAGATGCTAAATTTTATGTCGCGTATGTTTTTTTTAACCACAATCTAAAAATAAAAAAATAAAAGAACGAAGAGAAGGACAGCCCCATGGTGCGCTGTTGCCCGGATCGTTTGACTAAAATCAAGTTTTGCTAACTCTTTTATTCAGTGTCGGGGCCTCAGAAGGCCGAACCTTTTTTTTTCCCACCACAGGAATGGCCTCGAGGATCCACCAGGTGTCGCCCTGGCCGCGGGCTGCCCTATCCCCGCCCACTTCCGAGTTTCGTCCAATCGCGGCCTTGGAGCCGCCCCTGCCCGACTTCTTTCCTGCATCCGGGCCTGGGTGGGCTGGCCCTCAAAGCTAGCGAGGGGCATGGAGGTCGGCGGCGAGCGCCGGTCGGGCGGCTCTCCCTCTTCCCCTCGGGACTACTCGGGGATCTCGGTGTCTAAGGAGCTGCTGACGGCGGGAAGCGGCGGCTGCGGAGGTGACGGGCGGGCGGGTCGCGTCGGCATGCAGTGTTCACGTGCGGCGGGGGGCGTGTGAGCCGGGGGACCGGCTGGCGGCTCCCTGCCGGGGTCCGGCACTTCCGAAGAGACGCCCAGGGGTGGCCGCAGGACTTCAGCGTGACCGCCACGGCGTGGCTGGGGTTCGGAGGCCCCAGGGCGGCCACGCGGCCGCGGGCCCGGGGAGGTTCTTAGATTCTGCAGGGTAGTGGGCACCGACTCTGCGGAGCGGCGCAGCGGGACACCTCCCCTAAGCGGGGGTGGGGGGGAGGGGGGTTGAGGAGGGCCTGAGGTCGGCTGTCCGGGTCCCAGCACCTGGCGGATGGAGGGAGCAGGTGACTATTGTGGATTAACCCCCACACCCACCCCTCTGTGTTTACAGAACCACCCCTTAGTGCCTTTCCTCTCTCTTGTGGAGGGACACTTGGGTCCGGGAAAGCCACATAGGATTTCAGACACCGTAGTAGAGTTAAAAAGCATGGATTCAAATCCCAACTCCACTATGAAACTATAGGAGTGATTAACTATGAAACTATAGGAGAGTTGTTTACATTCTGGCGCCCCAGTTTTCACATTTGGAAAATGGAGGTAGTAGTACCTATTGAATTTATTTATTTATTTTTATAAGGAGAATGGGTCTAAGGGCTTGAGCTAATTCTCAGCTTGAAGACATTCAGTGAGAACCCAGAACATCCCAAAGAGTTATGATAAGAGCCAAAGCTTATGTAGTGCTTACTGTGGCCCAGGAATTAATTAACTCATTAAATCCTCACAAAAACCCTGTTCAGAGGATCCTTATCTCTTTTCTAAGTGAGAAACTGAGTCACAGTGTATCCTACAGATAAGTAACTTGCTGGAGGTCGTGAGGCTGGAAAGTGGCAAAATTGGGATTTGAATACAATCAGTCTAGCTCCAGACTGATGTGATTCTTTATGCTAATCCAATCGTTAGACCCAAAGTAGTAATAAAAGAATATTTGTTGAACTCTGCTTTGGGGGTGGACAGGATTTTTGTACTTGAGTGAAGAGGTTTTCCGGTTGTTGGAAACAGGGTGATCAAAGCCTTGAGTTTTGAAAAACTCAGACCCTGTCTTCTGAGCTCTGATGGGCTGAAGAGTTGGTTGATTTGGGGAGGAGTAGTGAGGGGGCCGAAAAGGTGTATGGGGGTGGGAGGGACAACAGAAAGTTTTCGAAGGGCTCATTTCTCTAGGTTGGACATCTTTTCTTTTCTTTTTTAATATTTATTTATTTTTGAGAGAGAGAGAGTGTGGGTGGGGGAGGTCCAGAGAGAGAAGGAGACATGGAATCTGAAGCAGGCGTTTGCCTCTGAGCTGTCAGCACAGAGTCCAACACAGGGCTCGAACTCACGTTAGGTCGTGACCTGAGCTTAGACGCTTAACCGATTGAACCACCCAGGAGCCCCTAGGTTGGACATCTTTAATGAAGGTCCACTGACAAGGCAGGTGTGCTTTATAAATAAAGGATTGCTCCAAGAGGTTAAATAATTTGTCTGATGAAACCACTTCTGGCTCCGCTTAACTATTAGTGTATCTGTACTGCTTCCTCTGTCCCTTTGTGGCAGAAACTCATTTGTCACTGATGGATTTCTGATCCACACAAATGCAGGTTAGTTTGCACTTAATGCTTAGCATCGGTGCCACGTGCAGATGTATGAGACAGGCCTAAGGAAGGGGAGCTGGGTGTCTGTAAAGAAGTAAAATGTTGCAGTGGAACTTGGAGGGCCTCTTTCTAAGAAGGTCTTGGGGACTTTGGAATGTTCAAGACTTGGGCGTGGTGGTGGCAAGTTTGCTCACCGGCTGCTGTCTCCTTACGCTCTAGTAAATTACGTGTCGTTGTGCTTTCAGGTATATGGGACAGGCTACTCATCAACCCCAAGCCTAATCACAGAAAAACTTCCACTCTTCAAACGGTTCGGATAGAGAGGAGTCCCTGTAAGTATCTTTCCCTCCCTTCATCTTACCCCTTTCTCTCTCTCAAGCCCTCTATGATGTTAAATTTTGCCCATTTAAGTAGTAGAGTGAACCCCAGTCTGGCCCGAGCTATTTGTCGTTGCCCTGGGACTGCTCAGGGGCTTAGTGTCTGAAGGAGTTGCTTACCATGTATTCCGACCGTAGAGTTTCATTTGAGTCTTTTTAAAAATGTTTTTCATGTCTTGTGATTGCAGTTCTGTGGGGCTTTGTATGTAAATAACGTCATTTCATCTTTTGGCAGCCCTGTTTTACAATTAAAGGCCATTTCTTGACCTTTACCACCTTCTTTCTTTTCATCTTCTGTCCTCCGGACATTTCAATCGTGTGTTGCATAGCTATGTCAGTGACTTTACAAGTTTTGAGAACTCACGTGCACAGTTATGTGCTGGACTTCTTTTGAGAGCTAATGCCGTTAGGCATACCTTGTTTATTGACTCCCCTAAGCACAGTATAGTTATTACCCCTGTTTTACAGATGAGTAAATTAAGGTTTTGATTATTTATTTATTTTGAGAGAGAGAGAGAGAATGTGCATGCATGGGGGAGGAGCAAAGAGAGAGGGACAGAGAATCCTAAGCAGGCTCTGTACTCTCGGAACAGAGGCTGACTCGGGGCTCCGTCCCATGAACTGTGAGATCATGATCTGAACTGAAATCATGAGTTGAACACAACCAATTGAGCCAGACACCCCTAAATTGAGGTATTGAATGGTTAAATTAACTTTATTTAGGACACCTGTGGTTGCGTATGACTAAACTCCAACTCCCATTGCCTTAAGCCAAAAAATAAGTTATGTTGGCCAGTTTGGTTGTGGGGACAGGGAGCAGCGATCTCAGGTACCCCTCCCCTCAGGTGCTCGCTGCCATCCGGGGTCTGCTGCCCTGACTCTTAGCTCTGCTTTCCTAGGTGTTGGCTAAATCTAGAACAGGCCCTTCCTACCCATGTGGCAAGCTGCCCAGTTTATCAGCAGCTCAACCAGTCATTTGCTCAGTACTCAGAAAGAAGGGATCTCTTTCTCCTCAGTTCAAGCCAAAGTCCCAGGGCGATCTCTCATTGGCCTGGCTAGGTCACAGTTTCGCTGTATGTGGTATTGAACCAAAGCCTGGTAACCAAAGCTGTGGAACAGCTCTGCATAGGGTAAGGCACAAGAGTGACCAGGAATGACAGAGCTTAAAAGGAAGGTGAGGGTTATGGGAAAAAAGGCAAACATGTTGGGTAGGTAGGAACAACCACTCCTTAGTTAACACGCCCAACGTAATTCAGGCAGGAGGTAGAACTGGGGTTCTGCGAATAACCTCGTCAGCCTGACGGCAAAGCCTCAGAGCGTGGTGCATGTAACTATTACGTCATACTTTCTCCTTATTCAGTTACTGTTGGTTGAATGCCAGCATTCTAGAAATGTGCAGTTCTGGGGATATACGAAAACACAAACATTGAGAAATATTCGCTAATTTGTGTAGTCCTATTGCTTTAAGGATTCAGGAAAAAGGATGGAAGTTTTTTAAATGGAAGAAATTTGAGATTTCTAAATTGTAGCTATTGTCATTAGGATTACTTTTTAAAAAAATTTTTTTAACATTTTATTTATTTTTGAGAGAGCATGAGTGGGAGAGGGGCATTGAGAGGGAGACACAGAATCCGAAGCAGGCTCCAGGCTCCAAGCTGTAAGCACAGAGCCCGACGCGGGGCTCAAACTCACAGACCATGAGGTCATGACCTGAGCTGAAGTCGGACACTTCAGCGACTGAGCCACCCAGGCGTCCCTGATTACTTTTGAAATCAGAAGTGTTTTATAGGAAATTCTGGATTTTAAAATTTGAAGGTTGGCCAAAGACTAACAAATATTGATACACTCTTTTTTCTCCTTAGTATTGGACCAAGTGCAGACCTTTCTCCCACAGATGGCTCAGGCGAATGAAAAGCTAAGAAAAGAAATGGCCGCTGCACCGCCTGGGCATTTCAATATTGAAGACATTGATGAGAGTCTTGGAAAAGTGATACAAATGGTAGCTATGCTTTGTTTTCACTTCATCAAGTAAAATTTACTGGTATGCCTCGTCATCTACGAGAGAGGACTTTCCCGTTTTAATTCCAAGTGTTAGTTTCCTTCTTGCAAATTCAGCTCACGTTTCCAGCACTGCGTGGGAATTCAGTCATTTTATTATTACGGATCTTACTGACCAGTAAGCTTCCTTGGGTGGAGCTTAGAACTTTAGTAATAGAGAATCATAGAAGGGCTTTTAAGGTCAAATAATACATTTGTTATCTTGAAGCATTAATTTACTAAGTGTCCTAAGTGAATTTTTTTTTCCATCCAAGCCTAAAAGAAGTAATCATAGTCTGATTGATTGAAAATGCAAAAATAAATGATGTGTTTAATGCAATAGCTGGTTACATAAGCCACGTGGAAAATCCTCTCAATTTAGACTCACATCTTACTTCTGCCCCGGGGTTGCCTTTATAACCCTTGTGTCTGGACAGAGCCAACGCCGTTGTTGAGAATAATAGTCCATTCAGCAGCAGCTCTGGTCATCGCTACCTCCAGAATATTCCCAGAGCCAGCCACTCTGCATGACGTCCGCAGCTGCCACCCTTGGTCCACGGAATCGTGGTCTCCCCGCTGGACTATTGCAGTGACCTCTCCACAGGCTCCCCTGCTTCTGCCCTTTCTTCTTAGAATCTGTTCTTCACACTGGGTGTGGCCCAGGCCCACGATCCCATCACATCTCTGATGAATTCAGTCCTTCCGGGGCCTGTGGGGTCTGCCTCCAGCTCCCCACCCCCCTTCCCTCCCGCCGGGCCCCCTCTTTCCTGTGCTCCCGCTCAGCCCCCTTGCTCCTTGGCCTGTTCCCTCTGTGGAGAAGGCTCTTCCCCACATTTCTGCAGCTTCCCTCCCTCTCTCTCTCCTCAGCTGTCACCTCAATAAGAGGCTTCTCCCCGATGGCCCGTTAGTAGCTTATCCCGTCCTGCTTTACCTTTGTTCATTTCCACTGCCCCACACTGTGCTTTCTACGTCGGTGTTCGTTGTTTTTCTTTCCCAGCTAGAACAGCGGTCAGCAAAGATCCTGTGGAAGGGGCCCGCTAGTAAATACTTCTGCTTTGTGGACTGTGCTGTCTCTTGTGACTGCTCATTTCTGCCGTTTTCACACGAAAGCACCTGTAGATGAAATGTCATGAATAGGCACATTTTATCAACGTTATTTATGGACACTGAGATCTGAATATATATAATTTTTATGGTTTATGAAATATTCTTTTGATTTTTTTTCCTACCACTGAAAACTTAAAAAAAGAAAAAACATTCTTAGCCCACAAGTTAAACAAAAGCAGGTAGTGGGCTGGGTTTGGCCTCCAGGCTGTAATTTGCCAATCCCTGCTCAAAAACCTAAGTTGCACAAACGTAAGTTGCAAGGATTTTGTTGCTGCTCTTGTGGAGTCTCTAGGCCCTAGTGTGGGGCCTGGCTCATGGTAGGACTTGTTAATATTTGGGAGTTTTTGCTGTTTTTTAGAGAGCATGCACACACGTGTGCATGAGCTGGGGAGGGTCAGAAGGAGAGAGAGAATCTTAAGTAGGCTTTGTGCCCAGTGCAGATCCCGAGATGGGGCTCGATCCTACGACTTTGAGATCATGACCTGAGCCAAAATCAAGAGTCAGGCACTTAACCCACCCAGGTGCCTTTATTAATATCTGTTGAGCACATATTGTTGAATGTGTTCAGGATATATAGAATCGGGTTGTGGGGGGACTCTTTAGACTTGTACTAAATGTACGTCCTTATGGTGGACTGTGGCAGCTGAGAGAAAAAAGTGCCATATTGTATTAAAAACACTTCTTGTCCCCTGTGCTTCAGTATTTGTGCTAAATGTTGGTTCTTCCCAGGGCTGTTATCACAAGTCTTTAGGCAACTGGCATGGAGTAAATTTCTCACATGGCGCTTTTGGCAGGATGTGGCCTTGTTTGAGATGAATCAATCCGATGCAAAAGAAGAGGATGGTTCAGAAGAGAGTTCGGAGGACAGCTCAGAGGACAGCTCCGAATCTGAGGAGGAAGATGACGGCACCTCTTCCGAAGTCACCATAGATAACATTAAGCTTCCTCATTCAGAAGAGGGAAAAGGCAAGATTGAGGTTTTGGACAGTCCAGCCAGTAAAAAAAAGAAAGAGTAAAATAAACGATCTCAGAAACGGGTGATCTCTGCCTGCTAATTCTGTGGAACAAGAACGTGGTCTGCTGGTTATTTTGCATTTCAGGTATCTGTGGTACTTTCATGTAATATTAGATGGTTTTTGTTTCTCAGAGAAACAGAAGCTACCTTTTAAAGAACTGAAATAGGAGCATCTGGGAAATCTTCTAAGAGCAGACCATAGTTGATCCCCTGCTAAAGAGATTCCCTTTAGAAAGCTTAGCTTTGTTATGGTGACAAATGAATGTGCTGGCATCTTCTTTCTTCAGCATAGACTTCAGAAATATCAAACTTATTCTAATGTAAAAGTACAAATCATTTGTTTTTGTATTAAATTTATTCTCTTGAATAACACAGTGTAGGTTTTTTATGGGATATTGTAAAGTCAGATTTGTTTGTTACCATCAGAGTGGGTTCAATGGGGGAGGGCTTTTTTTAAGAGAAAATTTTTTATAAGGAAAAGAATTATTTATATTCAGCTGCCCTCAGGCATATAGTTTCGTTTAAACACACACACACACACACACACACACACACACACACACAAGTCCTTTCCAGTTTGAGCTGGAAATCGGGTGCTCTGTGGTTTCATCATTATTGCTGACTCTCCAGCCACACGGTGCATGTAGAATTTACTGCTTGGAAAAAGTCACAGTTTTTTGTTTGTTTGTTTTTTCCTTTTTCTCCATAAGGCAGATTTTTTTTGATTGAGTGATTAAAGCTATTCTGCACAGTTGCCTACAGTTTAAAACCTGTCAAATGGAGAAAAGAGGGACATCACAGAAAAAATAGGGTAGGGGACACAAAGAGCTGTATACACAGCTGGTTTTCCCTTTCAGAGTCAAAATGACCCCATGCTGGCGTCGCCTTTCTGCCTCATCCTTGACCTTCCTAAATTTGTTTCAGATCTCATGGGACTGGCTTTGCTCAGGATATAGGCCTGAGGATTTAAAGGACTATCTCCAAGTGGGTTGAGCTGATGGAATTTGTGCCCTAAAGTTCTAGGTCTCTCTATTAACTGTTGCTACTCCTCATATCATCATCTTGTAAATGCTCTGAAGGAAATTCTCAAGGTTCTTTTTGGTATTTCCCATTGGAAATTGGAACCTGCTCTTCTGGGCTGTGCCTCGCAAAATGTATGAAGAAACAACCAGATCTGGAAATTAGATTCCTCAGCTAGAAAGGTTATTGTGCTATATTTTGTAGCACCAAACAACAGCGATGAATTTTCGGTGTAAATATTCAAAGATTGTCTCCTGCCAGCTATTATATTATGCCACATCATGGAAAGAGTTGCATTTGTCTGGTTTCCTACTTAGCGTGGCACATGGTGCAGAATAGGCACTGAATAGTGTTATCAAACAAATTAATGGATGTATGAGGGCATATTAGAAATTTTAAGCCATGGTAGGCTGCTCCTGGCAGGGGAATATGAAGGTGTAACTTCACAAGAAGTACAGCTTCATGGTAGAAATATGCTGAGTGATCAGTGAGAGACTAAGTCAGTCTAGAAATACACACCAGTGTGTAGAATATGAGTATTTCCCTCCTGCCATGGCTATCACATGCGTTACAGTGGGCCTCCCTATGCAGTGAGGGAAGTTGACTAAACTCAAGTCCTCTGGACATTCTCATGACCTAGTAGAAAAAAGAAAAACATGAAAATTTAATTTATGATAAAGATGTCATTTTAAGTGAATGTCAAATGGATGAATTATTTAGAGTACAATATTAGAACCGACTGTTTCAGAAAAGGTTAGATCTTGGTCTCATGCCATGTGCTAAGATAAATTATATGTGGATTAAAGATTTAAATAGAAATTAAATTATAAGGGTTCCATACTAAAATATGGGTGAATATTTAATAGTGAAATAATTTGTTTTTTCAGGAAGCAGGAGTCAAAAGCTTTTTGTTTTTGTTTTGTTTTAAGCAGAATGTCAAAGTCTGAAATCCGAAGGAAAAGAGCAAAAAACTCATTCACATAAATATTAAAAGCCAGAGGGAAGTAAAGAAATTTGAAAGGCAAGGGACAAATTGGGAAAAATATTTGCATTATAAGAAAGAATGAGCGTCAAGCTATAAAGGGCTCTTAACAAATTAGAAAAAAGTCTAATATTTTAAGAACGAAAAGGTCAAAGTACGTATTCACAGAAAAAAAAAAGTTTCAATACACATGAAAAAACAAAAAACAGAGAAACCAAGATTGTATTCTTCACTTACCAAATTGGCAGATGGGACACTAAGAGGTAATACTCCTGAGCCCTTTCTGTGCCACCCACTAGTGCGTTTCGTACTCAAGTCACCACCACTCAAGTATAAAAACCTAATCCGACCTGCACATTTGACGTTTGTGCGCTTTGCTGAGTGCATGTTATACTGTAATTTAAAAAGCCGTTTTGTTTGTCAGCAGTTTGCCCTTCAGTCTATGGGAAAGTAACATCACTGCTGTGCTTTGGTTGGTCCGACCTGTGCTTTCTCTGCCGGACGCTTGGGCGTGAGATGCGGCAGCTGTTTGGACAGCGGGTCTGTTCCTGCTAAGGCTCTTGAGGCGGTTCCCCGAGCTTGCTGGAACGCCGTCCCTCCGTGGCTCTCCAACAGTTGCAAACCTGAAAATCAGGTGTGTGGCCTTTGAAGCAAAAATTTCATTCTGAATGAATCTCCCATCTAGTCATAATACTTTAATTGTGCATGAAATATGGTGCTTATAAAATACCTGCCTTGCAAAGTAGCTCATTATTTTTCCTGTATCCTCTACCCCAGTAGGGAAAGACCAGAGAAGTTGACTTGTATTTCCCTCAGTGCCTAGCATAGGGGCTTTCACTTGGTTGAAATGTACAGTAAATGTTCATTAAACTGCTATTTCTCTCTTTATGTCAGTAAAGTAATTTATCTTAAGCTTTCGTGGTACTTGATCCAGAAGAAACAAGACAAGGTAAGCATGACTGGTAGACTTTTCCAAAAAATTTAATGCTGGAATTTTTGTGGTTGGCTCCCCTCTGCCGGGTCATTAGAAACCCTTGCCCGTGATTGGTTTGGGAATGAGCACGTGACACGAGCTTGGCCAGTGAGCAGTCTTGTTAGGAGACTTTTGGAAAGGAAAGAATTTCTCATTCCGAAAAAGGAGGCACATAAAGAGGTGAGAGAGGCCTGGATATTCTATGACTGGATAGGATTCCGGGTAGTCCTGTCAGATGGCCACAAACTCTTAAGCCTGCATGTCAAGTATTGCAAAGTGAAACAAAGGACGTCACTGAGTCATTGCATTAAATAACTGTAGATGGAACTATCACTAGACTTTGTTTTGTGACACAATTTCCTAAGTGTTCAAAAAACAAAAAACCACCACCTTAGGAGCTCATTCTGCTTGCGACCACTTCACAGGTGAGGCTAGGCCACTGGTGGAGCGAGGTTTAGTTCAACCTGTCACACCTGGCCACCGTGGGGCCTGTAGTCACTCTGCCACAAGCACAGATTCCAAAGCCATCTGGACCAGATCTCAGCCCGGCCACTTACCTCACTTTCCCCATCTGCAAAGTGGGGGTAACCATCCCCTCATGGGGTTTGGTAAGAAATGAGTGTGTTGATACACAGCATGTGTTTACAACAGTGCCCAGAAAATATGAAGTATTATGATGCTGGAGGAATAATGCACAGTGGTGGTAAGAATTTGGGGCAAAGTGTTCGGAACTTAACCTTAATCAACAGATTTTTTCATAAATTTCTGTATAAGATTTATTGCAAAGTTTAAAGTAACAAAAACCAACGATGTCCACCAATGGAGAACAAGTAAAGCCACTAAACATGTGAAGAAGCATTGTTTATTGACCCAGAAAGATGCTTGTATATTGTTAATTGGGGGAAAAAAAAAAAGGCAGCTAACAATGTACGGTAAAATATATTTTCATAGAAAAAGTCTGGCACAGTCTCCAGTATCTGTGGTTATTTCTGTGTGGGAAGTTTATGGTTGAATCTTCCCTTCCCCTGTGATGTATTGTTACATAATTAGGTATTATGCAATCGCTTAAAAAATCCACTTGGGTATTATTTGCATTAACAGCGATGATAATCACCCCCATCCACCATGTCTCATATCTGATGATCTCCTTTGATCCAGGTTGCCCTTGACAGCTCGCACTTTTGGACCCAGTTTGGTCTCACAGCCTGTCTCTAGCCACTTGCACGACAGCTCCTGCAGACAGTGACTGATATTTGGTGTGTGCTGCTGTTCACCACACGGGCCCTGATGTAGACATTGGCATTAAGAGCCATCCAGCTTGGTTGAGACTGGTAGCTTCACTGCTTAGAGTACCTGTTCTACAGTGAATAGCTGTGTGATTTGGGCAGGTTACTTCACCTCTTTCATTTGAAAGCAAATACTGATTGAGCTCCTTCTACGTATTAGGCGTTGTAGATGCAGCATTGAATAAAAGAAGCACCTGTTTGTGAAGCTTACATTCTAAGGGGACGACGCTGATGATAAGTAAATACATGCTAGGCTGTGATGAGTGCTACGAAAATAAGGCAGGGTAAGAAGAATAAATAATGACAGGCAGGTGAGGTATGAATGTGGGGCATACGTGCTAGAAGATTCGTCTCTAGTGAGACGGGACTGGAGGTGGGACAGGAAGGAGGCAGTCAGCCAGGAGCTTGTACGTAGGCAAAGAGCTGCAGGGAAAGGCAGTGGTGTGCTGGCGCTGGCTTCCACTTGGTCTGAGTGCACGCATCTCTGCAGCTTGAAATCCGCTTTGATGAGAGCATTTATACACAGAAGTTAGCAAATGCTCCAATAATTTATTTCCCCCCGAGAACCATTTGGTAAATATGTACCAGCACACCACTGGAAGCGGAATGGCAAGTGCGAGTGTTCTGAGGTTAAGAGTTTGGTCTGTCTGAGGAACATCAAGGCAGCTGGGACAACTAGACGGAACAGGAGGAAAATTCTTAGGAGATGAAGTCAGAGGTCGCAAGGAGCAAGATCGCTAGGACTTTGTAGGCCCCAGTGAGTACACTGGACTTGATTCTAATCGAATTGGAAGGTTGGAGCAGAGGAGTAACAGCATCTGACTTAGACTTTGAGCAGAATTACACAAGGAGGAATCGGGAAGACCAGCTGAGAGACCTGGGCGGTAGCCAGGGTCCGCAATGAGGACGGCTCGGTGGTGGTGGGGCCTCCACTTACTCATTTTTCTCAGACGTGAAGATTAACTAAGACAGCATTTACAAAGTGCTTAGCATAGTGTGTGGCGCACAGGAAACCCTCAATAAATGATAGCTGCAGTTACTACTGACCCGAAAAAAAAAAAAGGCCAATCCTGGGGGTGGGGAAGGGGTGCTCATACCTAGTTAGGAAGACAGATAATTTCAGCACCAAGGGTAAGCACTACGTTCCTCATAAGGGAGAGTGTAGAGGAGACCCTTAAATGGAGCTGGGGGTAGGAAGCCACAAGGGTGTGTGAGCAAAAGGGGACTGTATTAGCAAAGGCATGTGGAAGACGATTAGAAGGGCCTAGAGGACAACCCGCCTAGAGTGGCCACACCTCCCGATGCAGGTGACAGTCAGCTCACAGCTTTATCCTTTAGCAAAATAATCCATGATCTGAAAGAACAGTGGTAATTGTCTCAAAAAAAAATTTTTTTTAAGTAATCTCTATGCCCAACATGGGGCTCGAACTCACGAGACCCTGAGATCAAGAACCACACGCTCCACCTATTGAGCCAGCCTGGGGTCCGGAAGAGTGATAATCGAATTATTCCCTATGTTAATTAAATCACCTGGTAGGCTGTGGGTCATGACGCTCCAGTTCAAATTCACTGGGATTCCATGAAGGCTTTGATTCTGATCAGCAGTCAGATATAAAAACTCAAGCCGGTAGGAACTTTAGAACTCACTGTGGCAGAGGGTGTGAATCTCCAAGCCCGGGCTGTAGGAGATCTGCGAATCCCTTGAAGATACTTGCAGAGGGAGGGGTGCAAGGGAATTTGGGCCGTAGAAGTAGGACAGAGGGGCTCCACAGCTTTTATCAGATTCTCAGAGGTGTGGCCCAAAGAAGATTAAAAACACTGCTACCGAGATTAATAGGGGGAAAAGTCAGTCCTGAAGAATGGACAGGGTTTTGTTGTGTGCCATTTTATCTGTTATTAAAATATTTGATAAAGTGATATTTTAGTTCACATGAAATCAGTTAAAACACTACATTTAAAAGTGGTTCCTTTCTGGGCCACCTGGATGGCTCAGTGGGATAAGCGTCTGACATCAGCTCAGGTCATGATCTCACAGTCTGTGGGTTCGAGCCCCACATTGGGCTCTGTGCTGACAGCTCAGAGCCTGGAGCCTATTTCGGATTCTATATCTGTATTTCCCTCTCTCTCTCTCTCTCTGCCTCTCCTCCACTCCCACTCTGTCCCTCTCTCTCTTAAAAATGAACAAACATTAAAAAAATTTTTAAGTGGTTCTTTTCTAAAAGGGTATTATTTTAAGTGAAATACTCAGAGAAAGACAAATATCATATGATTTCACTCAAGTGTGGAATTTAAGAAACACAACAGATGGACATATGGGAAGGGATGGAAAAATAAGATAAAAACAGAGAGGGAGGCAAATCATGAGAGCCTCTTAAATACAGAGAACAAACAGAGGGTTGCTGGAGCGGGTGATGGGTGGGGGGATGGGCTAAATGGGTGATGGGCATTAAGGAGGGCACTTTTATTTTATTTTTTTTTTTTAATTTTTTTTAATGTTTTATTTATTTTTTTTTTTGAGAGAGAGAGAGAGACAGCGTGAGCAGGAGAGGGTCAGAGAGAGAAAGAGTCACAGACTCTGAAACAGGCTCCAGGCTCTGAGCTGGCAGTCAGCACAGAGCCCGACGCGGGGCTCGAACCCACGAACCGCGAGATCATGACCTAAGCGAAAGTCGGACGCTTAACCGACTAAGCCACCCAGGCGCCCCAGGAGGGCACTTTTAGGGATGAGTGCTGGGTGTCATATGTAAGAGACAAATCACTGAGTTCTCCTGAAACCAAGACTACACGTATGTTAACTAACTTGAATTTAAATAATAATTTTTTCAAAAGTGGTTCCTTTCTAATAAGGCTTTCGTCATTTTATTCAAATATGAACTGTCAATTTAGACTGAGAATATTCATTCCAATTTAGAATTCCAGCCATGCCAAGCTCTGATTGTAAACGAGCCACTGTATAATAAAAAATGCTTAGAGGCCAAATATGCTCTATTGATGCCAGGATCACGCCTGATATTCTTCCCTTTGGATGTTTTCTGCCTCTGATTTGGTTTGTTGGTTGATTCCCTACATTCCCTTTAGGTTAAGTTGCTGACTCTCCAAAGTACCAAGTATTACCTAAGGGCTTCTTCAAAGCCAGAGATAGGAACATTTGCTGAAATTTTATAAAAGGAGGAATAATAGAAGTTAATTTCTCCGACCATCTTCCATTGAAACTGTGATCCAGGAATTCACCTTCCACTCACACGTGGATGGTGATAATTTGCTCACCTAATATTTTTGTCTGACAACAGTCAACCTAGTGAGTCCTGCATGGATTATAATAATTCCCATCTCTCAGGCCCGGACTATGGTCCAAATACCGTGTCAGGTGTGTTCTGCGTATCATTCAATTGACTCCTTCCAGCCCCTAATGAGGTAGAGACTTTATCCCCATTTTATAGATGCCACGGCTCTGAGATATCAGGTTACTAACTTGCCCGAGAACACACAGTCAGTGATCACACAGCAGATCCGGTAGGTAGAAAAATGGAAAACGGGATGTCCTAGGAAGAATGAATGAGTTGCAGAAAGAAAGGCAGTCATTTTCCTTGGACCACTGCCAGTTTTCATTATATGGCATTTTCCGGTGCTGCTGCATCAAGCACTGGGTCAGAACAATGGAGGATAGGAATCAATGACTCCTGAAAGGGGTTGTAGGAAAATTAATTCATCTGGTTAGCTTATCTCAATATATTTTTAAAATAGTGATGGGGGAAACAAAGTGAACTTCTCTTGAGCACCACGAACAAAGCACAGGGCAAGGTACTTCTATTATTGCGTTGACTCCTCCAAAATAAGGCTCCTGAGGAAGGCATTGCTAGCATTACTGTCTATCCCCATTTGACAGATAAGGAAACTGAGGCTCAGAGAAGTTGTGTAAGTTTCCTAAAGTCACATGACAGGATGGTATGATATGGACCAAGCTCAGCCTCCAAAGGCTACTGATATTCTATATCATGCTGTAAAATTCACTTTTTAAAAGCTATTTATTAGAATTTAAGCTATTTGGGGCCAGAGATAACGTCATTAAATTTTGTCTACTCCTCAGAACATTACATAGTACCCCAGACCTAGAAGTACTCAAGAACTGTTTGTGGGTTGGGTACCCTTCATGGTGGGTTGAAAAATAGAACATCGAAAGGCACAAAGATGTATCTTATTTCCAAATATGAAAAAAAAATTCATTTCACATTCCTTCCAGGATATACTATTCCTTGAGAACAAAATTATAGAAAATCTTTTTAATAGCTCCATAGGTATCGTTTGGAGGTTAAAATCTGCACACATTATGCAAAATTTCCCCCAAAATGCACCTCGTGTATTACAACTGGCTGATACTGACATTTTTCAAGATGAGCAACGGCTAGATTCGTCTTGGGGAGAAAAAGCAGCTTGGCAGTTTAGAAATACGTGTGATACACAACCTACTCAAATCTCAACAACTACAAATCGTTTGAAAGTATAAAAGGTATAGTAGAAAACACTCAGGCACAGGTGTAAATGCTTAGACATGGAGCCTGACCCTCTTGATGGTCCATGTGTGTGTTCTTCAACTCGCGGCTGATGCCTCTTCCCTCAGCGCATCCAGGCTTCCTAAGTGTGTCAGGAGGTGAGGAGGGGGCTGTCTGCAGAGGGCTCCCGACGATAGTGCTCACTAGTATTCCAGCGTCACTGTCTTGGTTTTGAGGTATTCGTTTAGGGCCTCCTCACCTAGGGAAGAGAAAAGCACTTCCTGGGGCATTGTTCATAAGTGGATGTGATGTCACCGGACTTTTGGACCCCAGTCTAGGTGTTATCGATCACTGAGCAGCTAGGATGTGGCCAAAGCCAAGTCTTATCAAACTGTAAAAGTTCATGTGAGTCACCTGGAGACCTTGTGAAATGGGAGATTCTGATTAAGTCCAGTGGAGGCCCTGAGGTTATGCATTCCTAGCCATCACCTGATGGTGCAGATGCTCGTGGTCCATGGACCACACCTTGAGGAGTAAGGGCTTAGCCCACCCATCAGGTCCACTGAGGAACCCTGTTGGCTTGGTCAGTCCCCACCACAGACCTTTCTCCCTTATTTTCCTGCCTGATGACAAGCTCTTCTCTCTATCCTTTGCCCATTTAGGCTGAAGAGAAGTGGCCAAGATACTGTCCTTTGGATTATATTACATGTAGCAGAATTGAGCAGAAGAAAGGAAGGTTGAGACCCTTTGGTGTAATCTTATTTTAAAGATAAGGATAATGCAGTTTTCCCTTACATTTTATACAGAAGAGTATATCCAGGCAAAAAACAAACACAAATAAATAACTAGGTTTGCTCTCTTTTTCTATTCTATTTTGAGCTGGTACAATTGTCAATTTCTACGGCAGTGAAAGGGCATGAATACCGAAAGTGCAACTAATGAGTATATGATCTCGGAAGTTGAGCTAATTAGGGAGAGAAAGAAACTATTTAGGCAAATTCTATTGTTTTATAATAAACACTCTTTACCTTTAACTCAGTGGAATTTAAAATGAGGGCCACTTTTATTGCTGTAAATACATTACCAAAAGTGACCAGGAAAGAGTAGATGTAAAAATACCCCCAAATTAACCAAATTTATATTAGTGGACCGTAGTTTCAGTAAACCACGAACATTTCAGTTTTTGAAACAACATGCCAGACTGAGGTGGGGAGTAAGAATATGGGCTCTACAGCTAGACTGCCTGCTTGGAATTCTCCTTCCAGCGGTGGCTGGCTGTACGACATTGGGCAAGTTACCCAACCTCTCTGAGCCCCAGTTTCCCCATTTATAGAATAAAGATAATAATGGCACTTACCTCCCAGGACTATTGTCAGGATGGCTTGTGCTATTACAGGTAAAGTAGTTAGCATAAGATCCCGTCTATACGTAGGTAGTATTCAAAGTAAGCCATTACTTGAAATGTGATAGTGTCATTGCCCACAAAAAATTACCTTTTGGACTTTTTTGCAACTCTAAATATGAGTTCCCAGGCTCCCAGAAAACTCTGCCAGTTGCAGTATTGATTCTGAGAGACCGCCAAGCCACTTACAGACAAGATCTATTCTTGGAGCTAGCTGAGGAGTGCCCTCCACCCATTTCTCTTTCTTGACTCCACTTCGTCCCATGAAAGCTAAACCAAGTTCATGCTGAATGTCAGGTAAAAGGCCAAACATAGTTTAGCTAAAAGATCCTTTCTTTTCAACACTAATCTTTTAAAAACACGTTCCTTTTAAAGTGCCGTTTGTGTACTTGTCTGAATGTATGTTAAATAAAAATGTTTACCATTAAAAAACAAGTAGTGCCCATATAAAACCAGAGACAGCTGCCATATAGGAAACGTCCTTCAAAGCAATACCCCAGTGTTGCATGAAACATAAAGCAGACTTCCATGCAACAGGGCAAACCAAGGGAACCTGCGGTAGAAAAGCAGAGCTTACCTAAGTCTTTTCCGAAGCCAGATTGTTTCACCCCACCGAAAGGGGCGGCCACATCCGTCTTGTTGTAGGTGTTAACAAAAACCGTTCCCGCTTCTAGTTTCTCGCTCACATACATGGCCTTATTGATGTCTCTTGTAAAAACCCCCGAGGCCAAACCGTATTCCGTGTTATTTGCTCGCTTCAGCACTCCATCGATGTCCCTGCGAGATGTTTTTAGGAAGACAACATATCACTGAACGCAAAGCAAAACACTCTCATGTCATGTTCTCCTCTTTTCCCTCTGCATGCTAGGGACGGAAAAGCGTTACTGCCAACTTGCTTGAATTTTTATAAGAGAAATATGCCCGGCTTACACCAAAAGATACTCCCAACAAGATACTAGATCTCTAGCATTATACATTTCATATATATATCATGTGACACCTTTTAAAATCTAATCTGAAGTTATCTTTTCCATTTTCTTCTTGGTTCTCCTTCACAACCTCCCACTTCCTCCCCTCTCCCTCGAGTCCTACCTGGATATATTCTCAGTGCACTCCCCATCTCCTCCCCTCCTCGCCAGATTTTTGCATACAGCTCAAGGCTCATTCGGTGCCTCACCCTGAAGCCTTCCCAGTTCCCACCAGTGCCAGCAGGGTGTAGTGGCTCTGTGAGTGGGCTCTTGACCTTGGGCAATTGACTTCATCTCCGCATGCCTTTGTTAATTGCAAAACACGGCAATAATAATAAAAGACCCATTCTTGTTTTCGCAAGGATTAAATGAGCTAATAGTGCCTGGAACACAGTACATGCTCAATAAAAGTCAGCCATAATCAGGGAGCACATATTCCAAATTCAGTATTTTGATTCACCTCTTTCTACCTCCCAGCTACACTAGAGGCTCCCTGAAGGCAGGAACGACATTGTATTCTTCTTTATACCATGGTGTCAGATCATCAAATGAGAGTGAATTCAATTAATAAAATTCCATAAAAGGAGAGCAACGTTACTCCTTAAATCATGATTCCCCTGCCTTTTGACTCCACGTGTGTGCCCTCTCAGGAGATTGGAGCCGTGACCCTGCTCACCTCTCGGCTGGGACCAGTTCCAACGTGTCTGTCATGGTATGAGTATCTTATCTTTAAGAGTGTCATCCTAATGTTTGAAACTGCATGACTTTCTACAGCACGGCCAATAAGTACAACCCGAGTATTTCATCTGGTGCTCGGGCCAAGAAAGAGGCTCTGTCCCCAGACGGGAGGAAAAACTAATTGTGCAGGGCTTTTAGGACGCAGCACAGGTTTCAGTGTGGTGGCTTCTGAAGAGAATTTCCAAGGTAATCTTGGCTACACATGACTTTAAACTCGCACAAGAAATTTGGAACTGAACTTAGAGTGAACTGAGGCTCTGCTAAAACGCTCACGCTTCTTGATGCACCGCACGTGGTAGGGACTCAAATATTTATTGACTAGCCTAAGGCAGAAAGATGGCTTTATGCCATTATTTGTTGGGGACTATCAAGATGACACAGCTTCATAAGACACCTGGGCCTACTTCTAGGATAACAAGCATGCCAGGGGCAACGGCACAATAGCAAACATGTCTTATTTAATCTTTAGAATGACACAACAGGATAGATGCTATTAATAACATCACAAAGAAACCAAGGCTCAGAGTGAGTAAGTAACTGGCCCTAGCCCACAGAGGCAGCCAGGTGCAGAGGCAGGCTGTAGATTCTACCCGCTGCGGCTGCCTTCGACCCTCTGTGGTTAATTGCCCATGTCCTTGTCTGTCTCCCCCATTCAGCTGGTAAGCATCTCAAGGACAGGAACTGTGACCTTTCTGGTTTATATCCTATAAACCTGGCTTCTAAAATCTGCGTGGTTAACACAAAGACTATCCTACGGGAGGAATTTATGAGGAAAAGAAGGTTAATAGGGCATCCTTGGCTCAGTGTGCCACATCAGAAGTTTGCTTACTATAGCTTAGTGTCCCCAAATATATCTTACAATATGTCTATCAAAGATCAAGAGGGCCGGCTGGGTGGCTCAGTTGGTTAAGCGTCTGACTCTTGATTTCGGCTCAGGTCATGATCCCAGGGTGGTGGGGTTGAGCCCTGCATCGGGCTCTCTGCTAAGTGAGGACCCTGCTTAAGATTCTCTCTCTTTCCTCCTCTTTCTGCCCTTCCCCTTCTCTCTTTCTCTCTCTCTCTCTCTCAATAAATAAATAAATAAATAAACAAACAAACAAACACGGAGTCCTTGGAACTTGGTGTTCTATTTTTTCCACTCATTGTTTGAAGGAAAATTCAAGCCAGAATTCTGAAGAATTTTGCACAGTATACCATGAGAGTCTATTGTATTAAATATTCTTGTATGAGCTCAGTTACCACATGACCCTCTTTGGTATGCTAAACACTTTGGAAAGCTTCCTGTACTGCCACAAACCAGTATATAATTTATAGTTGATTATATGGTGATTGTGGACATTTCTGTAAAAAGCTGAGTGTTAGGCTCTTAGGTGCATAATCCTCTCTGAAGGCAGAACTCTTTCCTTGAGAAAATCATGTGTTGCCTTCCCTGGGATCGTGAATGTGAAAACTAGTTTCATTATTCTCCATTATTTATCTTGTTCCAGAGACGTTGTAAGCATTGATGTACAAAAACTAAAATTTAGTCAGCTAAAATTCCATACTGTCAGCCATTGACTTAAGCTCAGAAGCAAGAATATATAACCACCCACGTTGGTCAGCCTTCTCTCCTAGTTATTTAAGTCAATTATTGTCATATAGTTGAGAATTACATGTTCACTGATTTTACGGTCTGTAAAATCAGCACAATGGCTGAGGCAAAAATACTTATCTAGTTAAAACCTGTTAAATTGTGCCTGAAAAACATACCCATTTTGGAACTTAGAAATGACCATAATAGGCCCAAATGACTCCTCTTTGGCAAGGTACATGTGATCTTCCACATCTGTGAACACAGTCGGTTCCATAAAAAAGCCTATTTGAAAAACAGGAAAGATGATCAATTATAGGGTAATTAATTTTTAATTAATAGTTTGCTCATTTAATTACTTTATAATTTTTTTCTTCCTTTCTGGATCAATAAAACCAAGACAACTTTCATTTTCCTATTTAGTGTTAGCATTCCTACATTCTTATTTTTTAATCTATTGACAAAATTTCAAGCATATGTTAAAGTAAAGAAAGTAATATAGTCAATCGTAAAATAAATATTTACTCCTATTTTGCTATCTTGGATTCATTTTTTTCCTTGCTGAAATAATTGAAAGCAAAGTCCAGAGATTACAATGTTCACCTTCAAGTATTTCAGTACAAACCTGTAAAAAAAAAATGACTTTTTTACTTCCCCACAGTACATGATCACATCTAACAAAATGAGTGCTAATTCCTTCTTCATGATTTATATTTCACATTTTTTTTCTCAAAAGTATGTTTCTTACAGTTGATTTGCTTGATTCGGGCTTCAAATAAGTTCCACACGTTGCATTTACTTGTTGGATCTCTTAAGTATCCTTGAATCTAGAACCTTTCACCCCTATTTTTCATGCCATTGACTTGTTAAACACATGGAGTCAGTTTTCCTGCAGAATACGTTGCATTTAGATTTGTCTTTGTGACTCTGGGATGATATTTAATTTGTCCCTCCGTCCAGGTGCCTGGGCGGCTCAGTCCGTTAAGCGGCTGACTTCGGCTCAGGTCATGATCTCACGGTTTGTAGGTTGGAATCCTGCGTTGGGCTCTGTGCTGACAGCTCAGAGCCCAGAACTTGCTATGGATTCTGTCTCTCTCTCTCTCTCTCTCTGCCCCTCCCCCACTTGTGCTCTATCCCTCAAAAACAAATAAATGTTAAAAAAATTGTTTTAATTGTTCCTTGATCCCCTTTATTTCTCATACATGGAAAGTTTGACCTAAATTCACAATTAGATTCAGGCTAAACATTTTTGGCAAGAACACCGCAGAGGTGACGCTGTGTGGTACCTGTTGCGTCCCACAGGAGACACGTCATCCCTGGATGTCCTGCTTTCATTGTTGCTAAGAAGGACCAGAGGCTCCCAGCTGGTGACAACTTGACTTCTCCATCTTAAGACTGTATTTTTCTCCTTGAGCCTGGCAATAATCCTGGGCAAGAAACTCTGGTACCTTGTACATATTCAGCTAACCCCCCTTCCCCCCCCACCGATCCCCGTCAATCTCTCTGCTGATAACTTTAGCCTCCCTTGATAACTGCCTGAATCGACCATTTCATTCAATTAGGGGTGCAAAGTGGTGATTTTTCTATTCTATCATTTTTTTCTACATTAATTAGCAGGCACTCTTCTGTTAAAAAAAAAAAAAAAAGTCTCCTTTATCAGCCACTCAGTGTACCCAGACTTTGGGTTCATACAGGAAACACAGACAAATGTTACCTTTCCCCTGCTAATGAGCAATTTGCAGAGGAAGGTGTTGGAGCACAATCCCGGTATGCCTCCTGTGGAGGTGGTCTTACCTGGCCTTTGGACTTGTCTTCCCCCGTACACCAAGGTGGCCCCCTCTTTCACTCCAGCTTCACAGTACTGCAGAAGCTTTTCCAGATGGGCCTTATGATTTTGGGGCCCGTGATCAGTAGATCTGTCAAGTGGATCACCAATTTTCATCTTTTTAATTTCTTCCACCTGTTTGTCACCCAGTTCACAAAACACAATTCACTGTTAATAATAATAATGGATACCCTCGGTTTAGCTTCCACCATGCGGTGGCTGTTGTGCTAGCTGTCAAAAGATGTGCTATCTTCTAGTCTTCACGGAAGCACTGGAATTGGGTATTTATTAACTCCATCTTACAGATGAAGAAACTGAGGCTTAGACAGGGTAAGTGATTATCACACACAGCCACTGAATATAGTAGAGCTTCCCTGACTTGAAAGCCCAAGCTGTTAACCACTGAGTTCTAATAGACCATAAGCTACGTATGTTATATTCAAATTATCCTGAGTTTTTATCCATTAAAATAACAAACCCAATGTTCTGGAATTTTTGTTAATAGAGCACAATTTTACTCTTCTGGGCAGAAGAATTTCTAAAATGGCCATGTTGTTATCTTTTTTCTCCCCTGAAATGTGGGCAACTGCCCTTATGGCATTTTCACGGTATAGCCATGCCAGAGGAATTGCTAGAATGTTCCGATAAAAAGCCATATTTATTGTGCAATGTTCACCAGAGGCATGTCTTTGTAATCATTCCCTATGCATCTCACTTACCTTAACCTACTTTTGCATTTTCTTTTTTATGTATCTTTAATGTGTATTTATTTTTAAGAGGGGGGAGGGGAAGAAAGAGAGAGGAACAGAGGATCCGAAGCAGGCTCCGTACTGACAGCAGACAGCCCCATGTGGGGCTTGAACTCATGAACTGTGAGATCATGACCTGAGCCAAAGTCAGATGCTTAACTGACTGAGCCACCCAGGCACCCCTGCATTATCTAATGTTAAGTCCATTTCCAGTAAGAAGAAAGAGTGAGAGTTACCATGACCCAATAGGGCCATGAATTTGCATTTAGGCCTGGCAAAAATCCCTCAGTAAGTACTCAAGAAATAGCTGCTGAGTGAGTGAATGAATACAGATTACATGCATATAAAACATGTTTCTTGATGGACTGATAATAAGGTAGACTCTTGACATTTCTGGTCTCAGCATTTGAAATATCAACAAACTGTAATTGTGAAAGCTCTGTAACTTGTATTTTACCAAGGTACAAAACTGAATTACAGGGGTGCTCAGGAGGTAGCCACTGCCCACCGCCTGCCTGTCTGCAGGTCTTATTTCCTTTTCTTTTCTTTTTTAACTTTTTAAAAAAATGTTTATTTATTTATTTTGAGAGACAGCACAAACAGGGGAGGGACAGAGAGAGGGAGAGAGCAAGAGAGGATCCCATGCAGGCACCACGATGTCAGCACAGAGCCTAACATGGGGCTCGATCCCGTGACCCTGGGATCATGACCTGAGCTTCACTCAAAAGTCAGATGCTTAGCTGACTGAGCCACCCAGGCACCCTTGGTCTTCCTGTTTTCCATTCTCATGAAGAAAGAATGCCTTTTCTTCTTGGGAATGGGGAGAAGGAATTGACTCTGAAAGAAAGAAGCCAGTGCTTCTTTTTCAAATAGAAACAAATTCATGATTACTGTTACCATAATAATAGCATACTGTGTTATAGTTTAGATTAGTTTAGCCACACAGTTCATGTTAATAGTTCTACAAATGGCTTCTTTTGGTCTTATGTGTATAAAATCATGACCAATCTATAGGAGGTATGTATGTGTGTATTTATCTATATATTTCAGTGGAGGAAATGAGCGGCTATCCTATTAACTGTATATTGATGATTTGCAAGGATCCAGTAGTAGATCTCTCTTAGTCAATTCAGAAATTTAAAATAATCTAGGAGTATTTTTCCCATAAGTCTCAAGGATATAATTTACTATAAATGCAGAGCAAGGTATAGGCAATGAAAACTCTTAAGGTTTTTTTTTTTTTTTATAGAGACCGATACCTTTCCACTACAAAAAATTGCAAACACATATAAAAGTAGACAATATAATGACACTCCATGTACTTACCACCCAGCTTCAACAATTACCGACTCTTGGCCAATTTATTCCCCCACTCACTTCTTCCCCTCCTGTGTTACTTTTTTTTTTTTTAATGTCTATTTGTTTTTGAGAGAGAGACAGACTGACAGATAGACAGACACAGTGTGAGTGAGGGAGGGGCAGAGAGAGAGGGAGACAGAATCCAAAGCAGCCTCCAGGCTCTGAGCTGTCAGCACAGAGCCCGCGAACCATGAGATCATGATCTGATCCAAAGTCAGATGCTTAATGGACTGAGCCTCTCAGATGCCCCTAGCCTCCTGGGTTATTTTGAAGCAAAATCTACACATCATATAATATCCCCTGTAAATATGTCAGAAAGTAGCTCTCCAAGGTAAGGGCTGTGTCATTTAAAATATATATGTAAACCAACTTGACAATAAATTATACAAATAAATAAAAGTAAAAATAAAAAATATGTTATTTATATATGTGGCACAGTACTAGTATCACACCTAAAAATTCATCACTGATGCCAGAAGTACTTTTCAGATAAAAGTAGTTTCTGCACGAGTCAGAAAGAAATCGGAAGATGCCTTACCACTCTCGTCACAAATTCGTCGTGGATGGCTTCTTCCACAAACAACCGCCCAGCTGCAATACAGTTCTCTCCTTTGTTGAAAAATACTGCCCCCATGCCCTTCAGCAACAGAAGAGACAATATTAACAGTACTTCCGATTGTCCTAAGATGGCCCACACTAAGAATTAGATGTTAATGGAAGACAGCAGGAAAACAAAGAAGTCAGAGAAAAATACAATGCCTTGGCCTCGCTGAGGAAGAGAATTGTTTAGGGATACTCAGTTTTGATCTAGCACGATCTTAGGGATTTTGTTTTCCCCTTTTGGGTCCAGGAGCACTAAAAAAAAAAAAGTGTGTGTAACAGAAAGGATACACCACAAAGAACCCATTTTGCAAGAAAATCTACATTATTCGATACACTTAAATGTAACACTGGTATCCCAGATTTTGCTTTTAAAATCTTGACATCAGTTTGTATAAATCATGAATGTTTAGAAAGACTCTCTTGTCCCCCAAGTTTTAAATACAGCTTAATGATACAAGTGTCAAGATACTGGTTTTTAAATGAAGTGCTTTAAGCAGTCCTGAATCTAAGCATCAAGAGAATGGCTTCTAGTTATAACCAGACAAAACCAAATCTCATTTTGAAATTTCTGATAAAAAAAGGAGATGAGACAAGTGTTAGAAGCAGGCGCCTCTTTGGGGAGATTTGTCCCCCTCTTACCATTCGCACGGCCTTGTCAAGTTCACAATCATTGAATATTATAAGTGGGGATTTGCCACCAAGTTCAAGGGAAACTTTCTTCAAGTTGCTCACAGCACAGCTAGAGGAAAATAAATGAGAAATGAGCATTCTCTCACGCGGGCCTTTTTAACAATAAATTACCACTTAGCGTGGAAAATATAATTGAGCCTCAGAAATATTAAGAAACTTGTTTAAAGACAAGACACGAACGGTAGAATGATGGTAACTGTTGAACCCTGGTGCTGAGCACATGGGAGTTCATTCCACTATTCTGTGTGCTTCGTACATATTAGAAATTTTCCATAATAAAAAGTCTTTATAATTCTGTGATGTAGTAATTAGAGATCCTCATGGATAAATTTAGATCCTTTAAGAAATATGATTATATAAAGGCCTGACAAGGAATTTAATCTCTACCCAGATTCCTGAAGCATTAGGGAAACAAAGGATCAATTTTTAGAAGTATATTATTTATTTCCCCTTACTGGCAAAAGTATTGCTACTTAAAACATTAAAAAATACCCCCAAAAACTCACAAAGAAGGAAACAAATAAGAAAATTCCATTCCATGTCTCAGCATCCATATTTTTACCATTTTGATATATTTATTTCCAGTTTGTGTCCAACCATAGACGTTGCCCTATTTAACAGGGGTACAATCATGCCATATATACAGTTTCATACTTTATTTTGCTTTCTATTTACCTTTTAACAACATTTTTCAATATTATTAAAAATTCTCCATGAACATGATTGCACAGCACTCCATTACACTGACTCAATTTTTTTTTTTTTTTTTTGTGAGAGAGAGAGAGCACAAGCAGAGGAGAGGGCCGGGGGAGAGAGGGAATCCCAAGCAGGCTCCATGTTCAGCTCAGAGCCCAGCACGGGGCTCAATCCCACAACTCAGGGATCATACCTGAGCTAAAATCAAGAATACATGCTTAACCGACTGAGCCAGCCAGGTGTCCCTATACTGACATACCTTAACCATGCCTTATTTTGGACATTTAGATTGTCTGCAATTTTTTAAAAAACAAACGTTACTGCTTTTTAGGAATTCATTTTATAAATAATCCATATTTGCCATTTACATCACTTCAGTTTCTTACTTATGCTCCGAAACCAATTAGGTCCACAGCTTTTGTATACAGAATTTTTTGTTCCGTATTGTCATAGCTACCAGTAGGGTGTAGAATTCCAATATGGCTCTAGTTTTGACTATGGGCTTTATGCTTTGGGAAGTATTTTATTATATGAAAATATCTCAATATCCTGCAGTGGTAAGTAGATTTCTCTTCTAAATCTGATGTGGGTTTTCTCCCTCCAAATGTATTCTCTTTTTATTAAGTTTATTTATTTACTTTTGAGACAGAGAGAGAGAGAGAGAGCGCACACAAGTGAGAGAGGGGCAGAGAGAAGAAGAAACAGAATCCCAGGCAGGCTCTGCACCATCAGCACAAGAGCCCGATGCATGGTTTGAACTCACGAACTGTGAGATCATGACCTGAGCTGAGATCAAGAGTCAGATGCTTAACTGATTGTGCCACCCAGGTGGCCCCCTCCAAATGCATTCTATCTAAAAAAAAAAACCAAAAAAGCCAAACGAAAACCTGGTTTACTAGGATCTGCAGCAAATCAACACACTAAAACCAATACCTCTTCATGATCTGTTTGCCAATAGCAGTGGACCCAGTGAAACCAAGTTTCCGGATATCAGGATGTTCAGAAAGGCGCTGCCCGGCTATGCCACCTGTAGAATTAGGGAAGAAAACATGAATTAAAACATCATTCAAGTTCTTATGGTAAGAGTGACTTCGAATTCATTGAAGTAGACTTCTAAGCTTTCTTAGTTTTACGTTTTCTATATTAATTATAAACTGAAAAAATCTACATCATGTCCTTCATGCAATTATCAGCCCCCCAAAAGGTGGGTAAGTCTTGTTTTTTTCCTCTTCCAAGGTAATTTTTAAAAATTGAAACAGGCCACCTTATGGTAGTTTTACCGTGTTGTTCAATTTCTGCTCCTCCCACCCTACTCACCCACCATTATATTTCTATTTTAAGATTGTTAGCACATGGTAAATATATTTACCTTTATGTTAATTATTTGGTAAACTATATGTAGCTTTAATATACTGTAGTTATAAGTCAAGACAAGACTCCAGGGGGAAAATAGCTGCTTAGCTACTCTTGTACTATTCATTAGTTACAGCCAAGTGGGTCCTCTGATGGCTTACCTGAGCCTGGGATAATGTTGATTACCCCCTTTGGAAAGCCTGCTTTAACGGAGAGCTCAGCAAACTTCAAAGCAGTCAAGGGCGTGACCTGAGCGGAGGCAGACCACAGTTACCTTCTCCAGACCCTGTCTGGTCCTTTAGAATAGTATCCTGCTTCTTCTTTCTGGTCGTTTTAGTTTTTCTTTTATTTTGACATAATTTCAGACTTACAGCGAAGTTGCAAAAACAGTAAAAAGAGTTCCTATATATCCATCACCCAGATGTCTCAAATGTTAACATACTACATTTGCCTTATCTTCTTTTTCTCTTTATTTTTCTCTGAACTGTGGAAGAGCGAGACATAGATATGCCCTTTTACCTGTAAATACTTTTGTGTGCATTTCCAGAAACGAGACATAGATATGCCCTTTTACCTGTAAATACTTTTGTGTGCATTTCCAGAAACAAAGAGCTCTTTTACATAACCACAGCACAAAATCAGGAAATGAACATCTCCTTAGAAACCCTTATTCACCCACCTTATTCAGTTTTCACCAATTGTCCCAGTAATGCGCGTTATAGAAAAAGGAAATCCTAGATCATTCATGGGCTTTCCATGTCTGTAGTCTCCTTTAATCTGGGAGAGTTTCTGAGTTTTCTTTTATATTTCATTTCACTGACATTTTTTATAAGCGCAGGCTAGTTATTTTGGACAATGCCCCTTCATCTGGCTCTGTCTGCTGTTTCCTCATGATTCGATTCAGGTTGTGCACTTGTTCAAGTGCAGGAACTTTGGCAAGAACATCACAGGAGTGATGCTGAGTTCTCAGGGCACCATCTCTGGGGACACGCGCTATCAAATAGCCCCAATATTAGAAATGTTAATTTTAATCATTTGGTAAAGGGGGTCTGCCCGGTTTCATCACTGTGAGTTAGTCATTTATACTTTATAGTTAATAAACATTTTGTAGGAAGAGATTTCAAGACTCTTTAAGTATCCATTTACTCCTCCAGCTCCCATCCACTAGTTTTAGAACACACTGATGATTCCTTCCTGGATCAGTTATTAAAAGGATGGCTGCCAGATGGTGATTTTCTATCATTCCTTCCACATGCATTGGTTGGCTTTCCACTTTAAGAGCTTTCCCTTCTCTGCAGTTAATTAATTAATCCATGTACATTCATAGATTCTAACTTTATTCAATAAGCTACAGTGTTTTACTATTGTTATTTCTTTTGATGTTCAAATCGTTCCAGATTTGGCTGATAGAAACCCCTTTAGGATAGCTGTTGTATCTTTCTTTTTTTTTTTTTTTAAATTAATTGATTTATTTTAAGAGAGAGAGAGAGAGTGGGAGAGGGAGAGGGGCAGAGAGAGAAGGAGAGAAAGAATCCCAGCAGGCTCTGTGCTGTCACTGCAGAGCCCAATGGGGGCTCGATCTCATGAACCATGAGATCATGACCTGGTTGGAAATCAAGAGTCAGATGCTTAACCCACTGAGCTGCCCAGGCTCCCCTGTTGTGTCTTTCTAACATGTCCCTATCATTCTTTGAACGTTTTCATGCTTTGACTCAATAAGATGTTCCAAGCACATTGTATTTTCCCTGTTTCAGCCATTTCTTCAAGAAGCCCAGATTTCTTTCAGTGAATAATAGTATTTAAAAATTATGATATAATGGGAAATATTTATTGGGTCTCTGTCTCTGGTTCCTGGCACACAGTTTCTAAAACCCTTGGAATCTCTGGTATGAACAGTGTCTTTTGTATATTTATGACATGACTGGTAGCTGGGGACCCTTTGGTAGTTTTAGGATGGAGTCTGGTCACCAGAAGGACCAAGCCATGATTAAACCATTGGAAGTTTCATCCTGACCTTGGGGAGGTAGGTGGGGCTTGCTATTTAGTTCAGTCACCAAGAGAGCTTCTAGGCTGGCAAACGCATCTATGTGATGGGAGACTGGTACACCTGAACTCCACAGCCTGAGCTCCTGTGCTCATGATCCTTCCAGACCTCAACCTTTTCATCTGACTGTTGATTTTTATCCTTTATATTAGAGTCACAGTAAATAAAGTGTCTTCCTGAATTCCGTAAGCCATTGAAGCAAATCACACCTGAGGAGGGTGTCATGGAAACCAGCTGGTCAGAAGTACAGGAGGCCCAGGGTTCACACCTGCCGTCTGAAGTGGAGGCAGTCTAGTGAGACTGACTGAGCCCTTCACCTGTGGGGACTGTGCTAAAGCTCCAGGTAGCTAGTGTCAGAACTGACTTGAATTGTGGAACACCCAGCTGGTGTCCAGAGAGTTAAAGAATAGGTTGGTACGGGGGGAAGAAAAACCCCACACATTTGGTGTCAAAAGGGCTGTGAGTAAAAATACTTCAGAATTTTAGAAGCCAAGATCTGGACACTATAGAGGTGTTGTTGCTTCTAGGTCTTCTCGGGAGACAGAACAGCTATATGTTCACTCATACATACATATGTCTGTATCTATCTGTCTGTATGTCTGTATCTATCTTCCTACCCATCATCTATCCCCACATATACCTATATCCATTTCTTCATCTCTCTATCTAAATATATATTAAAACTCATGAGTTTGTGAATACCTCCATCCAAAATCTCAGGGTTCATTCAATCTTTTCGCCTTTTCATGTATGTAACTCTCTTCTCCAACACTGAGACACATGGCTTCCAACAGTCACAAAACATTTACAGATTTGCTCAATCCTTAAATGTACAGAAAACAATTTGAGAATTATTAAGCTATGTCCCTATGAAAAAGAAGCCTACTAACTAGAGTTCTATACTTATTTACAGTGATTTTGCCCTTCGACTGAGGGCACATAGTCCAAATGTCTCTCAAAAGGTACTTGGATTAATGTTTCCTCACTCCCCTCAATGGGACCATGAGGGGATTGAAATATGCCATTGAAATATGGCTTAATGTGTTTGTTTTTATTTGTATTCAATTTTAGTGGTTTTGCCCCATCTGGGTTGATTATATTTCTTTTCTTTCTTGGCTTGTTTGTTGTCACAGTGGACTATGGGAAATATGCTTCCAAAAGTGAGGAATATACAAGAGGGACAGTCAGAGAAGTGTCATTCCCTGCTCCCCTTCCCTCTATCTCTTCCAGCCAGTCTCCTGATAGCCTGTAGATAATCAACTTCTTTAGTCTACGGTGTCTCCTTCCTATGTTTCTCTTGTTCAAATGAACGGATACGTATCTTCTTACTTTCCCTCATTTTTTACACAAAGATGGCATAATAGATCCTCACTTTTAACATCGATTACAGCAATGCATAACTCAGGAGCAAAATGAAAGTCATTATTTCCACTCTCTTAAAAACCAATGCTGACTAGGCCTCGTTAGTGTAGTCCCAATGAATGGAGTGTGCAGGAAGATTCGTGGAGGTGTGAAAAGAGAACAGTAGAGCTTCTATTTACATATTCTAACAGACAAAGATATGCAGCAAGTCAAACACAACTAACATTTATTATATGGCTGGATAATGATACTCTCACTCTGTCTGAATGAAGGCCAGAAGGTCATGCGTCATAAAGGTGTGTCCAAGAAAGAATGGGAATTCACAAGGCCAAGGGAATGACAGTGATTTCCCCATTTGCTCATTTGCTTTCAGAATATTGCCACATGTTGAAGTTTATAGGCCTGGTTACATGGATTCACAGACTATATACTGTTATATATTATTACTGTAGCTAACCCAACGTTCATAAAACAAGTGGCTAAAAAAGAAACTGCATAACAAATAATAAATAATACTACCAAGGCAACAGGCAAACAACAAGCAAAAGGCAGGGCTAACACTTTCCTTCTAGCAACACGTCCACTGCAGTAATCTGGTGAGGTTTAAAGACTGGCGATCTCATTAAACTCAATGAGAAATTGGCCTCAAATATTTGAAATCATCAAGAAGATATCCAAAACGGTAGATTTACATATACTCCAGTTTAAGATGATCCTAGCCCAAAGGGTATATTATTATGACTTTGCATGAAATCACGATTAGAAAGACATTTAAAAACTAAGGACCCTGGATTAATGGTAGTTCTTTTTAAGGAAGAACAAAAAGATTTTTATACCATTAATAAATAAAACAAATGGTTTTGTCTTTATCTCTTCCCTTTTCATTTCTATTGGCTTGCTTCCATTTGGCTGCTCAGTTCTCCCAGCAGGACTATTGATTTAAATGATATATAGGAAAGCATCTAGCAGTGTTCTGGGCAAGAGTAGGTCGTTGCTAATGCTCTTATTACATTAATAAAGTGGTTGTAATCTGTTAGACCTGGACCAGTCCAGGCCACAGGAATCTGTACCTTCCTTTCGGGTTCAAGGGAAAGGGCCACCTGATTCACTCCTCTTGACATTCACACAAGGCCTTAATACTGGAAATGGTTTCATACTGTCATTATGTGATAGTATACAATAAAATAAAAAGATATCAGGGTGCCTGGGTGGCTCAGTCAGTTAAGTATCTGACTCTTGGTTTCAGCTTGGGTCATGATCTTACGGTTCATGAATTCAAGCTCTGCACTAGGCTCTGAGCTGCCAGTGTGGAACCTGCTTGGGATTCTCTCTCTCTCTCTCTCTCTCTCTCTCTCTCCCTCTCTCTACCCCTCCCTCTCTCTCTCAGAATAAATAAGCAAACTTAAAAAATAGAAATAAAAAGACATCTACAACAGAACAACAATAGCTTTGGGTGTTTTATTTACAAGATTAAAATTATCATTGGGGTGCCTGGGTGGCTCAGTTGGTTGAGCGTCTGACTTTGGCTCAGGCCATGATCTCACAGTTTGTGGGTTTGTGCCCCATGCCAGGCTCTGTGATGACAGCTCAGAGCCTGAAGCCTGCTTCAGATTCTCTGTCTCCCTTTCTCTCTGCTCCTCCTCCACTCACACTCTGTCTCTCTCTCAAAAATAATAAACATTAAAAAAGATTAAAATTATCATCAGTCATTAAACTGTCAGGTTTTTTTAAAGTTTTTTTTTTAATGTATTTATTTTTGAGAGAGAGAGGGAAAGAGAGAATCCCAAGCAGGCTCTGTGCCGAGAGCGCAGAACCCAATGTGGGGCTCAATCCCACAAACCGTGAGATCACGACCTGAGCTGAAATCGAGTTGGACGCTTAACCAACTGAGCCACCCAGGCACCCATAAACTGTCAGTTTTAAGTTGTAGATGGAGTCAGACTGTAATTTCCATGGGAATAGAAACTTTGTGCATCTTTGTCTTACAGATGCCTGACAATTAGCATGCCCTCAATGAATGTTCATAATTTTTGAACATTATATACAATATTGAAATTCTTCACTACTTAGCACTCTCATAGGATACCATTTAGTGATTTTCAATGCTGATCGTATCTTAGAAATAAATGTGAAGCTTTCAAGCAATACTAGTTCCTTGGCTCCAAACTAGACCAAGTATATCAGCAACTCTGTCAAGGGGGCCCAGGCAGCAGTATTTGAAAATGAGAACTTCAGGTGGTTCTAATGCGTGGCCAGGATTGAGCCCCCCAGGCTAGGTTATCTGCCTCTCTCCACTCTGCGAGCTTCCTGCTGTTCAATGAGTCATGCTACCTGGGGACATGGCACTCCTGTAGCATGCTGGAGAATTGGTCCCATTTCTGCGGAAGCATTTGTCATGTCTATCACACAAATACATGTGTCTGTGAGTGATTCGGCTCTCAGAAACATAACCTTTAAATATACTTGCACATGTGCATGATGCCATATTTACAATGGTGATAACTGTAGCACAGTTTATAATACCCAAAGGGCAGGGGTGCCTGGGTGGCTCAGTCAGTTAAGCATCTGACTCTTGATTTTGGCTCAGGTCATGATCTCACGAGATCGTGAGTTGGAGCCTTGCCACAGACTCTGCACTGATAGCCAGCTTGGGATTCTCTCTGCCTCTCTCTCTCTCTCTCTGTCTCTCTCTCTCTCTCTTTCTCTCTCTAAAACAAATAAGTAAGGGTACATGAGTGGCTCAGTAGGTTAAGCATCTAACTTTAGCTTGGGTCATGATCTCACAGTTTGTAAGTTCAAGCCCTGTATTGGGCTCTGTGCTGTTGGCGCAGAGCCTGCTTTGGATCCTCTGTCTCCCTCTCTCTCTGCCCCTCCCACACACACTCTCCCTCTCTCTCAAAAATAAACAAACATTAAAAAAATAAATAAACATGTTAAAATATGTTTAATTAAAAAAATTTTTAGTGTTTTATTATCCATTTTTGAGTGAGAAAAAGACAGAGTGTGAGTGGGGAAAGGGCAGAGAGAGAGAGAAGGAGGGAGACACAGAATCCAAACCAGGCTCCAGGCTCCGAGCTGTCAGCACAGAGCCCAACGTGGGGCTCGAACCCACAAACCATGAGATCATGATGTGAATCAGATGCTTAATGGACTGAACCACCCAGGTGCCCCAATAAATAAACATTTTTTAAGAATGAAATGAAATTGTTTCTAACAAGCAAACCAAGATGGCTGTGGTCACTATGACTAAGTAGTAATGCCAAATGAAACTAATTTCTTAAGTTCTAGAAGAAGAAATAAAAGGAGAGCCGATATATAATGAGCTGTAAATCCTTCTAGAATAACGATCAAGTTTTCTCTGTGACTTATGCACCTCAGAATGTCAACTCCTGGTCACTTTTACATACTCAGTGCTCAGCCAGGTATTAAATTGGCTACCATATTCTTTCCCCTGAAAAGCTACTGTAGCATTAAAAGATTTTTTAAAGAACTCTATCGTTTGAATTATTATTTTTTATCATTTTTTGTTATCCAATATACATATCCTTACAGTTGCTACAATTAGGTATATCCTTTTGCATCCCTTTCCTTCATCTTCCAAATCTTTACAATATTTTTAGTAACTAAAATTTGAATCCCTATATAATACTTTTTCCTTTTTTTTTTTTTTTAAATGTTTTATTTATTTCTAGGAGAGAGAGAGAGACAGCGTGAGCAGGGGAGGGTCAGAGAGAGAGGAAGTGACAGACTCTGAAACAGGCTCCAGGCTCTGAGCTGGCAGTCAGCACAGAGCCCGACGCGGGGCTCGAACCCACGAGCCGCGAGATCATGACCCAAGTGAAAGTCGGACGCTTAACCGACTAAGCCACCCAGGCGCCCCTAATACTTTTTCTTTTGATGTCTTATAGTTACTCTAAATAATTCTCTAATCATTGGGCATTTGGAATTTGGCAAGAATTAGATTCGCTCATAGAAATTCAATGGATTTCACCAAGTAACCCTATGCTTGCTTCCCTTGTCATGGAAATTTTAAATCGTGGGGTATCCATGGGGTACATTAGGCAGCCATTAAAAATGAAAATTTAGGGCATCTGAGAGGCTCAGTTAGTTGTGTGCGGCTCTTGGTTTCAGCTCAGGTCATGATCTTGCAGTTTTGTGGGTTCAAGCCCTGCATCAGGCTCTGCACTGACACCGCAGAGCCTGCTTGGGATTCTCTCATTCTCTCTCTCTCTCTCTCTCTCTCTCTCTCACACACACACACACACACACACACACACCCTCTCCTTGCCCCTCCCCCACTCACCCTGTCTCTGTCTCTCTCAAAATAAATAAACTTTAAGAAAAATGAAGATTTACCTAATATGAAAAGATGCCCATCCATGATGCCTTTGAAGATGTTACGATATACAATCTCATTTTTGTTGGAAGACATCATGTTTATAAACACGTATCTCTGTTTTCAAGTAAATAGGAGAGAATGAGCTTCAGCCCTGGCTCTTCGCATCTCACCTGCGCCGGCTTGAGCACTAAGGTGTTGCCTGCTGCCAGACACGCGGCACTCTTCCACGCCAGCATCATCAGTGGGTAATTCCAGGGGATGATAATGGCACAGACCCTGCCGAGGCAGAAAGATGACATCTTTAGTTGTCTCCAACCGACACAACTCGCCCCAGTCACCCGCGCGCTTCCTTGTCTCACCCAAGAGGCTCCTTCTTGGTGAAGGTCAGATTGCGATTTGGACGGGCCTGGCTGATTGGAATGGTAGAACCCTAAAGAGGAAAAACGAAGGTTGATACTTATTTCACTAATTGAAATGGGTAAATCCAATCGCAAGGAATCCACTTTCTGCCCACCATTATTACTTTTTCTTAGCTGGTATAAAAAGGCAGTGTTCAATTTATAAGAATATATAATATATAAGAAATATATTCATACCAGAAAAAGGAGCTGGTATTTCTTTTTTTTTTTTTTTTTTACAAATAGTTTATTGTCAAATTAGTTTCTACATAACACTCAGTGCTCATCCCCAAAGTGCCCTCCTCCATGCCCATCCCTCCTCCCCCCCACATCCATCAGTCCTCAGTTTTTGTCAGCATTCAAGAGTCTCTCATGGTTTGCCTCTCTCCCTTTCCCCCACCATTTCCGCCCTTCTTCTCCCCCTTGTTCCTCCGTCAAGTTCCTCCTAATCCTCCTATACGTGCAAACATATGATATTTGTCCTTCTCTGCCTGACTTATTTCGCTCAGCATAACACCCTCAAGGTCCATCCATGTTGCTACACATGGCCAGATTTCATTCTTTCTCATTGCCATGTAGTATTCCATGGTATAGATAAACCACATCTTCTTGATCCATTCGTCTGTTGATGGACACGTAGGCTCTTTCCATGTTTTAGCTATTGTGGAGAGTGCTGCTATGAACATTGGGGTACATGTGCTCCTATGCCTCAAGGAGCTGGTATTTCTTTCTGGAGAGAATGTAAGACACAGGAGAATAAACATAATTCTATCTATCTATCTACCTACCTACCTACCTACCTATTAAACATAGTTCTAATTTAGTTACCTCCATTCCCAACTTCTTGCCATGGCAGAGAATATTAATTGTGTACCCAATAGCCGTTCTTACCTCTGTCCTTATATTAATAATGGTGATATGGTTTGTGAGTTCGAGCCTTGCATTGGGCTCTGCACTGACAGTGCAGAGTCTGCTTGGAATTCCCTTCCTCTGTCTCTCCTTCTGCTTCTACCCCGCTTGCGTGCTCTGTCTCTCAGAAATAAATAAGCTTTATTTTAAAAAATTGTTTTAATGCTTTTATTTTATTTCTGAGAGATAGAGACAGTGGGATCAGGGGAGAGTCAGAGAGAGAGGGAGATACAGAATCTGAAACAAGCTCCAGGCCCTGAGCTAGCTGTTAGCACAGAGCCTAACGCAGGGCTCGAACCCACAAACTGTGAGATCATGACCTGAGCCAAAGTTGGACACTTAACCAACTGAGCCAGCAAGGCGCCCCAACTTTATTTAAAGAAAATAATGGTGAGGGGCACCTGGGTGGCTCAGTCAGTTAAGCATCTGACTTTGGCTCAGGTCATGATTTCACAGTTCATTAGTTCGAGCCCCGCGTCAGGCTCTGTGCTGACAGCCAGAGCCTGGAGCCTGCCTTGGATTCTGTGTCTCCCTTTCCCTCTCTCTGCTCCTCCCCCACTCACACTCTGTCTCTCTTTCTCAAAAATAAACATTAAATTTCTTAATGTTATTTATCTCCAATTTTTTGTAATGTTTATTTTTGAGAGAGAGAGAGAGAGAGTGTGAACCGGGAGTGGGGGAGGTGCAGAACGAGGGAGTCACAGAATCTGAAGCAGGCTCCAGTCAGAGCCTGATGCAGGGCTCCAACTCAGGAGCAGTGAGATCATGACCTGAGCTGAAGTCGGACGCTTAACCAACTGAGCCACCTAGGTGCCCCTAAACATTAAAAAAAAAAAAAAAACAACTAAAATAATGGTGATAGCCATGTGCCCAGATAAAATACTATTTTCCAGTTTCTAGGGCAGACAGGGATGGTCAATGGAAGATGTAAGCACCAGGCATTGGAAGGGGAATGCTCTTTACAGTAGGCTGGCTCAGCTCTGACACAGGCTCTTTTACCTACCCGCCCCCCTTCTTCCTGCTCAGATTGTCACTGAAATGTCCGATACTGCAGTGGTTACTGTGAGACCATGAGACTACCTTAAGGGTGCAGGTTATATGGTACCTTAGTAGGTCTGGTAGAGAGAGAGAGAAGGAGCCTACGTGTCATATACTAGCCCTGACTACTTGCCTGTGTGCCCCTTGAAAATGAGGTAAAAGTGAGGTTCATACTTGAATATCTGTTACGTGCAGCCCAACTTAATCCCAACTAACTCACAACAGTTTTCAACTAAAGTGATTCATTTGTTTGCCACCCATGATAGTATTGCTGTTACTAATTACAGGTGACCATCTCTCATCCAAAATCCTTGGGGCCAAGTGTGTTTTGGGATTGAGAATTATTTGAACTGTAGAGCTATTCAGAAATATTTGAACTATAGTTCAATTATTTGAACTACAGAACTATACAGTTCAACCTTTTATATTATGCATGTACCTTATGTCATATTATTTATGACTCCCAGTAGGGGCTGGAGCAGCTAGCTCCCCATAATCAAACACATGAAAATTAGAATATTTATTTAATGAAGCATATGAATATTTCCTCTAAGTGAGATAAATATAAATTACAAATAGAGTCATGTTGGTTCAGGTCAGCTTTTGGCAACAAATGAGTTTGAGCCACTCAAGCCAATTAATGGTTAGGTTTCAAGTATTTTTTTTTAAGTTTATCTATTTATTTTGAGAGTGTGTGTGGCGGGGGAGGGGGCAGAGAGAGAGGGAGACAGAGAATCCCAAGCAGGCGCCGCACTGTCAGCACAGAGCCCAATGCAGGGCTCCAACCCACAACCGTGAGATCATGACCTGAGCCAAAATCAAGAGTCAGATGCTTAATTGACTGAGCCACCCAGGCATGTCAGGTTTTAGAGCTCTTCGGATTTGATAATAAAGGATAAAGTATGGACCTGAATCTCCACTATGAAATACTTAACATCTGTATGACTTTGTCATTGGAAAATAATAAAGTCTACATTTATGCTCAAGTCCTAGTCTGTTGCAAACTTGTTTCCAAGCCTCACTGCCTGACCTGCAGGGTATGTATTATTGTGACCATATTACAGATGAGGAAGGGAAGGCTTAGAGAGAGCAAATAACTTGAACAACATTAGCTGGTACGTGCAAATCTGACACTTGGACCCAGGTCTCTCTTACTCTATGTTAATAATGGTCACAGCAACTCACCCAAATAAAATACTGTTTTCCAGTCTTCTTAGCAGATAGAGAAGGCCAATAGGAGACATAAGTGCAAGGGAGGTTGGGAATGCTTTGTAAGCTCTTTTATCTTCCTATCCCTTCCCCACTTCCTCCTTCTTGTGCCCAGCTAGTGCTGCAGTGGTTGTCATGAGCCTATGAGCAGCACGCACACTGCTCTGTGGCATGAGCCTTACCTTTACCCTTCATACCCCCGGTGCTGGGGTCAAGTGCAGCTGCCCACTTCTCATCATACATGTGCTATTTACTTTCTTATGATAAATAGAGAAAGGAAATATTTATTGTACCCATGTCTCAGAAAACGATTTTCCTTACACCCAGCCTACTTAGACAATGTATGTTAGCTCTCTGGCTTTTGTAGGCATTTGAGTTCTCAATCTCTCCATGACACCCTAGATGTCCAGACTACCAGGTGCCTGTAAGAGATATTATAGTAAAGTACAAAACACGTCATGAGACTTTAGTTCAGAAAATCTTGAGTTCAAATTCTAGCTCTATGGTTTACTCACAATGTGACCTTACGTCAGTCATTTGCTGTCCTCAAGCCTCTGTTTCCTTACCTGTAACAAGGGACAATAGCTATCTACCTACCACAGGTGATTGTTACAAGGAGGAGACAAGAAAACCCAAGAGAAGCCCGTAAAGCAGTGTCTTTACAAACTATTGAATGTTCAGCCCTTTTCCTTTTGAAATGATCTCTGTGGAGTCAAAGAACATTTGTGCTCACCTGAATTTTGTCACACCAGCCAGCAAAATATCTGAATGTTTGCACAGACATTCCAATGTGAGTCTTCAGAGCCAGGGTATAGACAGCCCCTGAATCAAGGGCTTCGATGGTGGCCAGCTCCTCCTGGTTCTCTTCCAGCAGGTCTGCAAGTCTGTATGGTCAGTGAAAGGAGCTCATTCAATGAATATGGACTGAGCACCTATTATCTATAAGGTACCATCCTGAGGGCTGAGAATTCAGAGGTGAACACACAGGACCAGGTCTTTGTCCTCACAGAGAATACGGTCCAGCAGGGAAGACATTAAACAAATCATTTCATAAATAATTTGTTTCAGGAATTACAAGAAAAGCAGCAGAGGGTGTGGGAAGCCTGTACCATTGGCCTCATCGATGTATAAGAAACAGAACAGTGGTTGAGCCCCGGTAAGAGGAGGAGATCAATGACAGAAAACAGTGGGAATGTGACTAGTTCACGAATATGCAAGGAGATGTTAGAGAGTACAACCCATGAGAATCCATGAACACGAGGCTTTCTTGCTGGTATAGAAATGCTTCCAACGCTAACTGAAGAGACAAGATAGAAATACCCGGGATGAATTACAGACACTACAACAGGTTTCTGGTAGGTGTCTAGTTTCTATAGGGAGATAAGTATAGGATTGTCTCGTGACTCTGATATAGTCGATCCTGTGTTCCCTTCACCATTTGTTTTCTTTCCATCCCTCAGTGGTTTTTGTGTTGTTCCTTTTGGACCGTTCTAAAGTTGGGCTCGAAATCGCCCTCCCCTCAATGTTTCTTCCTGATCCTGCTATAAGGGATATTTTGACCAAGGTCAGCTATTTGGCTGTAGGTAAGTAGAAAAGGGAATTTATGTTTGCATCTAATTCATCTTGGCATACTTGGTTACCAATTTATAATACTTTCTAGTATTTTTAAATAGTATTTATAATAGTATTATATTTATAATCGTATTTATAATACTTTCTTATTATTTTTCTTCCTCATTCTTCCTCCCTACAGGTCAGGCTGAGTTAAAATTTGTCATTGAAAACAACAAAGTGCTGCGTATTTCCCATTTGCTCTTCTATGTCTATTCTCCCTACTGCTCTGTGACCTTTATAGACTACATCACCTGGCTCCCGTGCTCTGTCCCCGGGCTTGACTACTGAGAGGCCAGTGGACAGCACCCCCAGAGGAGAAGGTGATTGGGCATTGCATTCCCCAGCTCCCCCACAGATGGCTCAGCAGCTGCCCCCAAATCACTGCAGTGTGGTCTTTGACAGCCACGGATCTTGCCACATTGCACCAGGAGCCCCTTCCACTGTCCTATCTTGGAGTAGTAACAGCTTTCCCCTGCTGCTGCCCCTGCCTAGGTACTTCATTATCCCTTGACCTTGCCTACATCTTTGTAAATCATTTTTAATTGAATTTGTTTTCCTACTGGAACCATGACTCCTCCAAGCAATAATATAAAAATCAGGAACTCACATATATGTAACTTTATAGGATATAAATAACAGAAGATATATAATGGGTGCATACTAGACTATTTTGGGGAAATTTTTAAAATCTTAGCAATGTTAGCCAATATCCAAAGGCAGCAGATCTGTGTTTTTAAAAAAAAAACACACCTGTACATCAATCTTCCTCTTTCTCTTGCATTCATTCTTCCCCATTCGCCATTTTCAAAGGCATCTTTTGCAGCTGCTACTGCTTTATCAACATCCACCAAAGAAGCATAGGATACTTTGCATATTATCTGTTTCAAGATAAGCATAACTAGGTTATAGGTTATTTATATAAAGACATATAAATATGCTTCTTGAAATTAGTATTATATTAATAGGGAAAACAGGGAAATTTTTTTGTAAAACCCAAAGAATTTATGATGGAAAATCAATACGTTCAGTAAGACAGCAAAGAAAAATTTTAAAATGGAGATTGTAAGCTTGAAATTTGGGACTTCTCATGTCACATGACACTATGGAAAGATACATTTAGGAAGAATATATCTGTTTCTTCTAGTGCCTTGGGGAAGTTGAATTTCTTGCCATGAGCTTGCCAAGTCTGAAAATTCTTTTCTGCACAGAGCTTTATGTGAAGCTGTGCCTCTGATACATATAGGTATAGCTATCTGTCCAAAATAATCATAAATTTTCATTCTATAAAATAGGTGATTATGGTTAGCAACCAGTATTAGAACTGAATAGTTGAAAGAAATACACGGAGTACATTTATTTATAGTAAGCGCTCAGAGGCAAAGTGATAGAATAAAGTAACTTCTTAAGACTACCAGGTTTTAATCTATAAATTAAAACTTCATGGGGGCGCCTGCATGGCTCAGTCGGTTGGGCGGCCAACTTTGGCTCAGGTCATGATCTCACAGTTCATGGGTTCGAGCCTCGCGTCGGACTCTGTGCTGACAGCTAGCTCAGAGCCTGGAGCCTGTTTCAGATTCTGTGTCTCCCTCTTTTTCTGACCCTCCCCTGCTCACACTGTCTCTCTCTCAGAAATTAAAAGAAAAAAAAAGTTAAAAAATAAAAAATAAATAAAATAAAGTCCTTGTATAAAAAAAATTCATGACCAGTGGTCACTGCACATACTAAGTAATTACTCACAGATCCATCTGTTGGGTTGATAGTATCATAGGTCTTTCCATCGTCAGCATCTGTGAACTGTCCATTTATGAAACACTGATGTGGCATTTTCACTGTCATTTCATTGACCTCCTTTGAAACCTAAGATAGAGAATTATAGTAATAGGTTCCGTGGATTTCTCTTCTTATCCACTTGATACCAAATAGCAATAAAGGAGTTTATTTACAAATGCAGCGGGGAGAAGTCATGTCAATAGAATTCCAGTTCCTAGTCTCTAGAAGAGGCAAGCATATGTAAGATTTGGGCCTCACCATGCTCAGGTTGCCACTGAGCCAGGAGGTTAGCGTCTCTGATAACCAAAGTACTCCTGGCTGGGCCTTATAAATATCTCAGATTTTCTTCCTCATACAAGTGAAAGAGAAGCAGAAGACCTGCAGAGCATGGAAACAGCACCATCTAGTGGCAACATTTATGGAGCGCAGACATTGCTTTCCTTTGAATTTCTGAAATTGCCTTTTACATGGGTGCCATTTTAAGTTCTCTTTCCTTAAGTTCCTCCTCATTTTCACTTTCTCTCTTTCTTACAAATGTATTCCCTAAATTCTCTTCTCTATCATTACCTAGCCAGTGAATTTAGGTTAGTCCATTAACTACTATGAATGTGTTTTTTCAACAACAAAAAAGAGTGAATTTAGGTTAGTCTATTAACTACTATGAATGTGTTTTTTCAATAATAAAAAGGGAATAATGCTACCTGCTTCATACAATTATTATGAGGAATAACTGAGAAAACAAATGGGAAAGAACATCATTAGAATAAAATTTTAAATCGATGCAAGGTATGAAAAGTAAATATAATGATTATAAAATAATTTCATATAGAGAAATTGATAATGCTTAAAAAAAAGAAACAAAAAAGTATCAAAAGGGTATCTTGTCGGCACCTGGGTGGCTCAGTCAGTTAAGCGTCTGACTTCAGCTCAGGTCATGTCTCACGGTTTGAGTTCAAGCCCCGCATGAGGCTCTGTGCTGAGAAAGCTCAGAGCCTGGAGCTTCAAATTCTGTATCTCCCTCTCTGTCTGCCTCTCCCCTGCTCATTTCTGTCTCTCTCTCTTTCTCTAAAAAACAAACATTAAAAATTTTTTTTAAAAAAGTGTATCTTGTCTTATCCCACAGGTAAGAAATATTTCTATAAAATATTTCTATTGTGTTTATGTAGGATATAATGAAGGAATCTTGATCCAAATTGATGTGTCTCATCTCTGCATGTAGTTCACTTTCCTAAACTCATCATTCTGAATATATGCTAATTATGTATAAATACGCATATGTATAAATACACTAATTATGTCTAAATATGTATTATCTAACTTGATTCCCCCAACTATCCTGTAATGTAGATATTATTAATGCCCATTTAACATGAGGAAACCGAGGCTTAGAGAAGTTAAGTAACTTGCCAAAGCTCACCCTGCTGGTAAGCACTGCTATGTGGATTCAACTTGAGGTGGTTCTAACACCAAGATTCATGTTCTTAACTAGGTGATAACTAAATTGCTTTCCAAATTTCCCTGAATTTTATTAAAAACAAATGGAATGAGAACCATGTCTGGGATAGTAGACTAGGGACCTCTAAAAATCCACTGCTTCATAAAAGCCATAAGAACAGTAGAAAATACTGTCAAAATAATTTTTCTCATAACTCTGGAAATTAAACCACCCATCCATGAAGCTCAAAAAACCCCAGATAAGAGAGACTCAAAGAGATTCATTTTAGATACATCATAATACAATGGTCAAAAGCCAAAGTTATTGAGGGATTCTTGAAAGTAAGAGAGAAGCAACCCATCACGTCAAATGGATCCTCAATAAAACTAACAGATGTCTCGTCCTCAGAAACCATGGAGGCCAGAAGACAATAGAATGACAAGTCAAAGTGCTGAAAGAAAAAGACTATCAACAAAAAATTCCATATACAGCAAAACCACATTTGAAAACAAAGGAGAAATGAAATCATTCCCAAATGAATAAACACTGAGAATTCATTAGTAGCACACTGACCTTCAAAAAGTACTAAAAGATGTCCTTCAGGCTGTAATGAAGGACATTAGACAGTAACTTGAATCTACATGAAGAAATAAAGAACCCTGATAAAAGTAAATATAAAAGTCAGTATAAATGTATTTTTGTTTTTAACTCTCCTCCTATCTGATTCAAAAGACAATTGTATAAAGCAATAATTATAAAACTATGTTGGTGGGCTTATAACGTATAAACATGTAATCTGTACGACAATATCACAAATGAGGGAAGAAGGAGCAGAGCTGTATTATTATTATATTATTATTATAGTATAGTTTTCTATACTATTGGTATTAGGTTGACATTAATCTGAACTGGATTATTTTAAATAAAAATGTTCATTGTAATCCTCAAGGCAACCACTAAGAAACTAACTAAAAATATAAAGTAAAAGAAACAGCAAGGGATTAAAATGGCCTATTAGACTATATTTAATACCAAAAAATGCAGTAAAGGAAAAGTAGAGGAACAAAAAAGGCATCACGAGACACATACAGGCATACCTCAGAGACTGCAGGTCTAGTGCCAGATGACTCCAATAAAGAGAATATTGCAATAAAGTAAGTCAAATGAACTTATTGGTTTCCCAATGCATATTAAAGCTATCTTTATACTATACTGTAGTTTATTAAGTGTTCAATTCCATTATTTCTAAAAAATCAATAAAAATCAATGTGTATATTTAATTAAAGATGCTTTATCAATATCCTTCAATTAAAAAATAAATACTTTATGTTCCAATGCTCGGTCTTAAACCTGAGTTGTTGTATGGTGGGAACAACTGGATATTTAACATATGTTTGTGACTCTTTGTTTTAAACTTCCCCCTTTTTGTATATGTGATATGAAGCAAATGAGGAAACATTGTTCAATGGTTTAACAAGGAAGGAGAAAGAAAGACCTTAACTTCTGAGTGGAGCTGTCTCCTTCTATGTGAATAAGTCAATCAAGACTGCTATCAAAAGTTTGTCTGTTTTATTTCACCTGACTTTAGGATCCAAAGGGTTTCCCCCCCACACACTGTGCTTTCCTCCTGCAATTATAAGTTGAACACAATACTAGTAGCTCTTTACACTGTTAAGTGGGTACTATTACTGAGAACACACTGGAGGCTTTCTCACTGTTAAGCAAATAATGCCTTGTGAATGTATGATCTATGGAGAAACCCCTGTAGTTTAGCCTGCTGATGCTGTCTGTCTTTTTGGTGAATAAATTTTGGATGTTTTTTCTCTTTCCGCCAAACAAACAAACAAATAAATAAATACTTTATTGCAAAACACTGGTAACCACTGCCTGAGCTCTCAGTGGGTCATAATCATTGATCACAGATTAACAATGATCACAGACCAAATGAAAAAATTTGAAATATTGTGAGAATTACCAGAATGTGACACAGAGACATGAAATGAGCAAATGCTGTTGGAAAGATGGTACCAATAGACTTGCTTGATGTAGAGTTGCCACAAAACTTTAATTTGTGAAAAACCTATCTGTGAGGCACACAGTAAAACAAAGAAGGCAATAAAATGAGGTATGCCTGCAGAAGCACAATGGCAAAAGAACAGATACATTAAACTTAATCAAACTGAAAGCATTTGTGTGTCAAAAGATACTGTCAAAAAAGTGAAAAGAAAGCGCACAGAATAGGAGAAAATATTTACAAATCATATATCTAATTAGGATCTAGGACCCAAAATACACAAAAGCTCCTTACAGCTCAACATTAAAAAGACATATATCCCAATTTAAAAATGGTTAAAGAATTTGAATGGACATTTTCCCAAAGAAGAGATACAAATGGCTAATAAAGATATGAAAAGGTACTCATCATTAGTTATCAAATGTAAATCAAAGCCACAATGAGATAGCATTTCTTACCCACAGCTAAAATAGAAAAGACAGACAATGATAGCAAATGTTGGTGAGGATATGGAGAAATCAGAACCTTTCTACATTGCTAGTGGGACTGTGAAATGGTATAGCCACTTTGGAAAACAGCTTGGAAGTTCCTCAAAAAATTAAACAGAGTTACTGTATGACTCATCAGTTGCACTCCTAGATATATACCCCAGAGAACTGAAAACATGTATTCACACAAAACCTTACATATGAATTTTCATAGCAGCATTATTTATACTACTCAAAAAGTGAAAACAAACCAATTGTATGTTAACTGAGGAATAGTACACAATACGTGGTATATCTATACAACAGAATATTATCCAGCTGGGAAAAGGAATGAAGTGGATAATAGCCACTACAATATAGATGGACCTTGATCACATAGTGTTCGGTGAAAGAAGACAGATACTTAAAAGGCTGCAAATTGTGTGATTCCATTTATGTGAAATATCTAAGGTAGGCAAATCCACAGAGACATAAAGGAGATTAATGTTATCTGGGAGCCAGCTGTCAGTGGATACAGTGTTCCTTTTAGGGGTGATAAAAATGTTCCATAATCAGAGGTGGGGGTTCAAGATGGTGGAACATCATGGAACCTCTCAGCTTGTCTCTTCCCTGAAACAGCCAGATCAGCACCAAACCATTTTGCATACCCAGGAAACTAATCTGAGGATTAACACAACAATCTGCATAACTTGAGCCACAGAACTCAGTAGAAAGAGGAAAATTGATTTTAATTTTCTTTTTTCCTAAAATTGTTATTTAATTTTTAAAATTATTTTTGGTATTTTTTTATTTCATTGTAATTTTTCATTCTATTGCACTTTATTTAATTTTATTCTATTATATACATTAAAATTTTTTTCTTAGCTTTTCTTTTTTTTCTTTCCTTTCCCTTTTTTCTCTAGTCTATCAAGTTTCTTTCAATAGCAGACCAAAATACACTCAGGATCTAGCTTCCTTTATTTGAATTTTTGTTTTGTTTTAATTTTTTAATCTTTAATTTTTATTTTATTAAATTTTTTCTTCCTCCAACATAACAAAATGAAGGAATTCAGCCCAAAAGAAAGAATAGGAAGAAATGACATTCATGGGTTTAATCAACACAGATAGAAGAAAGATGTCTGAACTAGAATTTAGAACCACTATAATAAGAAAACTAGCTGGGGTTGAAAAAAGAATTCCTTTCTGTGGAGATAAAAGAGGTAAAATCTAGTCAGGATAAAATTAAAAATACTATGACCAAGATGCAATCTAGAATGGAAACCACAGCAGCAAAGATGGATGAAGCAGAGCCGTGAATCCGCAACAGAGAAGACAAAATTATGGAGAATAATAAAGCAGAAAAAAAAAAAAAAAAGAGGGAAACAAAGTTAAGAGAGCACAATACAAGACTTAGAGAACTCAGTGGCCTTTTAAAAAGAAATAACATCCGAATCATAGAAGTGGCAAAAGATGAAGAGAAAGAAAAGGGGACAAAAGGTTATGTGAGCAAATTATAGTGGAAAACATTCTTTTTTTTAAAAATTCTAGTTATTTCTTTTTTTTTTTTAATGTTTTATTTATTTCTGAGAGAGAGAGAGACAGAGTGAGCAGGGGAGGGTCAGAGAGAGAGGGAGACACAGAATCTGAAACAGCATCCAGGCTCTGAGCTAGCTGTCAGCACACAGCCTGATGCGGGGCTTGAACCCACAAACCATGAGATCATGACCTGAGCCGAAGTTGGACGCTTAACCAACTGAGCCACCCAGGTGCCCCAGTGGAAAATGTTCCTAATCTGGGAAAGAACACAGACCTCAAAATTCAGGAAGCACAGAGAACTCCCATTAGATTCAACAAAAACCGACCATCAATAAGGCATATCATAGTTAAATTCACAAGACACACAGACAAGGAAAGAATTGCGAAAGCAGTGAGGGGGAAAAAATGTCCTTAACCTATAAGGAAAGATAGATCAGGTTCGCAGCAGATCTATCCACAAAACTTGGCAGGCCAGAAAGGAGTGGCAGGATATATTCAATGTGCTGAATTGGAAAAATACGCATCCAAGAATTCTTTATCCAGCAAGGATGTCTGTCAAAATAAAAGGAGAGATAAAGAGTTTCCTGGACAAACAAAAACTAAAGGAGTTCGTGACCGCTAAACCAGCCCTGCAAGAAATTTTAAGGGGGACTCTGAGAGGAGAAAAGATAAAACAAAACAAAAAATCCCCAAAAGCAACAAAGACTAGAAAGGACCAGAGAACATCACCAGAAACTCCAACTCTACAGGCAATACAATAGCACTAAATTCATATCTTTCAGTACTCTCTCTAAATGTCAATGGACTAAAAGTGTCAATAAAAAGACACAGGGTATCACAATGGATAAGAAAACAAGACCCATCTATATGCCACTTACAAGAGGCCCAGTTTAGACTTAAAGACACCTACAGATTGAAACAGGATGGTGAACCATCTATCATGGTAATGGTCACCAAAAGAAAGCTGGAGTAGCCATACTTATATCAGACAAAGTAGATTTTAAAATAAAAACCATAACAAAAGATGAAGAAGGGCATTATATCATAATTAAGGAGTCTATCCACCAAGAAGATCTAACAACTGTAAATGTAAATGCCCTTCAATATGAAACACCCAAATATATAAATCAATCACAAACATAAAGTAACTCATTGATAATACTATCATAATAGTAAGGGACTTAAACATCCCACATACAGCAATGGACAGATCAGGTAGGCAGAAAATCAAGAAGAAAACAATGGCTTCAAATGACACACTGGACTGGATGGCCTTAAAAGATATATTCAGAACATTTCATCCTAAAGCAACAGAATATACATTCTTCTCAAGGGCACATGAAACATTTTCCAGAACAGATCACATACTGGGAGACAAATAAGCCTTCAACAAGTACAAAAAAAAAAAAAAAAATAGGGATCATGCCTTCCATATTATCAGACCACAACACTATGAAACTTGAAATCAACTACAGGAAAAATTTTGGAAAGACCATGAATACTTAGAGATTAAAAAAGATCCTCCTAAAGAATGAATGGGGTAACCAAGAAATTAAAGAGGAAATTAGAAAGTCATGGAGGCCAATGAAAATGAAAACACAACAGTCCAAAACCTCTGGGACGCAGCAAAGACAGCCATCAGAGGGAAGTAGATAGCAATCCAGGCCTTCCTATAGAAGGAAGAAAGGTCTCAAGTGTACAACCTAACCTTACACCTAAAAGAGCTGGAGAAAGAACAGCAAATAGAGCCCCAAACTAGCAGAAGATGGGAAATAGGCAGGATTAGAGCAGAAATCAATGATATCAAAATAAAAAAACAAAACAAAACAATAGATCAATGAAACAAGGAGCTGGTAGTTTGAAAGAATTAACAAAATTGATAAACTCTTAGCCAAACTGACCAAAAAGAAAAAAGGAAAGGACCCAAATAAATAAAATCATGAATGAAAGTGGGGAGATCTCAACCAACACTGCAGGAATACAAACAGTAATTAGAGAATATGAGTAATTATATGTCAACAAATTTGGCAATCTGGAAGAAATAGACACATTTTTAGAAACATACAAACTACTAAACTGAAACATGAAGAAATAGAAAATTTGAACAGACCCATAACCATTAAAGAAATTGAACCAGTAATTTAAAATCTCACAACAAGCAAGAGTCCAGGCTGATGGCTTTCCAGAGGAATTTTACCAAACATTTAAAGAAGCGTTAACACCTGTTCTTTTGAAGCTCTTCCAAAAAATAGAAATGGAAGAAAAACTGCCAAACTCATTCTACAAAGCCAGCATTACCTTGATCTCAAAACCGAACAAAGACCCCAGTAAAAAGGAGAACTACAGACTAACTTCCCAGATGAACATGGATGCAAAAATTCTCAGCAAGATACTAACAAACCAAATCCAACAATACATTAAAAGAATTATTCACCATGATTAAGTGGGATTTTTTCCTGGGATGCAGGGCTGGTTCAATATCCACAAATCAATCAATGTGATACATCACATTAATAAAAGAAAGAATAAGAACCACATGATCCTCTCAATAGATGCAGAGAAAGCATTTGACAAAATACAGAATCCTTTCTTGATAGAAACCCTCAAGAAAGTAAGAATAGGATTAAGATCATAAAAACCATATATGAAAGAACCACTGCTAATATCATCTTCAATAGGGTAAAACTGAGAGCTTTCCCCTAAGGTCAGAAATATGACAAGGATGTCCACTCTCACCACTGTTATTCAACATAGTGTTGGAAGTCCTAACCACAGTAATCAGACAACACAAAGAAATAAAAGGCATCCAAATCTACAAGGAGGCAGTCAAACTTTTACTCTTCACAGACAAGATGGTATTCTATGTGGAAAACCCAAAAGACGCTACTAAAAAAATGGCTAGAATTGATACATGAATTCAACAAAGTCACAAGATATAAAATCAATGTACAGAAATCAGCTGTGTTTGTATACACCAAGAATGAAGCAGCAGGAAGAGAAATCAAGGAAATCGATCCCATTTACAATTGCACCAAAAGCTATAAAATACCTAGGAATAAATGTAACCAAAGAGGTGGAAAATCTATACACTGAAAACTATAGAAAATTTATGAAAGAAACTGAAGACACACACACACACAAAAGAAAAACATTCCATGCTCATGGATTGGAAGAACAAATACTGTTAAAATGTTGATACTACCCAAAGCATTCTACATATTCAATGCAATCCCTATCAAAATAACACCAGTATTCTTCACAGAGCTAGAACAAATAATCCTAATATGGAACCAGAAAAGATCCCAAATACTCAAAGCTATCCTGAAAAAAAAACAAAGCTGGAGGCATCACAATTCCAGACTTCAAGCTGTATTACAAAGCTGTAATCATCAAGACAGCATAAAAACAGACATGTAGATCAATGGAACAGAATAGAGAACCCAGAAATGAACCCACAAACATATGGCCAACTAATATTTGACAAAGCAGGAAATCATATCCAATGGAAAAAAAGACAATCTCTTTAGCAAATGGTGTTGGGAAAATTGGACAGTGATATGCAGAAGAATGAACTTAGACCAATTCTTTACGCCATACACAAAAATAAACTCAAAGTAGATGAAAGACCTAAACATAAGACAGAAAGACATCAAAATCCTCTTCAACTTTGACTGTAGCAACTTCTTGACATGTCTTTGGAGGCACGGGAAACAAAAGCAAAATTGAACTATTTGGACCTCATTAAGATAAAAATCCTTCTGCACAGCGAAGGAAACAATCAGCAAAACTAAGACAACTGATGGAACGGGAGAAGATATTTGCAAATGTAAGATCAGATAAAGGGTTAGTATCCAAAATCTATAAAGAACTTATTAAACTCAACAATCCAGTGAAGAAATGGGCAAAAGGCATGAATAAACATTTTCCCAAAGAAGATATCCAGATGGCTAACAGACACATGAAAAAATGCTCAACATCATTAATCATCAGGGAAATACAAATGAAAACCACAATAAGATACCACCTCACACCTGTCAGAATGGCTAAAATTAAATTAACAACTCAGGCAACAGCAGATGTTGGCGAGGAAGCAGAGAAAGAGGAACCCTTTTGCATTGCTGGTGAGAATGCAAACTGGTGCAGCCATTCGGGAAGACTGCATGGAGGTTCCTCAAAAAATTAAAAATAGAGCTACCTATGACCCAGCAATCACACTACTATGTATTTAACCAAAGGATACAGGTGTGCTGTTTCAAAGGGGCACATGCACCCCAATGTTTATAGCAGCAGTATCAACAATAGCCAAAGTATGGAAAGAGCCCAACTGTCCAATGACTGATGAATGGGTAAAAAAGACGTTGTATATATATACAATAGAATATAACTTGGCAGTCAAAACGAATGAACTCTTGCCATTTGCAACAACATGGATAGAACTAGAGTGTATTATGCCAAGCAAAATCAGTCAGAGAAAGACAAATATCATATGACTTCATTCATATGTGGACTTTAAGAAACAAAACAGATGAACATAGGGGAAAGGAAGCAAAAATAAGATGAAACATAAAAGACAAACCATACGAGACTGAAATACAGAGAACAAACTGAGGGTTGCTCGAGGGGTATTGGGTGGGGGGAGGGGCTAAGTGGGTGAGGGGCATTAAGGAGGACACTTGTTGAGATGAGCACTGGGTGTTAAATGTAAGTGATGAATCACTAATTTCTATTCCTAAAATCATTATCACACTGTATGTTAACTAACTTGGATGTAAATTTACAAAAAAAGACTCAGAAATGAGAGCTGGCCGAGATTAGGGGCACTAAAACTATTTCAGTTAACACATGGTTTTCTCTAAAGGCCTAGCCTTTCATAGGTGAAAACTCTTTGGAACTAAGATATGTAATGCGTTTTCATTCAGTACACATTGATACTTTGTAGCTTGCTAAAATAAAAAAAACATAAATGGGTATAATTTTTAGAAAAGTTCCATAATTAGATAGTGGTGATGGTCGCACAACTCTGTGAAAATACTTAAAACCACTGAACTGGGGGCACCTGGGTGGCTCAGTGGGTTGAGCAGCTGACTCTTGATTTTGGCCCAAGTCACGACCCCAGCATCATGGGACTGAGCCTCATATTGGGGAGAAAAGATTCTTTCTCTCTCCCTCTGCCCCTCTCCCCTGCACCTGCACCCTCTCTCTCTTTCTCAGTAACAAGCAAAACAACTACTGAACTGTACATTTTAATTTTTTTAATGTTTATTTTGAGAGAGAAAGTGAGTGTGCAAGTGGGGGAGGGGCAGAGGGAGAGAGAGAAAGAGAGAGAGAGAGAGAGAGAGAGAATCTTAAGCAGCCTCCATGGGCAGTTTGGAGCCTGACTCAGGGCTTGATGTGGGGCTCCATCCCATGACCACGAGATCATGATGGGAGGTCATGACCAAGAGTCCAACACTTAACTGACTGAGCCGCCCTCGCGCCCCTTAACCATGCATTTTAAAAGGGTGAATGTAATGGTGTCTAAATTATAACTCATTTAAATACCTGTTTTAAAAGGTCATAAATGTAAAAACAAATGGACAAAAGGCACTGTATTCCTTTATAGTGTATAGGTCTTAATGATTTAGATTTCTAGCAGCATGGAAAAGCTTACGTAGTCCACCACTAGCTCGGCTTCCGGTTCTTCTCCTCTCAGTTTCCTCACAACTTTCTGAATGAAGTCTTCAAACTTGGTGGCCATATAGACATCTTCATTCTGTAGCTGAAGCCCACCACACTTCTGTCTGATCTCTTCAATCAGCCTGCGAGTAAGAACCAGCTCACATTACTTACATTTTTAAAAGAGTTTAGGGGGACTGTTTCGTTACATTTGTCAAGTTGCTTTGAGATAAGACATGTCACGTGCCTATTTACAGCCTGAGATCTTCTATGATAATTGGAGAAATTGAGAAGATTAGGAGAACAAAATTAAAAAGCTGTGTTCTAAAAAAATTTTTAATGTTTATTTTTTTTGAGAGAGAGAGAGAAAATGCACATGCATGTGTGTGTGAATGAGCAGAGGAGAGGCGGAGAGGGAGAGAGAGAGAGAGGATCCCAAGCAGACTCCATGTTTTCAAGTACAGAGCCCAGTGCAGGGCTCAGTCTCACAAACTGCAAGATCATGACCTGAGCTAAAACCAAGAGTCGGAGACTTAACCAACAGAGTCACCGGAGCACCCCTAAAAAGCTGTCTTGAAGGACAGTGGATATTCTTTTGTCTTTGACTTTGTGCGTGGCTAACGATAAAAGAGACCAAGGTAAAAACTTTTTACCCACTTGCAAGCAAGATTATTAAGGGACACATAAAATCAGTTCCTTTCCTTTCAAAGGTACTCAATGAATAAGAAATAAAGGAAAGTCCCTAACTGTAAAGATTATGAAACAAAAGTCATTGTGTAATATTTTCTCTAGATCATGGGTAAGAATGAAACAAACATGTGTTTTATTACGTGGTTAGTATTGGTAATAAGCAGAATCAAGATAATTTTTGAGGGGTGCCAGCATGGCTCAGTTGGTTAAGCATCCGACTTTAGCTCAGGTCATGATCTCATGGTTCGTGGGTTCAAGCCCTGCATTGGGCTCTGGGCTGACAGCTCAGCACCTGGAGCCTACTTCAGATTTTGTGTCTCCCTCTCCTTCTGCTCCTCCCCTGCTCACACTGTCTCTCCTCCCTCAAAAATAAACAAACATTAAAAAAAATTCTCATCCAGAGCTTCCCAACTCCAATGTCACATTGGAGGGAGGAAAATTAGCTAAGGACAGTGAGGACAAATTTTAAAAAGAAACAAACAATTAGAAGCACTGGTTTTCTAGATCTGTAGGAGATATGAAAACAACTCCTGGCTAGCAACAAAGGGAAAGGAATGAAGAAATGTGTTTGGCCATGGAAACAATCCAAAAAAGATGAAGAAAAGAGAAACAGTAGAGTGGTGATACCCAGAACAAAGGATTGGATTTGATTTTCAAAATCAAAGTCAAAATCCCCAGTGGAGAGGTGTGAGTCAACAGGGTGATAGTTTTACCTGACAACATCCATTGAGCTTGCTCCAGATTTAAAGAAGTCTGTCGAGTCTTTAATAACAGGGACGTTGCTTAAAATTCCAGCCCAGATGACCTATACAGCAAGGGTAATTTTTATGAAGGGTGTGCCATGAAGAACACCATGCAGAGACTGGCCAGTTCATCACCAAACCTACTTTTTTTTTTTTTTTTTATCTTGGATACATAGCCTGACTACATTTTTTTTTTTAGCATCTCGTCAAGTTAGATGTAGCCATATGACTGACTTCTAGCCAATGAGTATGAGCAGAAGTGAACTTGACACCCAGTCTTGACCCAGGAAAAACCTCCTTCACACAATTCTCTGTGCTCTTTTGCCCTTCTTGGCTGCCTGGAATGTAGACAACCCCCAGGGTGACCTTGAAGATAGTAGCCTGGGTTCCCGAATGACTCCACCCCTAAACCTCAGGTTCCAGCTTCACCACTAATCCCCCAGTCAACCTAGAACTGTCTGGGATTATTTTGTGAGTGAGAAATAACTTTGCGTATACATTTTGGAGTTGATTCCTACTATGGTTAATACAAAAAAGAGGAAATAAAGTTGCATCCTCACTGCTCTGAAGACTGATGGTACAGTTACAAAAATGCTTGTTTTCCAAGGTAAGAGTAACATTAAGGACATCACATGTTCAGGGCGCCTGGGTGGCTCAGTCAGTTAAGCCTCTGACTTCGGCTCCGGTTGTGATCTCACGGTTCCTGGGTTCGAGCCCTGCGTCGGGCTCTGTACTGACAGCTAGCCCAGAGCCTGGAGCCTGTTTCAGATTCTGTGTCTCTCTCTCTCTCTGACCCTCCCCTGCTCACGCTGTCTCTCTCAGAAATAAATTTTGGAAAAAAAAGAAGGACATCACATGTTCACCTTGATGGTCTCTGCCACCTTCACCTCTTCAGCTGTAAGTTCTACCACTGATGTCTCACCGGCTGAAAAGTACTGAGAGGCAGGAATCATTCTTCCATCTTCAAACTGCAAATTCCTCACCACCAGCTACAACATAGCAACAAAACACACAGAAGGATTCAAGATTAGGATAATTCAAAAGTGAGGCTGGTCGGGGGAGAAGTGTTATATACCATACAAATACAGGGGGCAGTGTATTTGGCAAATACAAAAGTATGGATAGAAAGCACTCACCATTTTTGTAAAAGGACTGAAATGGTATTTTAATAAAGGCAGCAGAAAGGAGTTAGGTCTAGGGGTAGATGCATCTCAAAATGGATAACAAGCTGCTGAAAAAGTGGCATTTGGATGTATGTAGACTAAACCTACTGTAACTCTTCTTCCTCCTCCTCCCTACCCTCCCCCTCCCCCCTCCTCCAATCCCTCCCCCTCCCCTTCCTCCTTTCCCTTTCTACCCCCTCCTCCTCCTCCTCTCCCCCCTCCTCCCATCATCTGAACACTTACTCTGCAGCAGGCACAGTGCTATGTATTCATGTATGTATCTTATTTTCATCTCATAAATCCTGATCGAGGAGCCATTATTATCCCCATTTTACTGATGAGGAAATGGAGACTCAGGGAGGGTAAGTAATTTGCCCAATGCCACACAGCTGGGGTTACAACCGAGAAGCAGGTGGACTCTGAAGCCTACAATCTTAATAAGTGATCTACACTGCAAGCTACCAGAATATATCTGTAAGCTGCAAATTCCCCGTTGCTTTCTTCAAAGAGCCCACCAGAGCCAAGAGCCCATGCTTCCAAGCACAGCAGTGAGGGTGGGTGCCTGCGTGGGAGGCCAAGGCAAGGAGCATGTGAAGAGGACCACATCCATCGCATTCAGCCTCCCGGACTCTGGCAGTGGGAAGCCAGCCAGATGGGACTACTCTCTGTTTTACAGATGAGGAAACACATCCTGTTTCCTGACTACATTCCAAGCTCTTTCTACCGTACCACCAAGCTGACTGCATAGGTCCCTGAGGCTCATCCTGGGGAGACTTGTTCTCATCCAGGCACACAGAGCCAGCTTGTCCCTGGACAGAAAGAAACAGGGCACAGGTATCTCAAGCCTCCCATGTGCTGCCGCAAAGCTGGATTACCTTGTAAAAGATAGTCCCTTAGTAGCTTGGGTTATAGAAGGAAACCAGAACCGATACTTTATAGGTGACCATATTGAACACTCACTGCTTTTCCATCATTACCAAAAAGAACAAGTCCATTTTTGGTAACAAGACCAGGCTTCGTGGCACCTTTAATTTCCAGTGGTTCTCCAGGAGGCACGGAGCTTTTCAGCAACGACGAGCCATACAACGTGACCATCTAATAAAGAGACCAAACCCATGTGAAATGAGGGAGTCACACCTACAAACAGGGGTGTGTGCAGACTGCACTCCCTGCAAAAAAGCTCCAGGTGGAATCACCATCTATGATAAAATCGGAACACCCCAATGTGGAAGACCACGTTAGGCACCTGTGGAAATGACAGCAAGCAAGAGAGAGTCTATGAATGTATGACTAAAGAGTTTCAAGGCTGCCTCTCATCCAGATGACATTTATCATTTCTTCACATGGATACAAACGTAAATGAGATAAAAAGGTCTTGCAGACTTCACAGCTTGAAGGTAGGGTTTTCAAAGGGGAGGCGGGGTGGTGGTGGTAGTGAGTCAGTGAGGGCAGAAGCAGGTAGCAACCAGACTATTCCAGTCCAATGCGATTACTGATGGGAAGTACAGGGTGCTTTGTGGGTCAGTCGATGGAAATAGGACTAGATCCAGACCGTAACCAAGAAAATGTGATGCTAACTGATTTGTGATTGTAATTCTATGACTATTAGCTATCATTTATTGAACATTGTAATAGTTAACATTTATTGAATACCTATGCCAAGGACTAAGTACTTAAATTAATATGCATTAACTCACTTAATTATCACAATGATGTATAGCTACTAAAAGAGGCACTAGTATTATTTTTTAAGTTTATTTATTTACTTTGAGAGAGAGAGTATGTGTGCATGCACAGGGGAGGGGCAGAGAGACAGAGAGGAAGAGAGAATCCCAAGCAGACTCTACGTTAGTGTGGAGCCCAATGCAGGGCTCAATCCCCTGAACCATGAGATCATGACCTGAGCCAAAATCAAGAGTCGGATGCTTAACCGACTGAGCCACCCAGGTGCCCCAAAGAGGCGCGATTATTAGTCCTATTTGCAATAAGGAGCCCAAAGCCCCACTAGTTAAGTAACCTGCCTGAGATTACTCAGCAAACAGTGGCAGACAGAATTTTAGCAGAAACATTATGGCTTCGGTTCCCACTCACTTAACCACTGCACTAAACTCCTTCCCTTGGTCCTTCTTCATCTCACGTATTTTTGTTGGCACCTAATATGTACTAAGAATCCTGCTTAAGTGCAGAGATTATCAAGACAATAACATGAAGTCTTTCCCCTACGGAGTACGTAGTCTAGTAGGGGTGGGGGTGGGGGTGTTGATAAATAAAGACGCCCTAACAATACATAACACGCTGTGTCAGAGGCAGACAAGGGGTTGTTGGACCAGGAGAAGGGACCCCCAACCTTGCCAGCATGGGCCTGTGAAGTCAGGGAACTCCGAGGCGAGCTGAAGCCTGAGAGCCAAGCTAGGTTGAGATTTCCCCAGGGATTACAAGGCCCTTCCTGCTCCTCCCCTGCCCACCCCCCCCCTCCATGGCCACCTCTCCCCACACCTCCCACACCTGCTCCTCACACTTGAGGCTCTTCGGGACCCCTAGACTAGGTAACACACCCTCCTATCTCTGGATCTTCACCTTTGTCTCCTTTCCTACTTGCTGACCTCCTCTTGAAGGGAAAACAAATGGGTCAGTTTGGAAGCCTTTCCTACTGCACTTGAGTCTGGGCATCAAAGATAGCATTTGTCTTACTGCCTTGTGAGTGCTTATTCACTTCTCTGCTTTCTCCATAAAACTGCAGGCGTTGTGAAAGCAGAGACTATGCCTAGCATCTGCTTCACAGCAAATGCTCAATACATGAGTAAAGATGGGGGTGTCTTCATCTAGCTGGTCACATATACCTAGAATCCCAGACCTTCTTCATGACCAAGGAAATAACCAGGGGACTTATGTGTAATACCTTTTACAAAGGCAACACACACACACACACACACACACACACACACACACATTGGTCCCTAAAACATACCTGTCCATTTATCTCTGTCCAAGCTCCAGGGACTTTATCATGACCTCGGATCCAGTTATGCAAAACTTCAGCAGACTGATCCCAAGAAATCTAGGAAAGCACAAAGCTGAATCTCCTAATGCTATGAGTGGCAAAGGCAATAAAAACATTTCTCTCCTTCAGTGGCAGAAGTAGGTTGGGCAGGATAGAGCAGGCTAGATTGGAGATCTACCCTTCGGCCAAGAAATTGTACATTGTGAATTACCTAAAGGTAGACAGCCAAGAACTTTGAAGGTGTATTATTGAGTGGATATAAATACCTCAGCGTTTTCCTTTTTCTGGATACCTTCATATGTTGCTCCTTCTTCTGGCTGGGGAATGCGAGGAGCTTTTCCATCAGCTATGAGTTGAACAGCTTCTACCTAAAGCCAAAAACGTTATCTGGGTTACAGCCCAATGGTCAGCAATGGCATCATGTGTTGAACTGAAGCTCTGCTAAATAGAATTGCTACATATAAGTCTGTCCAGAGAGTCAGACTATGATAATATAACTACCATTTCTTCAGGTCCGTCTGTGTGCCAGGCAATGTGATAGCTGCTTCATGTAAAATATCCTTTGCAGACATCACACCAATCCTGACAGGTGGATATTATTATTCTGGTTTTACAGATGTGGAAACTGACGCCTAGAAAAGTTAAGTAACTAGTTCAAGAGCAGAGGTAGCCAATAGGGGTCAGAAGCAAGATCTCCCTCCAAGTCTATCAATTGCCAATATTAAGCCTGTAGTCTTAAAAATGACTCGCTTGTTTCAACAAATTTCAAACTCCCTTGATGATCCAGTGGGAATTTCAGTAATATAATTGTAAAATAAGTCATTGTGATTTCTATTTATCATGATGATTCTAGAGAGTGGTACATTGTTATATTTAAGTAATTCAACTTACTTTCTACCTGAGGATGCCTGGAATTTAAAAATAGTTAAAATCTACCCATGAGTTTGATTGCCTTTGGGATGTGTCCTGAATTCTCTTTTGTGCCAGATTCACATTTGCCTTGAGCTGAGAGTCTCTCTCCTTCATGAGGAGGCCTACGCAAGCTTGAGCTCCCAGAACTCACTCTCAGCACACACAGCTACTGACCAACCCCTCCAAGAGTATGCGGATGGAGCGACCTAAAAACAAGGCCAGTTCGTAGCTCATTCATGTACCCACTTCTAGCTATAGTATCATCAGATACATGATCTGGGCTTGAGCAAATGCCACTGAACACACACAATACTGTTTTGATTGTAATGATCATTTTTGAGGACCTACTGTGTGCCAGATACTTTACACAAATGCTACTTAATTTTCATAGCAGCCCTATAAGTCAGGCAGTGTCTACACTTTACAGATAAGGAAACCAAGGCTGATGAAACTCAGTGACTTGCCTATTGTCATACAACACATAAGTGGTAGTATCAGAACTTCGGTGTCCTTCTGACACCAACGCCCTACTCTCTTAATCATTAAATGATACAAACAAATTGCTGCTCTCTTTCCTCCTAAATCCATAGCTGCTGCTTTACATTATCCTAGTGTCCATCTCTGTATGGATGCTTCTACTCTATCCAACTCAGAAAAAATTAAATGGCACTGAAATTATCTTTCAGTATTTCTACAAGGTAATATGTTTTTATGTTGTGGTACATGTGCTTTGAGCTTTTTACCCAGAGCACATCTGAATAAATTAAGCAATGCCAAATTTCACCCTGTTACATAGACTGATTTCAAATACTTTTGAAGGAAGTCCAACTTCCATAGTAAAATTTCTTACGATTATGTACACTTCTTTACGATTAGTCATTATAAACAGGGTTGGAGATTCAAGTATTTGGCAAAATAAATGAAGCCATTTCATTGTTACTTCATCTATTTTATCAGTGCTCTCAAAAGAACAAGGCAGCTCCACAGCATAAGAAATTTTAACGTTCATATTTCCACCCTAAATGTACTATCCTATTGGCAAATATAAAATCTAATTTTGTTTTTCAGCTTTATACTATTCATGTCAATTAATATAGGAAAATTCTCAATAAAAGAAAAATATTTCTAAAATGTTAAAGGTTTACTAAATTCTTCTTGATGGCATAAATATACTAACCATGCCTTTGATTCCTTCAGGAAAGAGAAACCGATTATAAAGTGCATCCACTGTATCATTGGATTCAACATCACATGACCTCTGAAGAAGGATGGGTCCTGTGTCTAAACCGTCATCAGCCCAGAAAACAGAAAACCCAGCTTTCTTATCTCCCATAATTAGAGTCCTGTGAAAAGAAGAGCTTCAACTTAAAATGTTGTTTTAATGTATGACAAAGTGATGAGTTAATGATATTAAAGTACAAGATATTTATAACGGAAAGTAGACAGTGAGGGAAGCTACCATGAGAAATTAACAGCAAAGCCAGGAGATGTCAGCACTCATAAAAAGCACTACTTAATGGCCGCTATTTTGTACATTCCCATATCTATAATCTTTCTTGTTAATACACACTAATGACTGCTAGTCTATTAGAAAGGGCACTGGAGTCCATCATTACTACCACTCATTAACTGCCAGTTGCCAGCTGTCTACTGTGGCATCAAGCAATTTTGCCCACCTGGGTCCAATTCCTACATCATAGTTAACCCTGTATTAGGCAGAATAAGATAAAGGAGAATAAAACAGAGGATACTCAGTAAAGGAGAACTGATTATTAATTTAGGTTGTATAATTTGGATGTAAGTGTCAGAGCTAGAATTAGCTCTAGATCGTCTATGTAAATTATAGTAAAAGATGGCTGATTAATTTCACTCTTTTTTTTTTTTAATGTTTTATTTATTTCTAGGAGGGAGAGAGAGAGAGAGACAGCGTGAGCAGGGGAGGGTCAAAGAGAGAGGGAGTCACAGTCTGAAACAGGCTCCAGGCTCTGAGCTGGCAGTCAGCACAGAGCCCGACACAGGGCTCAAACCCACGAACCACAAGATCATAACCTAAGCGGAAAGTCGGACGCTTAACCGACTAAGCCACCCAGGCGCCCCTAATTTCACGCTTTGTATTTTACACTCTAGAAAGCTTAGCCTAAGAGAAAATGTTGGCCCCAGGGGCGCCTGGGTGGCTCACTTGGTTGGGCATCTCACTCTTGATTTTGGCTTAGGTCATGATCTCACAGTCCATGGGACCAAGCACCATGGGGGCTCTGGACTGACAGTACAGAGCCTACTTGAGATTCTGTCTACCTCTTTCTCTGCCCATCCCCCACTCATGTGCACACTCATGCATGCACTCTTTTTCTCTAAAAATAAATAAACTTTAAAAAAAAGAAAATGTTGGCCCTAAGAGCTTATAATACAACCAATAAGCTGAATATGTGGACAAATACATATAAAAGTATATCGGAGAGCAGCCTAATAGCGACATCAACCATGCTTATAACCTAAATAATTTTTAAATCTTAGAGCTACTAATCAAGCAAGATCTAAGTCAATGAATCAATCGATCACTCTTTTCAGAAATACTGAGGAATTAATTGGCATTATGTTATCAAGAGACTTGAAAACATCCATATACTTTGACCCAGTGATTCTGCATATGGAAGAAATGTGAAGTGAGAAAAAATACAAGTTTAAATGTAAAGATAACCACACATTACCATTTACAAGAACAACAACAAAAAAACCAAATTCATGCCAAATACAATGAAGCGTTATTCACCACATTTAAACCAAGTGTAGTTTCCTGCCTAATTAATAACTTGACACTGAGAGATACCAAGGAGATGCATAGGTAAAGGAGAGAAGGTAGAAAAGTGTACTTAAGCAATAAAAATGGTAGACCATAGCCCCTTCCCTCAAGAAACTTAAAATTGAACAGAAGACAGAAAACAAAGAAGATAGTTTCAGGTAATTCAGCATTTCCTGACAAGTACTGGAGATGCTCTATGTAAAAACAGTTCTATGGTCACATAAGTTTGGGAACATTGTGTACTCAGATTCCCTCTTAAAGATTATAATATTCTCACTAAAGCACATTATAATAGGTTCTAAGAAGTCCTGTGATCAAGAAATACATCATGGACCAAACCTGTCTAACTATAAAACCTTTGTTTGCTCAATTACTTAGTTATATTCAATGGAGCCAGTAACCCATAGACTACTCTTGGGAAATGCTGTCTAGCCCATGCAGTACCTCTACGTTTCAGGGGAGTTCACACAATAGTAGCAATCAATTAGGGCCTCACAACTGCTCAAACACACCTAGTTCCTTGATCCCCTAGGTAAAAAAATAGAAGATGGGAATAGGCCCATCTTCTCTGTAATTATAGTAATTCTCACCAGTTGATAGCAGAGGCTCCTCTGTGCCTGGGAAGGATGGAGGGGTGATATATGATGGAGCCGTACTTTGGGCTGTCAATTACATCCATGGGGATAAACTGTGTGCAGAAGGGAAGCACGTTTAGCTCAGCACCCACAGATTTGTAGGCTTCTGCCACCTCCTTTATGGTCTTGCCCTTGACTCTCCATCTGGGGAACTTGAACACGGGGGTCCCATCTTTCTCTGCAGCTAAAGCTGAGCACAAAAGAGAAGATTATTTTCATTAAAAAAATTTGGCCATAAGTCTATATGGCTATGGATTCACACATTGCAGTTTTCCAGCTTCATGAAACATTGACAAATAAAACATGGCAATGAACAATTTAGATAATGACAAGAATTCTACCTGTTACAATTTTATCATGATCATCCATTTGTCTAATGTGATGTTTTACTTATATATCTGAGGCCTAATATATTTAAACTCAGAAGTTTGTGGCTAGGGGCACCTGGGTTGCTTAGTTGGTTAAGCATCAGACTCTTAATTTCAGCTCAGGTCATGATCTCATGGTTCATGGGATTGAGCCCCACATGAGGCTCTGTGCTGATAGCATGGGGCCTGCTTAGGATTCTCTCTCTCCCTCTCTCTCTACTCCCCTTCCCCCCAAAAATAAGCAAAACTTAAAAAAAAATTGTGGCTCCATAACATTAAAAAAATATTTTAAGTTTATTTATTTATTTTGAGATAGAGAGAGAGAGAGCAGGTGTGTGCAAGAGGTGAGAGGGACACAGAGAATGAGAATCCCAACCAAGCTCTGCACTTACTGCCAGACACAGGGCTTGAACTCACAAACACCTGAGCTGAAATCAAGAGTCAGATGCTTAATCAACTGAGCGACCAAGGTACCCCAACCTTTCAAAATTTTAACCAAAGCTTTTTATTTCACAGATAAAAATTATACTTTTATTACTTATATAGCCATTTAAAGAATATTTGTTTGTTTTTTAGATTTGGAGCCAAGTGCTGCTACATCAGCACTCAGAGTAGTCATACTCAGCCTCTGGCACAGACAGAAAACCATGAGTCCCTTCCCATGCCTGTTTCCTGGAGGGAAGTCTTTTTTATTACAAAGCAAACTATAGATGAGAACATTCTCTCCACCAAATGGGCAGATCCCAAGTGAGGAAGAGAGAATGTTTTTGAGCTGAGCTGGGCTTGTCTATTGTCTAGTTCCTTCCCCCAAATTCACCAATCAGGTAAGTTAGTGGAAGAGAGAGGCCAAGAATGGAGAATGCATGCTCCTCGTGAGGGTTCTGCTATACTGGAGAAGATTTGAGGCTCTTTCTTGTAGAAAATGTTCTCTCTTCCCAAAGGAAGAGCTCCATCTACTTCTGTGTGGAAAAGGAATGGCCCTCCAAAGTGCCAGTACCACTAGCTCATGTCTATCCATAATAAAATATCATTTTACTAACTATATACCTTACATATATTAAGTATATACATTTATTTTCTACCAAGAATACAAAGCAACTACACTTTAGGCAATTTTTTCAAAGCTTTAAGTGAGGCTTTTTATCTCTATTTCTGGGCTCCTTTTCCTTTCTCCCCCATTGGATCAGCCTTCATTGACTTTGATTGGAATGATGCCTCCACCAGAAAGCATAATCCCAAATCTTAAGTGAGTCCTGAAAGAATCTGGCCATCAAGCCGATGCCTTGATCAATACACTTGAAAGAATGTGAGAGACCAGTATAATAATGTTCACAAAATGTTAATATTCATAACATGTTCAAAAACCTGTAAATAAATCATTTTCAGATGATAGGAAAATGAATAAATGGTGGTGAAAAATGTGAAATTGGGAGAAAATTGTGCAAGGTTAGACTGGAAGAAAAATAGGATGAAAAGCTTAGAAGTCTTCATTTTTTTAAAGTTTATTTATTTTGAGATATGGGTGGGGGGAAGGAGGGAGGAGAGCACAAATGGGGAGGGGCAGAGAGAGAGAAAGAGAGAATCCCAAGCAGGTCCCATGCTGTCAGCACAGAGCCCAATGCAGGGCTCAATCCCACAACTATGGGATCATGACCTGAGCTGAAATCAAGAGTCAGATGTTTAACCAACTGAACCACCCAGGCACACCTAGAAATCTTCATGTTAAAAGTTTACTTTACTAAGATAGGCTATGATTCTTCCATATTGATTTGTGGCTGCCGCAGGGCTATTTTCAGCTACTCTAGTTGGCTATTCTGATAACAAGAGTAGTTAGCCACTGTCATATTTATCCCTTTTCATGAACTAGGCACAGGGCTGAGCACATTATACACATTAAGTCATCTAACCCACATAAGATGGATGCTGTTGAACTAAGCTTAGTGGGTTTTAGCAACTTGCCCAACATCAGCTAGTAAGTGGCAGAGCCAGATTAATTACATGACTCCAGAACACACATTGTTTTTTTAAAAATTTATTTATTTATTTTTTCTTAAATAGTTTATTGTCAAGTTGGTTTCCATATAACACCCAGTGCTCATCCCCACAAGTGCCCTCCTCCATGCCCATCACCCCCCTTCCCATCTCCCCCACCCCCATCAGCCCTCAGTTTGTTCTCAGCATTCAAGAGTCTCTCACGGTTTGCCTCCTTCCCTCTCCCTAACTATTTTTCCTTTTCTCCCCCATGGTCCTCCGATAAGTTCCTCCTAATCCACCTATACGTGCAAACATATGGTATCTGTCCTTCTCTGCCTGATTTATTTCGCTCAGCATAATACCTTCAAGTTCCATCCATGTTGCTACAAATGGCCAGATTTCATTCTTTTTAATTGCCATGTAATATTCCATTGTATAGTTAAACCACATCTTCTTGATCCATTCCAGAACATACACTGTTAACTATATGCTATACCACATCCCAGGCTACTCTACAAGTCAGATTGGTATTTTTTCTTTCTATGTTACTAGCAGCCCAAATGGCCATGACCAATGGAAAGGAGGCCCTGGCCACAGGACTAGAAAGGAAAGGTAGCTTCCCAGGCCACACTTTGAAAGGAGTTTTAAGAGTCACATGCTTGTAATTCTTCTGAAGTTCATGTACATGGCAGAGACTGCTAGTTGCCCCCTTCAATCTTCAGCAAAGATTCTTCTACTTTAGTTGAGCACATAGCCACCCTGAATAAAATCTGTTTCTCTGTCTATCCTACAAATAGATTTGGTCTGTGACTAAGTTTTAGCCAGTGGGATACAAGTGGGAATAATATGTGCAACTTCTGGATAAAGGCTTGCCTTCTGCTTCCCATCTTTCCCTTCCTGCTTGCTAGAATGCAGACTGGACAGTTGGGGCTAGAGCGGCTATCTTCCACCATGAGATGGAAGTCCAGTGTTGACAATAACAAAACAACAAATAGCAAGGGTCTGCATCGTGATATAGAGCTGCCACAACAGCTCCAGTGGCCAACTCAGACTTGAGAAATGGACTTCTATATTACTTAAGTCAATATTATTTGGGGTCTCCCTGATTCAACAGCCAATCTGATATCCCAAATATGAGTCCTCCCAAATATCCCCCATACAAGGCTACTGCGTATAGCTAATGATAGGCAACGTAGTCCCAGTAATAGGAATCTGTCCCTTTCTGCCTTTGGAGCCAGGTCTAAATCCATGAGGCAGATTCCCTCAGAATTCCCCAGGTTGGGATAACCTTTTTCTGAAACAAAGATAATTTCTTCCTTCCTTCCTTCCTTCCTTCCTCCCTCCCTCCCTCCCTCCCTCCCTCCCTTCTCTTCTTCTTCTTCTTCTTCTTCTTCTTCTTCTTCTTCTTCTTCTTCTTCTTTGAGAGAGAGAGAGAGAGCGCACACACAGGAGTGGGGTGGAGGGGCAGAGGGAGAGAATTTTAAGTAGGCTCCACGCTCAGCATGGAGCCCGACATGGGGCTCTATCCCACAACCTTGGGATCATGACCTGAGCTGAAATCAAGAGTCGGATGGACACTACACTGACTGAGCCACCCAGGTGTCTCCCAAGGATAATTTCTAAATCAAGTGGTTAAATTCATATATGCATACATGCTCTTTGACTCAACTTTTTTTTAGCTTGACTCTTGAAAAACAGTGTTAAAATATAATATTTATAAAAGTAGTAACAAGATAGGATAAACCCCAGAGCTATTTCTTCCAAAGAAAAAGGATACAATTTTAGGACTATCACTGATCACTGTTTTCCAACCAATATGTTGCATTGTTCCAGTGATTTCTGAAGATCTTATTTATAAGCCAAGATAGCTAGTTGCTCATTCTTATGCCCTATCTGTACACTTTGTAGATCATTTCTAGCTCCGTGTTTTGTATCCATCCTCAACATAACTATAGTTGACACTTGAACAATCCAGGTTTGAACCATGTGGCTCCACTTATATGTGAATTTTTAAAATAAATATACTATTGTAAATGTATTTGCTCTTCCTTATGATTTTTTTAAATAACATTTTCTTTTTTTTAGCTTACTTTATCATAAGACTACAGTATATAATACATATAACATACCAAATATGTGGTAATAAACTGCTTATGTTATCAGTAAGACTTCATTCTGGATTCTGGTCAACAGTAGGCTATTTTTAGTTAAGTTCGGGGGGAGTCAAAAGTTATATGTGGATTTGACCGCACATCAATTTCTATTATTGGATGTCGTCCGCCCTTCAATTCCACTGGCACCTCTGCATAAGACATTATTCTATATACTCCATAACACCTTTGGAAAGTCACAAATGTAGTTCAGAAAAAACATATGCCTGAAAATTTCTCTGAGGCGCCTTGGAGGTAAGTGGAGAAATTCTTAATACAATAGGAGCCTGCACCTTTGTCTTGGGGCCCACAGACAAGGGAGAATTTTTGAGTCTGCAAATAGACTTAACTTGAGAAGACTTTGAATAGGCAGAGCGCTTGTGTCAGAACCCAAGGGTGAGCAGGTAGTCTGGTTCCTTGGGAGCTGTAGCAAAGAGGTAGAACTTTAGAAATGCTAACAAGGCATAAGGGGTCTGAGCTGGGGCCCACTGTTCCAAGATACACTCACCCAGAGGGTCAGTTTTGCCATCCTTGTCTGGAACTGTGAATACGCCCACAACTCGATGGCCCTCTTTGCGGAGGTGACTGTAGACTTCCTGTCCAAAGAGGCTCTGACCAATAAGTGCCAACTTCAGCTTGTTTTTGAAATAAGCCTGTGAAACAATTCAATGATGACAGACATTGGAATGGTTAGAAGACATATGGATAATAAACACTCTTTTTTCAATCACACAAGATGACTTGAGGAAAGAAATATACAAAGATCTACAAAATAAAATTTTTATTGGCACACACTGAACCTAGGCTACGTTATATATAAATAGTGAAAACAATATCACACATATTCTTCTTTTCCCCTTTGCTCTAATTCCCCTGATTTTTCATCATAATCATCGGGATTGCATGTATTTTACAAGTCATGCCAACTCCTCAGTGAAATGAAGCCAGATGTTTACAAATAAGGTAAGTTTCATAGTTCAAAGGAATTTAACTCTGAGCAAGATCATTATCAATATAATCATGCTTTTACAGCCCTGCAACATAGAAAGAACTGGACTATCTCTCAACTAACATGCTGAGGCCGAGAACTAACATGTGGTGTAACACAGGGGCCACAAGCAGACCCTAGAGCTAAACTATCTGAGGCCAAAATCTAGTGCCACTCCTGGTTAGCTGCGTGGCCTTAAACAAGCAACGAACTTCTGTTGTCTTTTTTCTTTGCCTGTAAAATGGGAGTAATAACATCAACCTCACACATTTGTGATTGAAGTAGATGACTTAATATGTTAAGAGGCTCAATGCAGTATCTGACACAGGACTGTTTTGGTAAAAGCTACAATTATCTCTTAGAGGTTTTGCTACATCCTATACACAGTTCCATGTTTCTTTATATAGTCCAGAATTCCAAAATCCTGAGTTAAGTGGCCCAAACTCCTCAGGCCTCAAAACCTGGATTGCTAATGGAATGTTCTTTTTGTTTTTATTTATTTATTTTAATGTTTATTTTTGAAGGAAGGAGACAGAGTGGGAGCAGGAGAGGGGCAGAGAGAGAAAGAGACACAGAATCGGAAGCAGGCTCCAGGCTTTGAGCTGTCAGCACAGAGCCCGACGCGAGCTCGAACTCAGGAGCTGTGAGATCATGACCTGAGCCGAAGTCGGATGCCCAACCGACTGAGCCACCCAGGCACCCCTGGAATATCCTTTTTACTCCTCAATAGGTTTCTTGTAAGTTTGTGCACATTCTATTTGGGTTCAAACTTGATCTGGACTGACATATTCCTATTTATAATCTTTATTTAACATATTTTTAAGGACTATATGAATATTTGTATTTTTTGCTGCAGAAAAATCAATGTGTTTGGTTACAGATACTGTCCCAGACCCTGCTGTGAATTATATGTAATGTACTGTGTACCACATTAACTTTCTAAAATGTGAGTAATTCTGAATCCCTAAATATTTTGTCCCTCAGGTTTCAAAACTTTTTAAAAATGTTTATTTACTTAATTTGAGAGAGAGAGAGAAAGAGAACATGAGTGGCGGAGGGACAAAGAGAGACACAGAATCTGAAGCAGGCTGCAGGCTCTGAGTTGTCAGCACAGAGCCTGATGTGGGGCTTGAACCCATGAACTGAGGGATCATGACCTGAGCTGAAGTTGGATGCTCAACCAACTGAGCCACCCAGGTGCCCCTGTCCTTCAGGTTTCAGGTAAAGAATTAAGGCCTGCACATCACTTCATTTCATTTAATCATTGCAACTATTATGTTTGATTATCTCCCATTTTATACTATTTTATGAATGAAGAAACCACAGCTCAGAAGTGTCAATTATATCCCCAAGGTCATATTGGCAAAAAAGGAGGAGAGGTGAGACTTGAATCCAGGTCTCTCTGACTCCAAACCCTACGTATGCACTTAGAAATAAAGTAATAAAAATGAACTCCCACCAACCCATCTCTTTTTTCTTCTTTTTAGATTAACACTGATGTAGGAAATAGGATAGAGCACTATCAAGAAATACAGACACCATATAAACGAGTAGTGCTGAGGGGTTGTAGGGTTGTTTTTTTAAATTTTTTAACATTTATTCATTTTTGGGAGAGAGAAATAGGGTACAAGTGGGGGAGGGGCAGAGAGAGAGGGAGACACAGAATCAGAAGGAGGCTCCAGGCTCTGAGCTGTCAGCACAGAGCCTGACGCGGGGCTCGAACCCACGAGTGGTGAGATCATGACCTGGGCCGAAGTCAGACCCTTAACAGACTGAGCCACCCAGCTGCCCCAAAGCGGGGGTTGTAGTTTTAAAGAACTCTCTTTAAGCAATTATACCTCCTGTAAATTCCCCCAAAATGGAACCTTCCGCAAAGCTAAGGTAACACGTCGACATGATGACTGTTAAGACAGTGACGAAAAGCCGCAGTTTAGATGCAGGATTGTGAGTGTAGAGACAGTAATCAGAAGGTCATGACTTCACGTGCACACTCCTCCCTGTTAGAACATGGCTCCGCAGGGGGCCTGGGTGGCTCTGCCCCGGACTTCGGCTCAGGTCACGATCTCATGGTTCATGAGTTTGAGCCCCACATCGGGGCTCTGTGCTGACAGCTCAAAGCCTGGAGCCAGCTTCAGATTCTGTGTGTCCCTCTCTCTCTGCCCCTTCCCCGCTCATGCTCTCTCTCCCCTTCAAAAATAAATAAACCTTTAAAAAAATAAAAGAATTTGGCTCCTCAGTACTTGGATTTAGATTTTTTTTTCCTTCACTCTAAATAGGATTCTTTAATGTTCTAAAAAGTCATTCTAAATTAGTTAAGCCTCACTGTGAAGATTTGATTATGAGGAAACAATTTCCCCTTATTTCCCACTCTACTAAAGGCGTAGACAACATCCCATTTTAGGCATGAACTTAAAAGCATATGGGTTCACATGTTCCCTGTAATTGAGCTGATAATTAAAACAATGAAGCTTTGACTTTAAAAATTCTTTCCCAGAGCCAGCCAAAGTTTCTATCCCCAAAGAGTCTACAGCTTCAACATCTAACAAATATTTTCAAACAAACAGATTAACTCTGTAACAATAGCACAGTTTGCCTGCAGATAATACATAACTATTTCATTTATTCTCACCAAAAAAATCAAAATGCTCTATAAGCATTCCCTCTCCAAATCCTACTGTTTATGCTGGGCTTGAATTAGAACCGACATGTTGGCTATCTTGAAAATCTGGCTTTGCCTCACGCCACTACAAGCTCGAAATATTTTAAGACTTCTAAAATACTGCTCTTAGCAGACAAAAAAGTCAAGAAGCTTGAGCTGATTCAAATGTAACGCAGTACTCAGCTGTCACCTGGTTATTTGGAGTTCAATTCCGGATTCCACATTCCTCTAGAAAGACAGCATCTAAAGAAATGTCAGTATTTCTGGAAATGCTACATTCACTGAAACGGTTTCTGAGCTTCATGCTAACGCCGAGGCTACAAAGGTGAGTTGCCAACACTGAGACATGTTCGGATTTTATGATGATCAGTGCGTTTCTAATGAGTTAGCATAATTCCAAAACACCAGACTGGGATATTCTACCTTAGTCTTATTTCTCCAAGGATGATCTGAGGACTGATGTACATTGTGTTAGCTGATGTACACTCACTGGTGTACACTGGGGTGACTGTGCTAGAATCAGCAGGGAGGATGCGCCACTTTTGTGTGGGCACAATTAAAATATGGTATGAAGTTGAATTTGAGGGTCCTAAAAACAAACTAGAGGCCAAAGCAGGGGATCAGGTAATTTAGAAACAAGGACCTGGTTGCTAGAGTTAGGGTATAAACCAGTACTTGGTTCCAAGAAGTAAGGAGGGGTCCAACCTCTTAAATTGGATCATAAAGTAACCTCAAGTTCCAGACTAAGGCCATGAGTCCAGAACCACCAAACAGACTTGTCCCAGACATTGGCAGAGGAAGCTAATTTACAGAGTGCCAAATACATATGAAGGCTAAATAATCCGCACCATGGGGAGAAATTAAAGAACAGTGAACCAGGCAAGATAATGGAGTGCATGACGCTAACTAATAGATAAAGGGTTTCATTGCTATGTATAGTTGCTGTAGTTAAAAAGATCCAGCCACATGATTAAGCCAAAATCATTAAATATTTCTGTGTCTACTTCTTTAAGACAGAGAGTGGAAAAATCAATTCTATCAGGAAGTGTTATAAACTAGCTTTCCCACTGGATTTTGCTAGGTTCTAAGAAATTTCTTGTCATTCTTTTTTTTTTCCATTCTGCTTTAATACCAAACTCAAAAGCACTGTGTGATTTTTTCACTTTAAAGATGAAGGTATAATTTACATGCAGTAAAATACACCCTTTTCAATGTATAGTTCTGTGAGTTTTGACAGTCACCTAACCACTGCTACAATCAAGATAAAGAATAGTTCCTTCACTCCCCCCCCCAAATTCCTTCATGCCCTTTGAAAGACATATATCTCTTATAGCCAATTCTTCCTCTATCTCCAGCCCCTAAAACTACTGATCTTTGTTCTATCGCTGTATAGTTCTACTCTTTCCAAAATGTCTGATAAACAGAATCATAATACCTAGCCTTTTGTGTCCATCTTCCACATTTGAGTTTCATCCATGCTATTATACACACCAGTAGTTCATTCCTCTTTCTTTTTTTGAGTGGGATTCCCATGTAGGGATGGATTTATCCACTGTTTATCCTGTCACCAGATGAAGGAGATTTAGGTTTTTTCCAATTTTTTGGTGATAATGAATAATGCCTCTATAAGCATTCATAAATAGGTATTTGTGTGAACATAAGTTTTCACTTCTCTTGGGTAAATATGTGGAGTGCAATTGCTGGATCATGTTATAGGTATATGTTTAACTTTATAAAAAATCACCAGTTTTCCAAAGTGGCTGTACCTTTTTATGCTCCCACTAGCCATGTTTGATTTTGTTTGTTTTTTTTTTAATTTTTTAATGTTTTATTTATTTCTGAGAGAGAGAGAGAGAGCATGAGCAGGGGAGGGTCAGAGAGAGAGATACAGAATCTGAAACAGGCTCCAGCACAGAGTCCGATGTGGGGCTCGAACCCAGAAACCTGAGATCATTACCTGAGCTGAAGTCGGATGCTCAACTGACTGAGCCACCCAGGCCCCCCTAGCCATGTTTGATTTTGAACAATTCTTAATAGAATACCGTCCAAAGGATTGATCCCTATTCTCTATGGAGTAAAATATCTCACACACTTCAGCTGTTCCATGTGTTCCTTTTGGCCATGGAAGAACCTGTCATCTTCCCAACCAGATGTCACTGGTCTTTCACATGTCCTCCTGGGTACAGTCAGACCCGGACCCCTGACCGTGCTTGGTGCTTCCCCACATGTATATTTCTGTTTATGTCATTTGCCACCTGGGATGTTCAACTTTTAATACTGAAATCTTACGTAAACCCCACTATTGTAATCTTTTCATTCTCTGAGACTTCCTTCTGCTCTCCAAAAAAGACAACTCAGTGAGAGGTGTTGATAGAGGAGGCCAGTAAAATAGGCAGGCACAAGCCCTTGCTCTCTGTGACATTCAATCCATATTCCCAGGTGCCACGTGGCAGGAGAAAGCTAAGGAGCAGTCCAGAGCAAGCAAAGGCTCTTCAAGAGCAGGTTTCTTTTCTTTTCTTTTTTTTTTTAAAGGATGAATACTCCCCCAAATAACGAGGACTGGATGGGGTAAAGTAAATCCTCATTATCTGGGGTTGTCTGGGAGACAAAAGCTTTTCCACGTATGCAACGTTCTGCCGGCTCTGGGTGCTATTCAAGACTTCTCTCTGCCTTCAAGTTTCTTAGGTCTGGATTTGTAAACACGCACATATGGCTTTGGCAAAGAAGAGGAATAGAAAAACAAGTTCTTTCACAGACCAGGAAGCATGTACTTCCTAGAAAAGAGATGATGTACATGACATGATTTTTTTTTTCTTCCCTAAACAGTTTAGAGTCTGCCTAGATGCAGGGAGGCATCTCTCCCCCGAGGTCACATGCAACGTGTCTGCTCTCTTTCCATTCTGGAGGAGCTGATGCAATTCCAAGGCGCGGGGCTGGGCCACAGCTCTGTTCTTACGCTACAGTTTAACAATGTTCCAGGGTGGCTGCTTCTGCAGCGCCTGGTGATCTAGCAATCTTGCCGCCTGCCGCCTGCAACTCGGGAAAAATGAACTTGCAGCCACCAGTTCCAAGGGTCATAATCTGAATGGACCCTGAATGCCGGTGCTCCCACCTCCCAGGCCGCCCAGAACCACGCCGCTGACCTGAATACTATTCTCCAGAAACGGTTTCGGTCCTGTACTTCAGCTCCATCTCGTAGCCAGGGATCTCATCATTGAAAGGAAAGAAGGAAAGGAAGCTGACCCTGTCCCCCTTGCCAAGTGACTGTCCCCCACCCCGTCAATCCCAGCCAGACCGCAGACGTTCAAAAGCCGCATCCTCAGCCCCTTCCCCGGACAAGACAATGGCTCGCCTGACAAGCCATACTCAAGACCCTCTCCGGATCCTTCTCTGCAGTCTCCCAGTTTTAAAAACGCTGTCTTGGCTTTTAGCAAAGCCTGAATATCGCTGCCCAGCCCCAGCCCCGCCGCCAGGCCCTCCCGCCCGGAGGTCTGGAAAAGCAGTCCCGGTGAGAGCCAGGAGGCTCGCCCGGGGCCAGACTCACCCGGCCGGTGGAGAAGCGCCGGAGCGCCTGGCTGCCCCGCCACAGCATGCTGGAAGGGAGCGCCCGGGCGGCGGCGCCTTGGCCTGCAGCCCCAGAGCGCCGGGCAGCCTCGAGAGCTGCTCGCGGGGTCCGCCAGTCCCGGGACCGGACGACGGCCCGCCCCCTCGGCTGGCACGGCCCCGCCTCCTCAGCTGGCAGGGCTCGGGTGGCCAATCCCCTGCGACTGGGCGGGGCGTGCGCCGGCCGCTGGGAGGCGCTAGGCCCCAGTCCGGGTGCCAAGCTGGTACCCAGCGGGAGGGGTTTCCAGTTGTGGCCCAGGTACTTACCAGCTGGGACATCGGCAACCTGTTACTCAAACCCTGTGAGGAGCACAGGGATTTGCCTTATTAATGGTCAACCTGACACCCCAAGTCATGTCCGTACAGTCCTGAGAATGCAGATAGGAAAGATAAAGGGTGGGGACACCTAGCTATATAGGATCCTGCTACTTATCTTGTAAGCTGATAAGAGTATTTAATGAGAGACTGTGTATAAAGCACTTGGCGAAGGGCCTGGCACACAGCTGGTCCCCAATAGATGATAGACAGACATAGATAGATACCCACTGTTTCCCCTCATCTCTCTAGAAGAAATGCTCCTTTAGTTAAGCACTCGTCTCAAACGGATCACCTTAGCCTGGCATTCAAGGTCATCTGCAATTTGGCATGTTCTCTTATTTCTTGCTGCTCCTTTGCACATATAATTTAGCGTAACTCTCGTGCTTGCTGATCTTTTTTCCTGGACAATGCTTCCCAGCAAAGCTTGTCACCTGTCACTGTCACTTGTCACCATCTCAGCATGACCAAATTCCTTCTTTTCTTAAAGGTATAGCTTAAACGCTGCCTCCGGGAGGCATTTTTTCCTGATTCTTTCCTCCCTTAACCCTCTTACTCACCTAAAGTAATCTTTAATTCCTTTAAACTGGGAAAGATTTTTGTCTATGTATCTCTTCTGACATCTCAGTCTGTCATTGGTATTTGTGTACCTGTCATCTTCTCTCCCGGAAACTCCTTGCAAGCTGAGTTCATGTCTGATTTATCAAGATTCACACTATCTAGCACTAAGCAGAGTTCAAAAAGCACATGTTAAAAGAGAGAATGAATGAATGTGTTTAAGAAGGAGAGAGAAAAAATAAACATCCTTAATGTTTGGAGAATTGCAGCAAACATCTAGAGTTTTGCTCTGGGAATTACCCATTTCCAATTAAACCCATTTCCCTGACTGCATATTGTGACTTCTTATTTCTTTTAAACTTCCAAATACTGATAATCATTTTATTTGTTCTGATTTATGTATATAGGGAAGGGTGGGCAAGGAGTGTGTCTTTTTCTGAATAGGGGTTCCATAGTTATATTCTCCAGTTCCCAACTCTAGGAAGTATAGAGTTTATGTCTACCCACATATAATGAAATATTAATGATGTATAAGATTCTCTTCTGTAAGAATCAAAGATATAGTTCCCTTGATAACTCATGGTTACATCAGAAGTAATTACACTTTGACGAACAAAAAACCCTACCAATCTAGACTTTTATACACAGCAAAAATGAAGATGAAATAAAGTCATTTTTATGTCTCTCAAACAAAAACTTGAGAGAAACCGAGGAAGGAAAATTTCCAAATTCATTCTATGAGACCAGCACTACCCCAATACCAAAACCAGACAAAGACACTATTAAAAAAGAAAACTACAGGGCAGTATCTCTGATGAACATAGATACATAAATCCTCAACAAAATATTGGCAAGCCAAATCTAACAACACATTTGAAAAATCATTCATCATGATCAAGTGGAATTTGAGGGATGAAAGAGTGGTTCAATATTTGCAAATCAATCAGTGTGATACATCACATTAACAAGAGGAAGGATAAAAACCATATAATCATCTCAATAAATGTAGAAAAAGCATTTAATAAAAAACACCATCCACTCACGACAAAAACTTTCAATAAAGTGGGTTTAGAGGCAATATACCTCAATACAATAAAGGCCATTATGAAAAGCCCACAGCTAACATTATACTCAATGGTGAAAAACTTTAAGCTTTTCCTCTAAGATCAGGGATAAGATGAGAATGTCCATTCTCACCACTTTCATCCACTTTCACTCAGTATACTATTGGAAGTCCTAGTTGTAGTAATCAGACAATAAAAAGAAATAAAAGGCATCCCAAAATTGGTAAGGAAGAAATAAAACTGTCACAATTTGCAGATGACATGATACTATATATAGAAAACTGTAATGAGTCCATCAAAAAACTGTAAGAACTGATAAATGAATTTAGTAAAGTTGAAGGGTACAAAACTAATATACAGAAATGTGTTGCAATTCTATACACTAATAACAAAGTTGCAGAAAGAGAGATTATGAAAACAATCCCATTTATAATTGCACCAAAAAGAATAAAATAACTAGGGATAAATTTAGCCAAGGAGGTGAAAGACCTATAGTCTAAAAGCTGTAAGATACTGATGAAAGAAATTGAAAGCAACACAAACAAATGGAAAGATTTACCATACCCATGGATGGGAAGAATTAATATTGTTAAAATGTCAACACTACCCAAAGCAGTCTACAGATTCAAAGCAATCCCTATCAAACTGCCAGTAGTATTTTTCAGAGAATGGGAAAAAATAATCCTAAAATTTATAACTGAATAACCAAAGCAATCTTGAGAAAGAACAAAGTTGGAAGTATCACATCCCACATTTCAAGATATACTACAAAGCTACAGTAATCAAAACAATATGCTACTGGCACAAAAACAGAGACAAAGATTAACAAAATAGGATAGAGAGCCCAGAAATAAACCCACACCAACATAGTCAATTAATCTACAATGAAGGAGACAAAACATACAATGAAAAAAAGACTATTTTTATTAACTTGTGTTGAGAAAACTGGACAGCAACATGCAAAAGAATGAAACTGGACAACTTTCTTATACCATACACAAAAATTAACTCAAAATAGATTAAAGACCTAGAAGAGAGCACAGGCAGTAATGTCTCTTATGTCAATTGCAACAACATTTTTCTAGATATGTCTTCTGAGGCATATCAGAAGCAAAAATAAACTATTTGAAATACACCAAAATAAAGAGCTCTGCACAGCAAGGGAAACAATCAACAAAACAAAAAAACAACCTACTGAATGGGAGAAGATATTTGCAAATGACATATCTGATAAAGGGTTACTATCCAAAATATATAAAGAGCTTATACCACTCAACACCAACCCCCCCCAAATAATCCAATTAAAAAAATTAGCAGAGGATATGAACAGACATTTCTCCAGAGATGACATATGGATGGCCAACAGACACATGAAAAGATGCTCAACACCATTCTTCATCATCAGGGAAATACAAATCAAAACCAATAGAGATATCATGTCACACCTATCAGGATGGCTGGTATCAAAAAGGTAAGAAATAACAGGTGTTGGGGAGAATGTGGAGAAAAGGGAACCCTTGTGCACTATCAGTGAGAATGTAAATTGGTGCAGCTACTGTGGAAAACAATATGGAGAATCCTCAAGAAATGAAAAATACAAATATCATATGATCTAGTAATTATACTACTGGTTATTTGCCCAAGGAAAACAAAAACACAATTCAAAAAGATGTATGCACTCTTATTTTTATTGCAGCATTATTTATAAGAGCTAAGATATGGGAGCAATTCAAGTATTTATTAATAGATGAATGGATAAAGAAGTGATACACACACACACACAGAGGAGTATTACTTGGCCATAAAAAAGAATAAGATCTTTCCATTTGTGACACCATGGATGGACCTGGAGGGTTTTATGCTACGTGAATTAAGTTAAAGTCAAATACCAGATGATTTCACTTATATATGGAATCTGATAAACAAAACTAACAAACAAGCAAAACAGGCTGCTGTAATGGAACCTAAAGAATGTAGCAAACATTGTGGAAGAGATAGAAAAGAAATAGTGAGAATCCAAGACCTGACATCATTTGAATCCCGAAGCCAAATGCACGTGAAAGCCAACCCCTCCATTACATGTTTTAAAATTAACATACAGTAAAATTGATTTCACTTGTATACAGTTCTATGAGTTTTAACATATGTGAAGATTCATATAAGCAACGTTGCAATCAGATTACAGAAGAGTTCTATTCCTCACCCTAAAACTGCCCTGTTCCTTCGTAGTCTTGGCTATCAACCACACCTTCCTTAACCTTGATAATCTCTGCACTGTTCTCAACCACTGTAGTTTTATCTTTTTAAGACTGTCAAATAAATGGAATCACACAGTATATAACTTTGTAGATTTTCTTCATTCAGTACAATGCCCCAGAGATTTGTGCTCAAGTTAGGGATTTTCCAGATATTTTGAAATTTTTTTGTTATTGATTTCTAATATAATTCCATTGCAGTCGGAGAATATAACCATAAAATTTCAGTCCATTTAAATTCATTGAGACTTGTTTTATGGCCTAGCCTATGGCCTACCTTGCTGAGTATTCCTTCAATGAGATGAAGATATTTATAACAATTAGGAGGAAAAAAGAGGAAAGCAGTGCTCAGGAATGGTAGTAAAGATAATTGCAGCATTTATTTTGCATTTTCAATGTGTGGAGAAGCATTTTGAGTCCGTTACACACCCTGGAAGCAGCAGGGCCCGTTTGAGAAACTGCAAATGGTCTGGCATCCCAGCAGAGCAAAGTGAATGTAAATCAGGGAGTAGTTGAGGCAGAAAATTTAGAGAATAATCAAAGGGCAGGTTCGAAGAAGTCTTCTGTCCCATCCTATGAAGTGATAACTCCAAACAGAGGGCAATGGCAATCCACTGAAGGATTTAAAGTGGAGCATAACCTGATCAGATGGGTTTTGACAAACTTCACTTGGAGAACAGTATGAACAATGGAAAGAGAAGATCTGTCACAGGTCTACAGTAATTGTCCAGGTGAGAGATTCTTTTGGAAAGAAATATATGAATTAACACCTTAGGAATCTCTTTGACAGGCACACATAGGTCTCTGGGATGCATTATTATGTGAAATATCTCTAGTGAGTCATTACTGTCGACTTTCTATTGTTGGAAACATGCTTTAAATGTGTATTAACAACAAGCTCACCAAGACCGTAGCTCTGTCATATGTAAAAAGTGTTTTGGTATCGAATAAACTGGTACTTAAGTTCTGGGTATAAATGTTCAAGGCGAGAACTCCTGTAAACACCTTCTGTGGGCAGCTGTTTAAAGTTCTTTGAAGCTCTTAAAATAGTACAATGCTGTCTCTATAAAAAATTTTCCCTTCTATTTCCAAGCTTGCCTTCCAGGCACTACTGTTAAGAACAGAGAAAAGCAGAAAGAAGGAAATTTAATTCCTCAAAATGGTTATTTGCCTTCTGTAGACTAGGCCTGAAAAATATAAGACATCTGCTATAATAAATAACTTTCAATAGTACATGTCAGTTTATAGGGAATGTGCTTTTATTTCCCATCTAACAAAACTTGAAATTCTAGGTCCTAGAAATTTTTTTAAAGACATGTAAGATCAAGAGAAGCAATAAGATTTCTTTTAAAAATAAGGTTATAATGATTCAACATAGCAAACACTTTTATAGTATGCAGTTGGCATTGTTGTGTCTCATGTATAAACTTAATTAGTCCCCATAACAATCCAATGATGTATTTACTATTATCATTCCTATTTTACTTTTTTAATTTTTTAAAGTTTTATTTAAAAAATAAAAGAGAGGTCCTCCTCACTCTCACTCTCTCAAAATAAACATTTTTTTTAAAAAAGGAAAAAATCCAAGTTAGTTAAATTCTAGTTAACATACAGTGTAATAATGGTTTCAGGAGTAGAATTTAGTGATTCAACACTTACATATAACACTCACTGCTCATCTCAACAAATGCCCTCCTTAATGCCCATCACCCACTTAGCCCATCCCCCCACCCCACACCCCTCCAGCAACCCTCAGTTCTCTGTATTTAGGAGTCTCTTATGGTTTGTCTGTCTCTGTTATTATCTTATTTTTGCTTCCCTTCCCCTATGTTCATCTGTTTTGTTTATTAAATTCCACATGAGTGAGATCATATATTTCTTTCTCTGTGTTATTTCGCTTAGCATAATATATTCTAGTTCTATCCACATTGTTACAAATGGCAAGTATTAAATCTTTTTGATGGCTGAGCCCTTTGTAGATATATACCACATCTTTATTCATTCGTCAGCTGATAGACCTTTGGGCTCTTTCCATAATTTGGCTGTTGTCAGTAGCACTGCTATAATCATCAGGGTGCAAATGCTCCTTAGAATCAGTATTTTTTGTATCCTTTGGATAAATACCTAGTGGTGCAATTGCTGGGTCATAAGGTAGCTGTACTTTAATTTTTTAAGGAACGTCCATACTGTTTTCCAAAGTGACTGCATCAGTTTGCATTCTCACCAGCATTGCAAAAGTGTTCCCCTTTCTCTGCATCCTTGCCAACATCTGTTGTTTCCTGAATTGTTAAATTTAGCCATTCTGAGGTGTGAGGTGGTACCTCATTGTGGTTTTGATTTATATTTCCCTGATGATGAGTGATGTTGAGCATCTTTTCATGTGTTGGTTAGCCATCTGGATCTCTTCTTTGGAAAAGTGTCTGTTCATATCATTTCCATTTTAAAAATGAGGAAACTGAAGTTGTTACTTAGCCCCAGATCACATGACTAGTGACAGAGCTTTGATTTGGACATACACCATTTGGCTGTAGAAACTGTGTTCATTTTAGCATGACACTGCCTCTTGCCTCTGATTTATTAACTTTAATAGATTAGTGAATTTGCATATTCAAATTGCTCTGACCTGTAATTTCAATGTATCACAATGAGCTATGGGGAGATTAATTACAGTGATTAATACAAATGTGAAGAATACAGCAAGCTGAAGTCATGATCATGTGGAAAGTAAAAGGAGAAACATTTGTAGTGTCTGGGTGGTTCAGTCAGTTGAGCGTCGGGTGAGTTTAACCCTGAGGTTAGCAGTGCGGAGCCTTCATAGGATTCTCTCTGTCCCTCTCTCTCTCTGCCTCTACCTTCTGTTTTGCTCTCTTTCTCTCTCTCTCAAAATAAATAAATAAACATTTTTAAAGGAAAAAAATTTGCCAGTCGATAGGCACTTTACTGTTATTTTCAAGTTTTTTTTTTTTCCCTTTCTAAAATGCCCACTAAGACTGCAAGCATCCTCTGGGTGGGTTCCAACCGTCTTTGTCTTTTTTTTTTTTTTTTTTTCCATTATAATCTCTATATAGCATGGTTCCTGGTACTGAGTGGGCACTCAGATATCTGACCTACTGCAGATCCACCGGTCTCAGGGAATGCTCTTCCAGAGACCTTTTACCTGCTTTGATTAATTTAATTATTTTTGGTGTTGTTTTTTTTTTAAGATTTCAGAAGTAAGACTTTAATAAGCTCTCATTGTTAAAAGTTAAAAAAAATACATAAGGAGATAATAACAAAGCTTGAAAGTGCAGGCTTTAACCACTAATATGTACTCTTTTCCAGTTGACCACTGTCCTGTTTAATGTGATTTGAGTTCTCTCCCTATGCATTTACACGCACATATGCACAAACGCGTTTACATAAAATTATAAAGGTAACCGCAAACAGACATTATTCTGCAACTATCTTCTGTCAGTTTCTCATGTGTCTGTAATGTAGTTCAGTTTTAAAAACAGGTATCTAGTATCTCATAATATGGATATATTAAACTTCATGTAATTATTTTCTGTTGATGGACAGTAAGATCATTTCCTGGTGGTACGTGTTAAAAACCATGCAGCAATGAACACTGCTGTTCAAATATCTGCACACATGTAGAATTACAGGGTAACACAGATGTCTATTTGCGGAAAAGCCCATTTAGTTAGCATTTTGGAACACATTTAAATAGCATTTCTTCTCTCTCCCCCTCGGCTTTTTAAGAGGATGGGACCCAGGATAGTTGGGCGCAAGGTAAGCACAGTAGTAAAATTCCTCGCTTGGGTGTTGGTGAAGTAACTCTCCTCACACACCGTTTTTCCCTCAAGATCAATCAGCACAGGACTTACAAGAAGAGAGCGGCAGGAACCCTGATGGGCGGGGGGGTGCTTGGGGGGGACAGGGAGGGCGCTGGCAATTCGTGCTTCTTGTGAGAAGCGCCCGGACAGCGACTTTCTCGGGGACCACGCCCTCCCGTTCAGCCACTGGCGCGTCAGTTTTGCCCGTCCTAGACGGAGCAACTCCCCAGGTATGAACAATGGCCTGGAGACAGCAGGGCGAAGTTAAAGGCATCGATGTGTCTCGAGATGTGAAGCGAACGGCGGCGAGGACCGAGTCCCGACGGGAGGACGCCGCTAGCACCGCCGCTGCAGCGGCCGCCTCCGGCCACCGCGGACGACTCGCTTTCCCAGCAGCCCCCGCGGCCCACAGGGGCCTTGAGCCCGGCCTGCCCTCGCGAGCGGGGGCGGGGCCGGGGCCGGAAGTCACGTGCCGTGACAGCCGCCCGGGTGAGGCTGCCGCGGTCGCCAAGTCTGGTTGGGGCTGTGACTGTGGGAGGCGCCGGGGTGATGGCGGTGGAGACTCTGTCCCCAGACTGGGAGTTCGACCGCGTTGACGACGGCTCGCAGAGTAAGGGAGCGGCAGGGCAAGGGCTGCGGGTGGATGCTCGCCGGCCCGCCTCAGCCCCCCCCCACCGGCGGCGCTCCTGCGGGAGGGCTCTGCGTCGCGGTCGCCGCGCAGCCGTGCAGTTCGGGACACTTGCTGCCCCTTGGAGTGTGAGAGGGACGCGCTTTCGAGCGTTACTTTCGGGGTTGGGACCCCGGCGGCGGTGGGTCAGGCCGGCCGGGTCAGGGCTCGGCGTCCGGGGCCGGGGCTCTCCCGAGGAGCCCGCGGTGCCCGGGGCAGCGGCGTCCCCTCTCCGCTACCCGGGGCCGGGCGGGGCGCGCCCAGGGAGGCCCAGCAGCCCCGGGAGCCGAGGCTGGCCCTGCCTCTGGCCTCTCGGGGCTGTCGCCGCATGTGCCGAGTGTGCACGTCTAGAACGGGCTGAGGTCCGGGTTCCTGTTTTCGCTTTCCTGTTTTTCTACTTTTCCTCCAATCAACTTTTGGAAGTTTGAGTATTTTTCCTGTATCTTCTTATAGCGTAGGAGACAGCGAAAAAGCATTCCTCACGCGGAGAAAATAAACCAGCGAGTGTCCATTTATCTCTTTCCATGCCTTTTATTTACGATAAGTAGCGTTTTTCAGGGATGTCCTATAGTTTCCGTTGAACCTAAAAAGGTTTCAAAAATTAAGCAACTCTTGCTTAATAAAGTCGAGTTGTTCCGTTTTTAACTTGGAAGCCCAACCCAGAAAACCCTAACAAGTTCAGTTCCACGCACCAAAGGTGGAGGCCAAGTAATTATTTTAGTGAACCTCTACTTAAGATTAATACAAATTGGTAATGTTTCTTATCTGTAGTGCTAATAATTTAAGTGATATAAGAGATTCTCCCGCTCGTAAATTTGTTTTTTAATGCAGGTTTCCCAGAAGGTGAATGTAATTTTTAAAAATTACACGTGAACTTTGCTTAACTTTACAAAGAAAAAAAAATCATGTGTACAGACTTACGTGTAATTAGGTTTTAGTGGCGTCTCAAAGAAGCATGAGCTGAATTCATAATGGTTTGCAGTTTTTCATAAAATATTCCTTAAGTTAGTAGCTCTTACGCAGCATTAAAAAAATCTTGGTGGTAATGACAAAGCCCTTCAACTTTTGTGTGGAGAGGATTCTGTATTTACTGTTAAAGTGAACTGCACCTTGTCATGTATGAGGTTTTATGGGCAGAGGTCCCTTGCTCTAGTATCTTCAAAAAATTGTAATGAAAATATATTGCTAGGTTTGTTAATGTGGGTAGAATGATCGGATTCAGTCAACAGACATTTTTTGCATCCCAGGAACTGTACCAGGTATTAGGGCTACAGAGATGACACAAAGAATGTAGAGATGAGCATGTAAATACATTTTTGGAATTTTGAATGGTACTAATTTGACTACTAATTTGACAACTATTCGTTATTTTATCAGCAGGGAACTTTTCATGTTACTGCAGGTTGCTCTGTGAATTCCCAAACAGACTAAATGCCAGCATGCTTTTCTGCTGTTGTCATGAAGAACTCATTTGTTGGTTAAATGCATGTTTGGTTACTTCCCATGTAATTGAAAATTAGGCATGTATTTGGGATTTCAAGAATATCTCACAGTTTTTAGATTTAAGCTCTAGGGAAAAAGAATTCTCATCTGTGTGCCTTGTTTGCATTAAGTTTTGTGCTATGAATCATGTTTAGATTGTCTCCCAAAATTGCCTGGGTTTATCCTGCAGTGAGATAGGAGCCTCAGTGAACAGATTTGATCCACCTGATCTAGATCTCAGACTTTGACCATTAGTTGCAAAATAAGGGAGATTGGGGAGCTAGGTCTTTTTGCTTAGTCGGAACATAATTTATCTTAGAGTTGCTTTGCATTGCTAACTTAAGAGACAAATCGTAGTTTTCTTAGAGGACAACAATTGAATAGTTATTCACATCAATCAAGGATACCGAATTGGATTCACTGTCTTTGGAATAAGTAACAAATTCTTATGTATAAGATAGAATATCTCCTTTTAATATTAACTTTGATGACTAGACATACTTTTATTAACCAGTTTATTCCAGTGACTCCTTAGAGTCATCTATTGTGTAAATTATGTAAATATTACCGCAATATTCTGTACTCTGTGTTCTTCGTTTGGCTTTTCCAAATAGAGTTATAGAGTTATCATAACTCTATTATGATAGTGAAGTCATTATAATATTTTGGTAAATTTTGGGCATTACAGAAGTAACATGATAAAGCAGGTCTAAACCTGTTTTAAAAATAATATTTGGATGTATTTTTAATTTTTTTAAATGTTTGTTTATTTTTGAGAGAGAGAATGAGCAGGTAAGGGGCGGAGAGACGGAGACACAGAATCCAAAGCAGGCTCCAGGCTTTGAGCTGTCAGGGTAGAGCCCTGTGTGGGGCTCGAACACATGAACTATGAGATCATGACCCGAGCCGAAGTTGGATGCTTAACTGGCTGAGCCACATAGGCGCCCCTAGATATATTTTAGACAGTGGTTTACAGTATAGAGAATTAAAAATTACCTTTTTAAATTTTGCTTCTATGACAACACGGATTTTTGTGCCTGATTTAGGTCATTTTTTTTTTTTGCAAAGTTATTTGTGATTAAAACATAGGATCAAGATGTTGCGTTATCGAAGGCATTATTCAGATTGTTCGTGGGGCATATGGGACGATAAATTTTTCATAGTACTTTAAAGTTGTAGTTTAAATGTGGTATTGCTGTATAACATGCATAGCTTTTAAAATTATTTTATTTGGAAAAGATTAAAAGCTGAGTTATTGCTTAATTTTGAAACTTTATTTTCGAGATGTCTAGACATTCCAAAGTAATACATTTAAAAATGCTTAGTAAGTGCTTTGTTGTGACTTTTGAGATTATATGAATTAAATGTCCTATAACTCATTACTTGCACTTCTTACATACTGTTTTAAAATTTAAATTTAGAAATTCATGCTGAAGTCCAGCTTAAGAATTATGGGAAATTTCTTGAGGAGTATACATCTCAGCTGAGAAGAATTGAGGATGCACTGGATGATTCAATTGGTGATGTTTGGGATTTCAATCTTGATCCAATAGCATTAAAGGTTTGATTTTGTTTTAATTTATGTGTGTATTTTCAGGACATACTATCTCTTGAAAACGTAATTTTTAAAAATGGAATATATAGTTAGCCCTTGAACAATGTGCGGGTTAAGGGTACTGACTTCCACACAGTTGAAAATCTGCATGTAACTTTTGACTCCCCAAAATCACAACCTACTGTTGACCAGAAGCCTTACCAATAACTTAAACAGTTGATTGACACATATTTTGTATGTTGTATGTGTTATGTGTTATCTTCTTACAATAAGCTAGAGAAAAGAAAATAATGTTAAGAAAATCATGAAGAAAAAATACATTGACAGTACTGCACTGTATTTATAAAAAAAAGAATCCATACGAAGGTGATTCACAGTTCAAACCTGTGTTGTTCAAAGATCAACTGTTTAATTTTATTATTTGGAATCTAGAGAACTAAAAGAAACTTGGAGAAAAAATTGTTAACTTCCTTATATCTAAGCCATGCAGGTGTGTGTATGTTTTGTTTTTTTTTTAATGAATGACACAAACCTCTTTGAAGTAGCCTTTTTTTTTCCACCAAGAAAATGAAGGTTGGAATAAAATATTTAAGCTTTATTTTTTCCTTATTGAGGTTATTTTACATGCAGTGAAATGCATACCTTTACAATATACTGTTCAGTGAATTTTGTCAAACACCTATATCCATGTAACTCATATTCTAATGAAAATATAGAAGATGTCCGTCATTTCCCCTTATGTATGCTCTTTAGGGGATCTTAATGTGGGAGTAATGGTTTTCTTTTGATTTCTTCTTTTTAATTTTTATTAAAATTCCAGTTAACATCTAGTGTAATATCAGTTTCAGTAAGAGAATTTAATTTGGGAGTAATTTCTTAAAATAAGTCATTCCTGCTCTGTTCCATTTGCAAATCATTCCATCTTGTTTTATCTTTGAAACTGTAGCCTGTTACCACTTAAATAATAATTAACACTGAGCATTTATTATGTACTAGACACTGCCTTAAGTTACATATTGACTTTTTTAGTAACCGTTTTCTTGAAATTCACAGGTTTCATAATGCTTGGAATTCACATATCATATAATTCTTTGTTTTCTAGTGTATTCACAGAATCATGCAGGTATCACCAGACTCAATTTTAGAGCATTTTCAACACCCTCAAAAGAAATCCTGTCCCCATGAGCAGTCACACCCCCACTTCCCCCCATCTAGTGTGGTGCTGGTGCTAAGTACAGGGTTCAACTCAAGTTTAAATAGAATAGATGGAGCTAGACTCAATTTGTATATTTAAAATTTCAATGATTGTTTTCAAATTAAAAACAAATGCCTTCCCTTTGTTTTTATAGCTTTTGCCTTATGAACAGTCTTCCCTTTTGGAACTCATAAAGACTGAAAACAAGGTACAGATTTCTAAACCTCAAAATCTGTGGATTTAAATGCTTTAGTTATCTGCTATAACTTACCTTTTTTATATTATGTTTTTACACTTGAAACTAGGTCTTGAACAAAGTCATCACTGTATATGCTGCACTTTGTTGTGAAATCAAGAAATTAAAGTATGAGGTAATTTGTACTTTTAAGATGTTAAAAACATGATTTAAAAGCAAATATGTGCTTATATATACTGTATATATAAAGATTTGTTCCATGTTGAATGAATTATTTATTTAAAGTAATACTAGTAATAGTGATTACCATTCACGGAGTGTGTTTTCTGTGTACCAGACAACATAGTAATCCTGTTCATACTTAGAACGAAAGGCAGATAGTGTGAGGAATAGATGAAACAGATGAGCTTAAAGAGGATGTCACTTGCCAAACATTTTACTAGTAGTTACTGTTTGAGTCTGGGTCTGCATTCCTTCATAGTCTGTATTATCTGCCATCTATACTAGCTTTCTAGATATAATTGATTTTTTTTAACCTTTTTTTTGTTTGTTTAAAGTAAGCTCCACGTTCAGCATGGGGCTTCAACTCACCATCCTGAGATTAAGAGTTGCATGCTCTACTGACTGAGCCAGCCAGGCATCCTGAGATATAACTGATTTTAAAAAAAAAAAAAAAGAAAAAAACCTTTGAATTTTTAATATGCTTTGCATTATCTTACCCATGGGTCATTAAAACTCAGATAGAAGTTGGTAAACTTCCTCTTTTTTTCTCTACGATTTTGATACTATGTAGTTGCTTTCTTTCTCTCATGAACTAGGGGGAGGATGTGGGACAATTAGAATGGTTAGAAAAGACAAAGGCAAGGGGAAAGAAATTAAGAAATAACTTTGGGTCTTAATGATATCTTTGGTAGCCTAAAGAAAAACTGAATTCACCTGTTTTATAAGCAGTTTTTGAATTTAAGTGAATTTGTATATGTGATGTAGTCCTCTGCTTATTATTAAATATGAATAAGAGAGCCTAGGAATTTAAAAACAAAATAGCAACCTTTAAAATTATTTTAATTTTTTTTAAACAGGCTGAAACTAAATTTTATAATGGTCTCTTGTTTTATGGAGAAGGAGGTAGGTTTTTAAATTTTACATCGTAATGCCATAATGCCTTTTTGACATTGAAATGAACAAAAAAGTTGACAATTCTAGAACTACCATGATTATATAATGTATTAATGTGAGAAAAGAAGCATTCAGAGTTTTTGTTGGTTTATTTGTTTCGATAAGCAGATGGAAAAAGACTGAGTGATGAAGCAACAGCAAATTCTCTGTTATTTTTATAAGTTACAAAGCACTGTGGCTAGATAAGGATTTTCCTTAAATCCATTAAACAGTGAAACAGATGATTCTTTTAACTGAATCATTAATGATTGTCTCACTCTTCTTTTCAGTATAAAATTCTGTTTTCAGTAGTATGCAGTTTAGAAGATATACTAGTAAATAAAAACTGTATTTATTTTTCTTTTTGGGTCTTTACTAAATTTAAAATAAAAAATTAAAATATGATTCTTTATGTTGCCTTTTAAAGCTACAGATTCCAGCATGGTGGAAGGTGACTGCCAAATTCAAATGGGAAGATTTATTTCATTCTTACAGGTAACTGGTTTTTACTTTTTATTATTATTTTTTTAAGTTTGAGTGAATTACACACAATTAGAAAAGAGTTCAAATGCTAAGAATGCATATTGTGAGAATAAGACACTTAGTTGGCATTGGATTATAGTTAAGAGGTTATAATTCCTAAAAGACTGTCATAGCATTTTATGGAAATCAGGTATCATCAAAGTAAGCTCTCTCTCTCTCTCTTTCTTTTTAATAATTTCATTTGTAGACAGTTTGTCACCATGCCTTTTAAGTAACTTAAACTTTGGGGCACCTGTGTGGCTGAGTTGGTTAAGCATCCGACTTTGGCTCAGGTCACGATCTTTCCATTCGTGGGTTTGAGCCTGGCATCGGGATCTGTGCTGACTGCCAGCTCAGAGCCTGGAGACTGTTTCAGATTCTGTGTCTCCCTCTCTCTCTCTGACCCTCCTCTGCTCACACTGCCTTTCTCTCTCAGAAATAAATAAAACATTAAAAAAAATTTTTTTAAAAAAGAGTCTGACTTTGGCTCAGGTCCTGATCTCTTGGTCTGTGAGTTCAAGCCCCACATCAGGCTCTGTTCTGGCAGCTCAGAGCCTGGAGCCAGCTTTGAATTCTGTGTTTCCCTCTGTCTCTGCCCTTACCTTGCTCGTGCTCTGTCTCTCTCTCTCTCAAAAAATAAATATACATTAAAAAAATTTAAAAAGTAAAATAAAATAATTTAAACTTCGTACCAGGTAGGAAAAGATAATTTATGTCAGAAAAAGTTGTTAATGGAGATAATTTATGTCAGAAAAGTTGTTAATGGAGATGATTAGAAGGGAAAGAAAAATAATATAAAAACAGAGAGGGAGGCAAACCATAAGAAACTCTTAAATACAGAGAACAAGCTATAACGAGCAATGATAAGCTTGTTAAAAGTAGCACTTGATGCTTCTAACCAGATGTTTCAATTTAGATACGTTTTTCGTCACTGCAAAGTTTTAGTTATTGTAGGTCTTTGGTTTAATATTATCAAAAGAATAAAAGAACTTCCTGTTTCTTCCATCTCCATTATAAAAGCAGTGCTTGTTCCATACCACAAAAGCAAAAATTGGAGATAAGGAAAAAATAACCCTAATCCCACCTACCTTCTGACTGTTACGTTTTTTTTTTTAATTAGAATTTTTTTTTTTTAAATGTTTTATTTATTTATTTCTAGGAGAGAGAGAGACAGCATGAGCAGGGGAGGGTCAGAGAGAGAGGGAGTGACAGACTCTGAAACAGGCTCCAGGCTCTGAGCTGGCAGTCAGCACAGAGCCCGACGCGGGGCTCGAACCCATGAACCGCGAGATCATGACCTGAGCGAAAGTCGGACGCTTAACCGACTAAGCCACCCGGGCGCCCCAATTAGAATTTTTTTTAACTTTTATTCATTTTTGAGGGACAGAGACAGAGCATGAGTGGGAGAGAGGCAGAGAAAGAGGGAGAGACAGAAGTAGAAAGCAGGCTCCAGGCTCTGAGCTGTCAGCACAGAGCCTGTAATGGGGCTTGGTCCCATGAACCATGAGATCATGACCTGAGTCAAAGTCGGATGCTTAACCGACTGAACCACCCAGGTGCTCTTAAATGTTAGGTTCTAATATATTGTTCATTTATATCTTTACTACTTTTTTGTTTCCTTGATCTAATTGAGGGTATTTGTTCAACTCGGCGTCTAAAGCAAATCACAGAAAGTATTTCAGAAGAGGCGATTTGATATAAGGAATTGGTTATATCAGAGTTAGAGGGCTGAAAGAAAAGAAGATGAGAAAGAATGAAATCTTGTCATTTGCAACAGTGTGAATGGAACTAGAGCGTATTATGCTAAGTGAAATAAGAAAGACAGGTACTATATGATTTCACGTATGTGGTATTAAAGAAACACAACAGATGAACATAGAAGAGAAAGAAAAATAAAAACAGAGGGAGACAAACCATAAGAAACTCTTAAATACAGAGAACAAACTGAGCGTTGCTGCTGGGGGGGGTGGTTAAACGGGTGATGGGCATTAAGGGGGCCACTTGTTGGGATGAGCACAGGATGTCATATGTAAGAGATGATGGGTTCTACTCCTGAAACCAAGACTACCCTGTATGTTAAGTAACTTGAAAATACATTTAAAAAAGAGAAGATAGGTCATCCAGAGAGAGCACATAGCATCTCTGCATCGAGGGAAGAAAGGGGAAGGGTTGGGGTTTCCAGAATCTGGGAGTTTGGAGCAGGAGCCCTGTGGAGTTAGTGCTCATACCTGTGAAGGAACGCGTGCTGCCTGCCAGGCTGGTACACCTGAGAGGGCAGAATGGGGTCAGTTCTGTCGTGCTGAAAGAAGCTGATGGCTGCAGCAAACTGCCGTTGCGGGGATGAACTGCTATTGTCTGTATTATGTTGATGAAAACAGTAAGAAGTAGGTGGCTCAGTCAGTTAAGCATCCAGCTCTTGATTTTGGCTCAGGTCATGATCTCATCATGGTGAGATCTAGCCCCTCATTGGGCTCAGGGTGGAACCTACTTGGGATTCTCTCTCAAATAAACTTAAAAACAAACAAACCAAGAAATAGAATATCCTGTTCCTGCCTTCTAGTGTCCTTTTAGTGCCACCTGTTGGCAGAATCTAATGGGAAACCTGCTGGCAGGTGTCTAAGAAATGTAATTTGCAGGGTCCCAGTGAATGTGTCAGTTTCTCTGTCTAGTTTTATCAATTTTTACATTTCTTATTTTCAGGATATTCTTTTTGGTGCATACAAGTTTAGAATTGTTAATCATTCCTTATAAGTTCTTTTATGTGGTGATCCTGTTTAACTATAATAATTATGTACGTAATGTATAATTATATGTGTTATATACCATAGCTATGATATGCTAACAAACTGTTTTATTTGATATTATCACTGCCCCAGCTGTGTTTTAGTTAACATTTTCTTGATTTATCTTTTTATATTTTTTCAGCCTTTCAGTATCGTTATGTTTGATTTGTGATTCTTTAAAATCACGTGTATCTGGATTTTGCTTTATTATCCGGTCTGAAAGTCTGAAGATCTCTTTTAATTGGCTAATTTATCCTATTTTATGTAAATAGTCCATTATGTAGCTGGACTTATTTCTTTATTTTGAGCTATTTGCATTTTCTGTTCTTTGCTTTTATTGAACTTTTAGAAGTTTAATAAGGTAAAAATAGAGCTATATAAGTAAAATTGAAATGAATTATCTATTTTTATTCTCAAACATTTTAAATTGTTTTTGGAGCTCATTGACAGCTGCATAAAATTGCATTTTTAAATCTTCAACAAATGTTTTATAAGCCTAGCATATGTTAGTAGCTCTTCTTGGTGCTGCAGATACAGCATTGCACAAAACCAGCAGAAATTCCTGCCCTTGTAGAATTTAAAATTTAGAATAGCCACAGATTTAATCAGGTTTTAAATACTTTTGGGTACCAGTTTTTTTAGGTTTAAGCATTGAGAGCTTCTGAAAAATTTTTTTCTACCACGTGGGATATGGTAGAAACAAATTAATTATTTAACGACAAACATATGCCTGCAGTAATTAGTATTTCCCTTTCTGTGTAGCAAGTCTGTTTATAGATGAGGTTAAAGATCATAAACATTTGAAGTTATTTCAGGGTGACTTCTGTAGAGCCTTTCCCTCATTGTCCTACTTTCTAAATTGACAGCTTTTGACCTTCATTCAGGTGTTCATTTTTTTATTTACTTCATAGGACAGAAATTTATTGAGAAACAGTTGAGGGTTAGTCACCATACTGGGCAGTGGCTGCTTAAAGAAGGAATAAGACGGTCTCTGTCATTTAAGAATTATAGGAGTAACTAAAATGTAAGACTTACAATAGAAGTATGAACAAAATGCTGTGGGGACAAAGCACATCTTGGGGTGCAGGAGAAGGGTTAAGAATTGATTGCTTGAAGTGTGCTTGAAATTATCTGTCTGCAGGTTAACTGGAAATTTTACTGGAAAACTGTTTTGTTTTTGTTCAACATTGTTACCATAAAAGAGAAATGGTGACATTTAAAAAGCCACTATGTAACATATATACTCAACTTGTCATTTCAGGAACTATCTTGTTTTGTTACGAGGTGCTACGAAGTGGTGATGAATGTAGTCCATCAGTTGGCTGCCCTCTATATCAGTAACAAGTAATGGATTTTATAAATATTTGTGCATTTATAATAGAGACACAGGGAATGTTTTTCTAAAACTAGTCAGTTACTTGAAATAGTTTTTCATTTGTTTACTCATTTTTTCATTCATTTGTTCAACATCCTTTGAACACTCATGATGTTTCAAACAGTACTTGATGTGTATAATACACAGGTTAAAAGGACAATTTCTACCATGGTAAATCATGTTATATCTCTGCATAAGAACGTTGACAGAATAAACTTAAATTTGATTGTATAGAAAAGGCTAATATGGAATTAGAGCAGCTACCAAATTCTCTCTCCTTATTTCTCCTTTACATGGACTGTTCCCTGGCTTATTAGAATCACATGGGACCTTTCTTCAGCTGCAGAATATGTCAGAGTGGTGCCAGGGAAGCTACACTAAAAAAATTTGGGTTTCATTCAAATGATCTTCCAAGTTTGAGAACCACTGTTCTAAATCAAGAAAAATAATCAAATTTTCATAGAGCCCTTACTGTTCTTACTATCACAGAGTAGTAATACCTTACATTTGATTAATTCTTTATACTTAAAAACGTTCCCATTTACTACTTAATTATAATCTTATAGAAGCATTGTTTAGGTATATGACAAAGGGTTCTCAATTATGAGAAGTAACTGAGGCCCAGAGAAATTATATAAGATTTCATAGCAACTTAGATGCTATTCTTTTGATCACCAGGTCCATTCATTGTTCTTACCGTAGCAGCCTGCATCTTAACTGTCTTTATGAACTGGAAGACTGTCTCATTCTCCTGTTTTTCTCCGCAGTCAGGTGTTTATGTTCTGTTCTTTCACTGAAGCTGTCCTCAGGGCAGGAGGGAATGAGAGCATAGCTCCCCCAACTCCTGCAGTACCTGATGCGTAATTCAAAGAGGACTCTCCACCACCATACCCCTGCCCAGAAGAGATGAAATTTATTTGTGTTCTGAATTTAATTTTTAAAATAGTCTATCCTGTGGAATATCTATATGTGCTTTGATGTACAAGTCCTGTCTTAAATTATTTACTGTTGAGTAGGAGATGTCTAGGAAGTAAAGTTTGAATTACCCTAGGGCTTTTGACTTTGGCATGTTGTTTGTATGCATTGTTTTTCAGTAGGAATGAGAACTCAGAAATAAACCTGACTAGTTTCCAAATGCCAGTTTGAGTAAGATAACAAAGATTCTAGTTGGGAATTGAGAAATTCTAACAGTTTAGAAAGAAATGCATATCAGTTTCATTGTTTCTCCACCTCCATCCCTAGCTTGATCCTTTAGGTTTAAAGGCTAGGGTTATTCATGGGCCACGTACTATCATTTCCCTACCCGTTGAGTTAGATATGGGCAAGGATAACCCTGACTCTGTATACAAGTTAATTCTCTTCTTAGGAAAGTGGAGTATGGTCCCATAAATTATTGTGACTGAAGCTTAAATAAAGCTAAACACGTGTTAAAATTCCAAGAGCTTCTGCTGCTATGTGTTTTCCTTAAAATGAACTGTAACAAAAAAAGGGTTTTTTTTAATCGGATGTTGTTTTATTACAGGATTGCACCCAAAATTATAGAGACAACTGGAGTTCATTTTCAGGTAAAAGTCATTTAAGTTGACCTGTAAAACTGTAATTTTTACTATATTTGACTGTGGAGTTTGTGTGATTGGGGAGTACAACAATTATAGCAAGACTCTTAAAAAATTTTTTTTTACTTCTTTTTAATTTGTGAAGTTGATGAGGCATTATTCACCCACTAGCAGTATAATTCTTAGTTTTCTCCAGTAGCGGCCCAGTGCAGATTCTCTAAGTGGTCTCTTTGGAGAGTGAAACAATTTTGCAATACCCCAATTAAGGATGAAATAGTGGGCAATGCATTCTCTATTTAAGGCTTATTGGTCCATCTGATTAATAGTTTCATTTATACATTAAAAAACTGTTTACCCACTGCTTTAATTCAGTAATTAGCCCAGTGTGTTTAACTTTAAAAATCCACAGGAAGCTTAACTTCTAACTAGTGATTAAATGGTAATCATTAAAGGTTTTTTGACAGACTATGTATGAGCACTTGGGAGAGCTGCTAACAGTTTTGCTTACCTTGGATGAAATTATTGATAATCATGTCACATTGAAAGAGCACTGGACTATGTACAAAAGGTGAGCCAATTAAAATGTTTATAATACTCTCTTTCTTTGTACAATTAACATATTAACAAAAAAGAAACAAATGTAAATGGTGCAGGTCTTTTAAAAGACCTGGAGACCTATATTTAGAAGGAGCTCTTGTCATATGTTTCTGTGAATACAGTAGCCATTTTTAAATTTCAGACAAGCTTGTTTGAGAGTACGGTATACTTATATAAAACATCCTAATACTTAAAGTGTATTAGAATGTGAATTTGACTACCATAGAACTCAGAGTTTTTCTTGGGTTATGTTCAAGTGACCGTTGTTTTTCCTGAACTTGGTTTTATTTCATTGTATGTACTTTAGACTTTTTAAAATCCAGGCATTTTATTTTGTTCATCTGGTATCTAGAGAGTACCGGATACCTGAATTTGGGATGATCTAAAAAAGGCATGATTAGAAAATTAAATATATTAGCATTGTTTTTGTTCAGATTTTCAAATATATGGAGCCAAACAAGCAATAGAAATGTAAAATTTTGATTTCTTGGAAAGTTTTCAATTGAAGAATTATTAGGAAAGTTGAAGGTCTTTCTCCTAATATTCCACAAGGTTACTGAAATCTGTCCATCACAATCCTTCAAAATTTGGAATTCAGGAAGAAAAACTAAAACCGTTTGAAAAGTTTCTGCTGAAGCTAGAAGGACAGTTACTTGATGGAATGATATTTCAGGTATGACAGCTCTGTGAGGCTGTACTAAATGGGGTTGTATTAGTTGATCCAGCTCAAAACTATATATGACATTTTCACAGCATACTGTTGAAATATGTTTTCTTTAAAAGTGCTTTGGCTTAAAACATTGTTAGTATACTAAGTGAAATTATTTCAGTACCTAGTAGCAAACAAAATTAATAGTACTAGTTGTATTTGGAGTGAAGGGGTTTGTTTTTTTTTTTAATTATGTAAAGAGAGAAAACTATTCGAGGATTAAGATCTAAGCAGTTGCGTCCATGTTTGTTGTTAAACTCTAGATTTGGGTATGTTATACTACCTTTTAAAGGATTGTTTAATTCTTCCTAGGCTTCAGGGAATATAATTTGGGTCTCTGTAGTCCAGGTAGCATCCTCCATGTAATAGCTATTTTAAGTTTAAATTAATTAAAATGAAATAAAATTTCACTTTCTCTACCACTTTGACATGCTTAATAGCTGCATATAATTTAATCATTGTACCAGACACCTCATACTTATATGTTATGTATCAGTAATTTCTTAATAAAGCTGAGGGAAAATAGCCACAATTAGTTTGTGACTAGCTATCCTATCAGCACAAATGTAGAATATTTCTATGATCACAGAAAGTTCTGTTGGATAGCATTGCTTTGGGTAGTATTTATCAGAAAGTGCAGTATATTTATATTTAAAATCTGCTTCAAGTTTCTTTTTAACATGTTTTTACATAATCACAGTTTTAAAAAATTGACATATAGTTGACACATAATGTTACATTAGTTTTAGGCATACAACATAGTGATTTGATAAGTCTATACATTATGCTATTCTGAGGATCACAGATTTTACAGATTGATCCATCTGTTTATATTAATTTAATGGCTAGTATACTCACTTCAGAAGGTAATTTTTCTCATTGATTCTTTTTCCAGGAGACATTCTTATACATGCTCTAATAAAGTGCTAGGAAATAATCATAATCAGGAAAAATAAACGCTACTCTTAAAAGCAAAGTAAAATAATAAAACATGCTTTCCAGTGCTTCATCAGATATGTCTTCCATACGTCACTGAGCATCATTGTGTGTAGAATCATGTAAAATTATGGATTTGTGGTTCAGTTTATTTCACTAACTGGTTCTTAAATATATAAGTACATATTTTCCATTGGAAAGGATTTAGTTATTAGATGACATTAAGGTAAAAACTTGAGTCTCAGTGTTACTGAGGTTAAAATGATGAATGTAGAAGTTTGTCCTCACACAGTGTATATTTAAATCTGTTTATTAACTTATTATTGAGAGTCTAAATTTCCCTTTAAATGTTTCCTGTGTAGGCCTGTATAGAACAGCAGTTTGATTCTCTCAATGGAGGAATATCTGTGTCAAAAAATAGCACTTTTGCTGAAGAATTTGCACATAGTATTCGGTCAATTTTTGCAAATGTAGAAGCCAAACTTGGTAACGTAAAATGCATTTAAAAAATTTTTGTTGATAAAAAAATTTGCATTTCCTTGAATGTAGAATTTAAGTATATTTTTCTTACATGCTGTTGTTTTATAAGGAGAACCTTCTGAAATTGACCAGAGAGACAAGTATGTTGGAATTTGTGGACTTTTTGTATTGCATTTTCAAATTTTTCGGACTATTGATAAAAAGTTTTATAAATCTTTATTGGACATTTGTAAGAAGGTAAGAACTTGGAGCTTTTGTTTTTCAATTTGAGTAGATGAGAAAGATTTTTGATAAAATCGGATATTCTAACATGTATTTTATTCCTACTTTCAAAAATAGTAGTTCTTGTAATATTTTGTAATAATTATAAAAATGATATAATAATTTTTAAAAACCAAGCATTCCCAGGGCATCTGTGTGGCTCAATGGGTTGAGCGTCCACTTCTTGCTTTTGGCTCAGGCCATGATCTCACAGTTCATGAGTTTGAGCCCTGTGTTGAGCCCTGTGTTGGGCTCTGCTTCGGGCTCTGCGCCCACAGTATAGAGCTTGCTTGGGATTCTCTCTCCTTTTCTCTGCCCATCCCCTGTTTTCTCTCTCTCTGTCTCTCTGTCTCTCTCTCAGAATAAATAAGTAAACATTTTTTAAAAACCCAAAAAACAAGCATTCCAGAAATAACATAGTAAATGGAAGTACTGCATAATCCCATATCATATAAATACCTATTCATGGAAGTTTTTCCAGATGTTTTTCCTCTAAATTAACTTGCTATTACTGTTACTACTCTTCTTTTTCTTTGGTTCTTTTCCTCTTCTTGCCATTCCTTCTCATTATTGCTATTTCCATGATGTGACACACCTGATTTAAAAATTGAAAACTTAGTTTATGTGTAATATCAAGTGATAGGTGACCATGAGAACCCAGCCATCTTGGGTCTTTTATTTTTTCACTAATGTAGAATAAAAACAAAAGTGATGAGGATTGAAGTTTCTGTTTGCTTTTTGCATATTTTTATCTGAATATCCGCAAGAGTGTATGTGTGTTTAATATTTAGGCAGAATAAAACTATTTTCATGCTCCATATCAGATATCAGAATGCCTTTATTGTGCCACAGTAAGATAATTTGCATCATAACGTATAAATGATTGTAAATTGTCTTCCATTGTGTATTGTACTGTTGAACAGCTTATTGTTAGCCTGAATTAATTGATTTCCCTCTCTTACATTTATTGTTTCAGGTACCAGCCATCACTCTAACTGCTAATATTATTTGGTTTCCTGATAATTTTTTGATCCAGAAAATACCAGCAGCTGCCAAACTTCTAGACAGAAAAAGTCTTCAAGCCATTAAAATACACAGAGATACTTTCCTACAGCAGAAAGCTCAATCACTTACCAAGTAAGTTTTATAACTACCCATAATGAAAGTGTGCAGATACTCTATATTCTCGGATCTTACATTGACTCTAAATATGTGGAAAATATTTGATTATAAGATCAAATGTATTTACTCATTACCAGAGAAAAGGTTGGACAGTCTCTAGGAGGCTTAATTTTTAGGAGTTTTTTTTAGGTTTTTTAAAAATGTTTTAGGTTTAAACTCAGTTATAAAGATGTAGGAAAATTATACTTTATGAAGATATGTGTGTATATATATGTACATATACATGTATACATGTATACATGTATTTGCATACATATATGCATACACACTACTTTTTATAAGACACGTTAAATATTTTTTGTGTAAAGTGAAGTTCCTTCAGTAGATGTCATCTGATGACATTAAAAACATTGGCCATGATTCAGTGATAATTTCTGGAGGTGTTGACTTTATCATTTTTTTTAACCATTAAAAAAATTTTTTTTTTATTTTAGAGAGAGAGAGCATGAGCTGGGGAGGGGCAGAGAGAGGGAGACAGGAATCTGAAGCAGGTTTCAGGGTCTGAGCTGTCAGCACAGAGCCTGATATGGGGTTTGTACTCACAAACCCTGAGGTCATGACCTGAGCCAGAGATGAACACTCAACCGACTCAGCTGCCAAGGTGCCCCTGGAGGCATTGACTTTAATTTGATGCATTCCTTTTTTAAAATTTGTATTATTATGAAAGTAACATAAGCACATATTTAAAAAGTCCAAAAGCACTAAAAGTTTAAAGGGAACAACAGCTGTCCTCTGCTCAGTTTTTCCCCATGTACCTGAGTCCTATTCCCTAATAGAATAATTTTAATTTTAGTTTCTTCTGATATTTACGTTCTTATATTTTCTTGAAGTCTTACTATTGCAAACATTTTCAAATATAAACAAAAGAGTCCCTAGGGTCTCATCACCCAGCTTCAACACTTACGTTTACTGCACATTCTTACTTGAGTGCATTGCTAAAATCACACGCTGACCTGGATGAAGATTTTAGTGAAGTGATGCAGGACCATGCCACTGGCCCTGTGCTGGACACAGTTTTTATCTGTGACATGATTAAAAGATAATAGGGATATTTATTCACTACTACTGCAGAATGGGAGAAGACGGAGTACATCAGGATTATAGGAGGTCCCCTGAAACATCTCTTAGTACTCCCAAGTCCTGTGATTTGAGTCTGTGGAAAATGACAATTACTCAATTCAGGCAGGACTACTCATAACAAAGATTTCAGAGCTTCTTCATACCTTTTAAAACAGAACAAAGGAGGGAAAAAGACAGTTTGGATATAAAGACAGTTCAATAAGGTGGAGAGACAGGGATCAGGTTAGTAGTAGTAATTAAGGTGTGTGGATATTTTAATTATCAGAATCTTAATATTCTTTAATAGTGTGATACAGTTGCTAAAAATGCCAATATGTACTTGGATTATATCCAGATTATGGAATATGGTACTAGGCCATGTGAACTGGTAGTTTCATTGAATTTTTATTGGTTAAAGCATAGTCGGTTTCCAGTGGTGTCACATTTTTAAGAGGGACACAAAATGCTGCCACCCTAAATGCAGCTGATCAGGATATGTCAGAAGACCTGACAACCATGCCTTTTGAAGAATCTCTACGTAGTTTGACCTTTAAAAGAGAAATCTCAGAAATGATATGGTGAGCTCCTTAAATCTTTGAGGGACATTCGGGTTGAAGAGGGAACAGATTTGATTTCTGTGGGTCCAGAAGGTTGAACTAGAACCAAAAGTTGAAGATGACGGATAATAATAATTGCCAACAGGATTGAGCTCTTAGTAGTGGGCATTATGCTGAAGGCTTTAGACACTTTGTCTTATGCAAACCCTGTAACAGTCTTCTCGTGGGAAATAATAAAGGTGACAATTAATATTAACCCAGTGCTTTCTATAAGCCAATAACTAAACTATTCCAGGAACTTCACATTTATCATCTCTTTTAATCATGAGAGAATCCTGTGAGGTAGATACTGTAATTATGGCCATTTTATAGGTGAGAAAATTGAAATACAGAGAGATTAAATGTGCCTGAATATAAACAACTCATAGTTGGCAGAGCTGGGCAGTCTCCACTCCAGAGCACAAGCTGTTAACTGCTACTCTGTAGTACTATTTTTATCCTATTTTTAGATAAGGAGAATGAGGCTTGGAAAACAACTTTACTAGGTCGTAGAGCTAGGTGTGCTAGGTATGCAAACCCATACCAGTCCTGCTGAAGAGCCTCTGCTACCAAGTCCTGGAGGCTGTTCTGGGAGGTAATTCACTCTTTTCACTAGAGCTGTGTAGGTAAAGTATAGATGACCATCAATCCCAAGATGCTGTAGGAACTGAGTCTTATCAGGTGGAAGATTGAATAAGTTGTCTTTCAAAGACCCCCTCCCTTCCAGCCCCATGATAACATTTTATGTTTCTAAATTCTTTGATTCCAAACCATAGAGCTCCAGGGAGCTGAAGGGGGTAGTGGCTTTTCATTCTCCTTGCAGTTCTCCCAAAGATACCTAAAATTCATTCCACTAAAATGAAACCCGGGAGAGGGGAGACCGTGTGATCAGCATGAGTTTTGTCTAATGTTTTAGGAAAAATTGAGGGAGTGACCAAGAGCTGTCTCAGTCAGGCTCCAGAGTTCATTAGATAATGAGGAGGAAAGAGCGGAAGGACAGTTTCCCTGCTCCCCAGTGTGCACTAGACCCAGCTGGCCAGGTGCCCCAGCCACATTCCCGCCTGGGGTCCACGGTCTGGAGGTTGCTGCATTTTGCTTTTCATTCACAACCATTTTGACACTGGAAATACTGACTTTAGAGGATCGAGCTATGAACCTTCATTTCAAACCTCTGTTGACAAACAAGTGTTAGCGTCATTCGGTGATTTATATTGGGACAGATTTTTTTTCCTTAGTGTTTTTCCTGTTTGAAATGAAGCTGGCCATCTGACAGGACCCTTGGCTGTTTTTGGACTCTCTTTGTCAAAAAGTTGCTTTTTAAAACTTGAAAAAGTTTCATTTTTATATATTTACAAGCTAACGAGGAAGATCATCTAGTGTCGTCGGGATGTGAGAGTGATGGGTGCAGTAACAGACAGCCCTTGCTTTAATTCTGCATAGTTTGATCTAAAACTCGAGTGAGTGCCCTTGACTGTGTTATTAGCCTCTTCATAACGTTACTGGTTTGATTACTGTCAAGAGGGCTCTATAATCTAGGCCTCTTTCTGTCCTTACTTATGACCTTTCTCTTCACTTCTATACATTATATCCCAGCTGAATACTGATCACAGCTTCCTCAAAAGTAGAGGCATTGCCCTAGGACCCTGATCATTCTCTGTGTTTCACCTTTTAAGTCGAATAATCCACAGGTCAAATAATGTTAGCACCATTTGAGGCAAAGCCAGAAGTACAACTATTGGTATCATTTGCCTAATGGAATCGTGGCTCAGCAGAAATTTTTCTTAGATTTGATGCTAGGGTTTTACCTCCTTAAAGGACAGTTATGGAAAATTTTGGTGTAATCCCTGTTCAGACTGAGTTCTTGAGATTGTCAGACTCCTTGGCAGTGTGGCTGGCCAGTAACCTTAGTGTGGGATTCAAATCTCAACCGGTGAATCTCTGCAGTCCCTTGCCCAGAATACTACCTTCTAGCTCATTCTGACTGCCAGTAATGGGATGTTTCTCTGCCTGGAGGAGGTTTTTAAAGAGTTGGTGACATCAGATCCCACAAAGGGGGAATTGTTCATTTTTTTCGCACTAAATCTTTAAAATAAAACAGAAGTGTATATTAAACAGCTTCTGGGCTAAAAATTTTCATTTTGAGCCATTTGAGATGCATTGATAGAGTGATTCAGTGCTTGTAATTGGTCTGCGGAGAACAACTAAATCAGTATACATAGTCTTTCCTGGATAGGAAAGCTTCCTAGATTTGGGCTTTTATCTTGGCATGGCCTTTACCAGTTATGATCTTCTCTGTATATCAGTTTCCTCTTCTAGCTCATAAGGTTAATGTGAGGATTAAATGAGTTACTTTGTATAAAAGTGCTTAGAACTGTGGGTGGCATATACCATTCAGTCAGTGCAGCTTTTAGATCCAGATTCTGACCATGTCCAGCCTTCCATTCTGGTTCAAGTTGTCATCCCCTTCTGCATTATCACAGTAGCTGCCTGAGTTTTCCTGTTATTACCCCTCTTGTCCCCTTTATAGTTTATTTTCAACCTATCAGCCAAGGTGATATTCATCCTCATCAAAGTTAGATCAAGTCACTCTGCTCAAATCCTTTGGTGGCTTTCCATTGAAGTCCTCCCCACAAGGTCTTACACAAATCCCATTCTACTCCCCATCCTTCCTGCTTCCCCAGCCCCCACCTCTTTACTTCTCTGATTTCCTTTCGTGTTCTCATCCCTGTTCCCTGAGCTCCAGCCATACTGACTGGAACACTCACTGGAATAGTTTATTACTCGAACATGCCAGACACACTCACTGTTTTAGAGCATTTGCGTTTGTTATTTACTTTCCTGGAATTCTCTTCTCATATATTTACATGGATTACTCATTCATCTTCTTCAAATCTTGGCTCAAAATCATATTTTCAGTGAGCCTGCTTTGATCACTGTAATTAAAAATGTACCTGCCACCCAAGTCTATCTCTTTTTTTTTCTCTCTGCTGCATTTTTTCCATAGCACATATCTAACATCTTATAGATCTTAATTATTGATCTCTTTGTTATACAATTCTCTTCAAAGAATGTAAGCTTTATTGTGGCAGGGAGTTGTATCTGTTTTTTTTACTGCTAACTTTTGTTTTTAGTGCTGAGAAACAGTGTCTGGCATATATAGGCATGAGCATTTGTTGAATGAGTAAATTATATATGTATGTAGGATGTCTATAGTTTGAAAACCAGAAAGGTGGCTCCTGCAAGGATATATTTATCCCAACCAGTTCAAAGAAATGGAAGTAAATTTTCTTTCCTGTGCTGAGTAACCCCAATATTTTCCTTTGTTAGAGATGTGCAATCTTACTACGTCTTTGTGAGCTCATGGATGATGAAAATGGAATCTATTTTATCTAAAGAGCAGAGAATGGATAAATTTGCTGAAGACCTCACCAATAGATGTAATGTTTTTATACAGGTAGTTGCATCTTCTTACTTAGAATATTTTGGGGCTCATTTCTTTGTTAATTCAATGTATAGAACTTAACACTTTGAAAAAACTGGAAAGGATAGGATATGTTTCCGTTTTTAAAAACTGAAATTGATTTGATTGTGTTTGGATCTGTGTGACATATTAATATAGATTTTCTAATATATGCGTTTAAATCTCTGTATTTTCTTTGAAGTATGAATTTTGTTGCTGTATCCCATAAATTTTGATATGTTGAATTTCCATTATTCTTTAGTTCAGAATATATAAGAAATTTTATTGTGATTTCTTCTTTGATCTGTGGGTTATTTTGAAGATAATTAGTTATCTTTTATTATTGATTTCTAGAAGTACTAAAATAATTTTGGTATTGAAATTTGTTGAGATTTGCATTATGGCCCAGGCTGTGGTCAACTTTGGTAAACATTTCATGTATACTTGAAAAGAATTTGTGATTTACATTTGTTGGTTGTAGTGTTCCGTATATGTCAAGTAGGTCATGTTTGTTAATGATTTTGTCTACATATTGTGTCAGTTACTGAGAAAATTGGGTTAGAATCTCCCGCTAGCATTGTGAATTTGTCTGTTTACCCTTTGTTAGTTTTTGTTTTATATATTTTGAGACTAAGTGAGTGTATAATATTTAGAATTATTATAACTTCCTAATGAATTGAACCTAGTGTCATTATGAAATGCCCTTTTTATTTCTAGTAATGCTGTGTCATAAGTCTTGTGGGTATAATACTAACATAGCTCTGTACCAGTTTTCTTTTAGTTAGGTTTACACAGTATGCCTATTTGGATCCTTTTACTTGCAACCTGTTTGGCTCCTTATATTTAATGTGTGTCTCTATAAGCAGCATAAGTTTTTCCCCAGTCTGATCATCTTTATTTTTTTATTATTTTCGCTATGTCATTGCTGGTGTATTTGGATTTAAAACTAGCACCTGATGGCACCTGGGTGGCTCAGTTGGTTATGCACCCGACTTTAGCTCAGGTCATGATCTTGCGGTTTTTGAGTTTGAGCCCTGCGTTGGGCTCTGTGCTGACAGCTGGCTCGGAGCCTGGAGCCTGCTTCAGATTCTGTGTCTCGCTCTCACCCTCTCCTGCTCATGCTGTCCCTGTCTCTCTCTCAGAAATAAATAAAAACATTAAAAAAATTTTTTAATGTACTTCTGTTGATGAATTATCACTATTTTTTTGTCTGAATATGTCTTTATTTCAACTTCAGTTTTGTTTTTTTAACAGTTATTTATTTTGAGAGAGAGAAAGAGAGCGAGCGCTAGAGCAGGAGGGGCAGAGAGAGGGAGCCGGAGGATGTGAAGCACGCTCTGCACTGTGAGCACACAGCCCAGTGTGACTGGTGCTTGAGCTCACAGACTGAAGTCATGATCTGAGCCGAAATCCAGAGCTGGTCGCTTAACCACTGAACCACCCAGGCACCCCTCAACTTCATTCTCAAAGGCATTTTTGCTACATAGAGAATTCTGGATTGGCAGGACCCCTCACCTCCCTCCCCCATTTATTGTCTTCTGGTTTCTTTCATTTTTGTTGAGAAGTTAGCTGTTGGTTTTCTTGGTTTCTCAATGTCTTTAATTGCTTTAAGGTTTACTTTTTGGTTTTTAGCAATATTACTTTAATGTACCTAGGTATAGTTTTCTTTGTGTTAGTGCTTCTTGGGATTTGTAGAGCTTCTGGAATTTGTGGAACATTCTCAGCCACTATCTCTTCAAGTACTATTTCTGTTTTATTCTCTCTCTCTCTTCTTATTTTCTTTTTAGCTATGTCTAATCTGTTATTAAGCCTATCCACTGATTTCTTAATTTTAATTATTTTACTTTTTAGCTTTTTTTATAGTTTCCATTTCTTTTTCTGAGTAAATTTTGTTTCTTTTTCTTCAACATATTTAGCATAATTATTTTGAAACCTATGTCTAGTGATTTCATTATCTGGATATTTCTGTTGTCTGTGTTTCTCATGTTTTTAGATATGTCTAATCTCTTTGTATGCCTGGTTATTTTTAATAATGTGCACATTGTATATGAAAATCTGTGGTATAATTTGAAGATCTGAATATTTTCTTTTTCCAGAGAGGATTTAATAATCTTTGCTTTTGCTAAACACTAGTCTAGGACAACTAGCAACCCAGATCGCCTCAACCAGTCATGGATTGGGATGATTTGAAATGGGACTTAAGTCCTATGATGGCTGTTTTTTTGAGTTCACCCTTACTCTTTAGGGGGTAGTTTTTCAGGATCCCAATCCAGAACCTAGGTTTATAGGACCTCCTTCCCTCTTTGATGGGCCATGAACTCCTGTTTTTATCCCCCTCTCCTTCCTGTGAGATGTTGAAAGATAGCATTTGGCTTCTGTCTTTATTCTCTTCTGGAATGGGCAGATGCTTCTTAAGGGAAAGCAGCCTCAAATGCCAGGTTCACTTCTCTGGGTTTCTTTCTTCTGCATTTTGGCTTTATATTTCCTTATCTTCTTGATAGCTCTTTGATACCTTCTGAGAGATTTAAAAAAAAAAAAAATGTTTTGCCCAGAATTGCTTTAGTTCTTTGTAAGAAGGTTAGTCCAAATTATTTATTCTGCTATTAACAAAAACAGACCCTAGACCTCTCCCCTCCCCATTTAGATTTTTAAAAAATGTTTTTCATATATGTATCTTTCACAAATTAATGACCATCTGGGGACCCATGAGTTCTGTCTCCTCCATTCCTCCTCAGAAAAGAAACACCCCTTTTTCTCCCTGGCTTAGAATTATACTTTTGCTGTTCTTTGTTTCTGCTTTTAAACTTTCTATAGTGCTGCCCTAGGGCCAGGTCTGCTGTAATAGTCCATAGCTGACTAGGTAAGACTTAGGGCTCTTTCCTGTGTGTACGCCCCAAGCTTTGGTCTTGTCACCTTTCTTTGGTTGCTGCCTTCTTCTCATTTCTTACTCTGTTAACTTTGCACACCTCTTTATTGCAGAGATACTTTTGGTTCAGAGAAAATCCCTCCTCCCACCAACACTATCACTTCTTTACTGAGCCACTGTTATACTGATGGAAGAGTACTTTATCTCTCACATATGGTAGAGGACTGGAAAAAAGGTTGAGAATCACTAGCATGTGGCTTCTGCCCCAGCTCCTTGAATATGTCCATAATAGTGTAGTTTAGGTTCATCTCAACACTGTACATGTATCTTTTTTTTGGTCCTTTTATAAACCCAAAGAGTCTCTGTTTCTGTGTGGTTTATCTCTAAGAGGTAACATCCTTTTTCCTGTTTTCTTATTCCATCCCATTACCCTGGGTTTACTAGCACTAAAATTCTCTTTTAAACCTCCGAACACCTTTGTTCTTCCTTCAGGAATAGAAGGGTAGAAGCGAATCTGTTCTTATTGGCCTGGAAGGAGAGAAGGTCTGATTAGGACCAAGGTAGGCAGGGGACATGGTAGCAGATGAACAGTGGGGATTGGCCCAGGTGAGAAGGAAAGGGGGAATTGGCTTGGACTGAGAAATACCTCTCAATATCTTTATTGGCCAGATAGCAACTCTCCTACTCTTTTTATTTTTCAGTTCCTGGTTCCTTAGCGTCCTTACTTAGCATTTGTCTGAGGCAGATAGGAGTCTTTATACTCTTGTCTGGCAGGTAAGATAAGGATGAATAGATAACTTCTGGACTTTCAGATCATTTCTCTGAAGGGTTTGTTTGTTTTTTAATGGGAAGATTCTTTAACTCTGATTATATCCTTTAATTTCAACAGTACTAAACTTATGGTATGTAATAGGTTAAATACATCTTTAAGGGTTGTTGAAACTACACCATCATTTATAACATTGTGTGAGGAAGAGTATTTCAAAATCTTAAGAGGAGATTTAAAATGAACTTTAAAAACAATAGTTATTGGCAGGTTGAGGAATAATTATTGTTACACAAAGAATGAAATGTTGAAGAAATGAAACTTTTCCTTGTGATTATAATCAGTGTTTTATTTTTTTATAGGGCTTCTTATATGCATACAGTATTAGTACCATTATTAAAACCACAATGAATCTCTACATGTCTATGCAAAAGCCAATGACCAAAACCTCAGTTAAGGCATTATGCAGGCTTGTTGAACTTCTCAAGGTAGGTTTAAGATTATTTTACCTTGCCACTATAATTGAGAATTGACGTGTGCTTAAATTAAGGTGATCTTGTAACATTTGACTTCTTGATCATGAGAATAAAAAATTGTGGGAAAGTGTACTTATCTCTTAGTTGGCTAAAGAAACTAGCCGTTGAAAGAAATTTCTGAATAATTTTATGAATGGCCAATATGTTTAAACTTTATTAAAAATTAGCATGTTTGAGAGAAGAAGGAAATGAGAAGGTTAACTTAAGTAGTAAACTTTTGCTCATGGAAGTTTTAAGCATATTGCCTGAATTATAAAAGAATATGACATGGCACAAAAATGATGCATAGATCAGTGGAAGAAATATGGACCTCAGGAATAAACCCACAAATATATGGTCAATTTTGACAAAGGAGGCAGGAATATACAGTGGCGAACATACTCTTTGATAAACGGTGCTGGGAAGACTGACCAGCTACATATAAAGAACAAAACTGGACTACTTTCTAATGCCATACACAAAAATAAAGTCAAAATGGATTAGAGACCTAAATGTGAAACCTGAAACCATAAAAATTCTGGAAGAGAACACAGACAAGTAGTTTCTCTGACATCAGCCGTGACAGTATTTCTCTAGATATGTCTTCTAAGGCAAGGGAAACAAAAGCAAAAATGAACTATTGGGACTACGTCATACATCAAAATAAAAAATTTTGCACAGCAAAGGAAACAATCAACACAACAAAAAGACAACTGGCTGAGTGGGTGAAGATATTTGCTAATCATATATCCGATAAGTGGTTAATATCCAAAGTATATAAAGAACTTATAAAACTCAATACCAAAAAACCAAATAATCCAATTAAAACATGGGCAGAGAACCTGAATAGACATTTCTCCAGAGAGGACATACAGATGGCCAGTAGGCACTTGAAAAGATCCTCAACATCATTTATCATCAGGAAAATGCAAATCAAAACCACAATGAGATATCTACCAGTTACAATGACTAATATCAAAATGACTAGACATAACAAGTGTTGGTGAGGATGTGAAGAAAAAAGAACCCTCATGCATTGTTGGTGGGAATGTAAATTGATACAGCCACCTTGGAAGATAGTATGAAGTTTCATCAAAAAATTAAAAGTAGAAATACCATATGATCCAGTAATTCCAGTGCTGTGTATTTACCCAAAGAAAATGAAAACTCTGGTGTGAAAAGAACCGCCCCCTGTGTTTATTGCAGCATTATTTACAGTAGCCAATGTGTGGAAACAATGTAAGTGTCCATCAGTAGACAAATGGTTAAAGAAGATGTGGTATACATGTAATGGAATACCACACAGCCATAAAAAGGATCAGATTGTGCCATTTGAGACAGGATGAATGGACCTAGAGGATATTAATGTTAAGTCAAACAGAAAGAAAACTCCCATATGATTCCACTCACAAGTGGAATCTAAAAAAATATAGCAGAATCAAACCTATAAATAATAAAATAGGGAAAGAACTGATGATTGCTAGAGGAGGGGTGTGGGGGATTGGGTAAAATGGTTGAAGGGGAAAGCGTGGTACAGGCTTCCAGTTATGGAATGAACAAGTCACAGGAATAAAGGAATAAAGGCACAGCAGAAGGAACACAGTCAGTGATACTGACATAGCAGTGTAATGGGACAGTTGGCAGCTACATTTGTAGTGAACAGAGCATAATGTATAAATTTGTCAAATCACTAGGGTGTATACCTGTAACATTGTGTATCAACTCTACTAAAAAAAATAAAAAGGCCTCCATTTTGTAGTGTTTAAATCCACATGAGGCTAGTCAGCATGAGGCTAATTATTTTATAGTTTAAGAGAAAGTGCTGTAATCTTGTGATTTGAATACTTCTGGAAATATGACAAAATGTTTTTTAGTATATTCTATGGAAGTAAAAAAAAATAAAACCCCTTGTAGGCAGGAGAGATCACTTAACCTTTTATAAAAATAAAAATTTTCTCGTAAATTTCTGTTAGTGCCTTTAGATTTGCTTAGGAAATAAAATTTTGTGGCGAGTTTTAGCCTTTTTTTAAGATGTATTATTATTATATATTTTTTTTTTAAATTTTTTTAACGTTTTATTTATTTCTAGGAGAGAGAGAGAGAGAGAGAGCGTGAGCAGGGGAGGGTCAGAGAGAGAGGGAGTCACAGACTGAAACAGGCTCCAGGCTCTGAGCTGGCAGTCAGCACAGAGCCCGACGCGGGGCTCGAACCCATGATCCGCGAGATCATGACCTAAGCGAAAGTCGGACGCTTAACCGACTAAGCCACCCAGGCGCCCCTATTATTATATTTTTTAATGAACTATAAATACAGAAATGCATGTATATGTGTACATGAATATATATTTAATAAACATAATTTAAAGAAATGATAGCACTTAAAACCCACCATTCCATTTAAGAAATACTAATATTTTCAAAAGCTCCCTGTGATGTGCTCTCTGCTTCCTCAGAGGAAACCACTGTCCTGCACTTTATGCTTATCATGCCCTTGTTTTTCTTATTGGGGTGAATGTATAAATGATTCATCACTTAGTCATATATGTTCTTGAAGTTTATGTTAATAAGTAATACTTCATGTATTTTTTTACTTTTTTAAACTCAGGATTTTGTATTTGAACTTATCCATGTTGGGATGAGTAGCTGTGGTTCTTTCATTTTCATTGCTGTGTAGCTTTCCTGTAGGTGGAGTTTTGGATGATTTCCAGTTGTTGCCACTATATACAGGGTTGCTGTTCTTGTATTTGTTTCTTGATGTAATTGTGCCAGAGTTTTTCTGAGGTTTGTATCTACCAGTGGATTGCTGGGTTGTGTGTTACGTACATGTTTAGCTTTCCAAGATAATGCTAAACTGTTTTCTAAAGTAGTTAGAGCAATCGGTTTATATACCTCTGCAATAGATTAAGCTTCCCATTGTTCCCCAACTGGCCAACAATGGTATCATCTGGCTTTTTTTGGAGACGGGGTGAGGTCGGGAGGTAAATGATTTTATGTTTAATGTTTATTTCCCTGATTGTTGATGAGGGTTTCTTTTTCAAGTGTTTAGTAACTTGTGTGAAAAATCAGTTCATTTCTTTTGTTCAGTTTTCTATTATTTACCTTTTTAAAAAAATTATTTGCCTTTTAAAAATGTGTCATGCATTTATTCTGAGTCCTAAACCCTCGCGCATGGCGGATATTTTTCTTATATGTCTGCTTGCCTTTTTATTTTTTTTTAATAGTGACTTTTGACGAACAGAAATTCTTAATTTTAATATAATTGAATTTACCAATCTTATCCTATATAAGGATGCTTTTGGATCCCATTTACAAATTCCTTACCTGGCCCAAGGTCTTAAAGATATTCTTTCTATAATTTTGCCTGAAAGTTTTAGGTTCATTTTCACAGTATTGCTTGTGGTTCTTTTTAGGCTATAGAGCATATGTTCTACAGAAGAAGCATGGTTGTGGCTGATTCAGTTTCACATATAACACAGCACCTTCAACATCAGGCTCTTAATTCTATTTCTGTAGCCAAGGTATGAAAGTTATTCTTTATTCAGGATAATTATCTTTTTAGTTTGCCCTTCTGTTGTTTTATATGTGTTTTTTATTTTTAAGCAGTTTTTTTTAAAGTTTATTTCTCTTTTAGACAGTGAGCATGAGCAGGGGAGAGTCAGAGAGACAGAGGGAGAGAGAATCCCAAGTAGGCTCCATGTTGTCAGCGTGGAGCTCAATACAGGGCTTGAACTCACCAACCATAAGATCATGACCTGAGCCGAAATCCAGAGTCGGACACTTAATGGACTGAGCCACCCAGGTGCCCCATACGTGGTTTTTTTTAGTTTAGTCTGTTTACTCCATTCCTTCAAACATATATTTCTTGTTCCTTTTTATCCATGGTATTTTATGATTGTTACTTAGAGCAGTCAGGGTTATTTTAACTCAGAACTTGCAGCATGGAATACATTAACACTCCACTGTTTAAAAATGACATTGTGGGGGTGGCTGGGTGGCTAAGTTGGTTAAGCCTCTGACTCTTGATTTTGGCTCAGGTCATGATCTCATGGTTCGTGTGATTGAGTCCTGCTTCAGGCTCTGCACGGACAGCGTGGAGCCTGCTTGAGATTTCTCCCCCCTCACCTCACTGCCCCCTCCCAACTTGTGCTTTCTCTGTGTCTCAAAATAAATAAACATTTTAAAAAATGACATTGTGTGCAGTTTTAAAATATGCCTCTTTTTTAAAGAAATAATTTTGTTATTAAGTTAATATGGAAATTTAGAATCTGGCCTGTGCTGCCGTCTCGAACTGCCTTTCAAAAAGCCTAATGTAGAAATTTAAAAACATGCCTAATACATTTGCTGTCCCCAACAGCATTAAATGGTAATGTTACACAAATAAAGCACATATTGTCAGAAAAAGCTGATCAAGGAAAGCGTTTGTCTAAGCTCTCTTAAATTGAATCATGGACTAGATTACCACGAAGTTTTTCTTCTGAGTCTTTGTTATTGCTTCAGAAATAAAACTGTTATTTCTTGCTTTCTCTCTTTTTGTCTTTTAGAAAAGAGTAATTTCTGACAAAAAATATAGCGAACAGCGTCTTGACGTGCTCTCTGCTCTAGTTTTGGCTGAGAACACTCTAAATGGACCAAGCACAAAGCAACGACGACTTATCGTTTCTTTGGCACTAAGTGTTGGCACACAAATGGTAAGTGTATTGCTATTATGGAAGGAAACTGAGATCTGAGATTTCACAGTTCCCTTGTTATTGACCCAAGAAACCTGTCCTTACTTTGACTGCAGCTTCTCTGTCATTCTTTCCCCTCCCTGATAGAAAACATTTAAAGATGAAGAACTCTTTCCACTACAAGTAGTCATGAAAAAGCTGGATCTTATCAGTGAACTTAGAGAAAGGTAAGTAGAGATATGTAATGATACTCAAAAGACAAGGCTAGTAGAAGCATCAATTTTCTTTTTAGCATAGCCAGAGAAGAAATATAACCCAGTGAGACCATTAGTTTGTATGTCACTCTTTTAGCCTGACTAAAATGAGACTATGACTGGGGATCATATTTCTTTAACTTTGCTTCTATAGTAAGGAGATAGTTTCTGGACAAACTTGCTGAGGAAACATGGTATCCTTCGCCTTTAGAACATCTGCTAGACCCTGGTGCATGTTGTTCTGCTTTATGAGTATCCTAGTGGACTTTTTTTTTTTTTTTTTGTAATATTTATTTATTTTTGAGACAGAGACAGAGCATGAGCAGGGGAGGGGCAGTGAGAGAGGGAGACACAGAATCCAAAACAGGCTCTGAGCTGTGAGCACAGAGCCCGATGTGGGGCTCGAACCCACAAACCACGAGATCATGACTTGAGCCGAAGTTGGACGCCCAACTGACAACCGCCCAGTCGCCCCCGCAGTGGACTTTTAAAATTGCTGCTTCATAACAAAGTTTCATCACTTAGAGATTCATGTCACATAGTTTTCTGTAATTTTATTTTGACATATTAATTGGAATTAATTCACTAAAATGACTTCGTTTTTGGAAGGCTTATTTTTGTAGCTCTTTATGACTTCATTGTTTTCTTTTAATTGAGGAAGCAATATGTTTCTTGAAGGGAAAATGGGTGTTATGAATTTTGATTCCCAGGTGAATTAAGGTTATAGCACAATTTTTCATTTAAAGCTTGTATTTATAACAATATTTTTGTTCTAAGAAGCTGAGACTTTAAGTGTACGTAGTAGCATTTAGCTTTCTATCTTCACCTTCTTCATTGTAAGATACTTAATGAACATTTTGTTGCCCCAAAATGGTGTGAAATAGTCACTTGACTATAGGCAGGTGAAGTGTAACTATGTTTTGTTTTGTTTCGGCCACAGTTTTTTAAAAGGTTCTGCTTTTCAACTTTAAGACAGGTAGAATGGTACATGTGATGCAAGTATTGTAAATTCCGCCCTATCAAATAGTATTGAAAAATTTAAATTCTATGTAAAAGTTATGTGTATCGTTTTTCAAGTGTGTTTTAGAACTAAAGCCTATGTATAGAATTCTGACAGTGTCAGATATTGGAAAGTTTTGTTACCCCTTCTTCAATTTAAAAAGTATTTTGTGGCTTTTCTGTACTAATTTTGGGTTAAGTGATGTAGGGGTTACAAAAATGGGTAGGACTGAGCTCTTACTGTTGTGATGTATAATGTTCCTTTCATTGTTTCGGTAGGGGGTGCTTCAGTTTTGCTGCCACTAATTACTATTTTACATTATAGAGTCCAAACGCAATGTGACTGTTGTTTTTTATACTGGCATCGAGCTGTCTTTCCAATTTATTTAGATGATGTATATGAAAATGCTGTTGATGCAGCCAGATTACACGTAAGTGAAGAATAATATAAAAAATAATGCCATTATTTTAGTCACTGTACAAACCATTCTGATTAGTTTTGGATACAATCATTTGACTTAATTGGTCATTTAAAATTTGCTGATGTTTTTACAATACTATCCATATTTAATAAGCATTTATACAGTCTGTAGTTAAACGATATTAATCCTTATGAGTATCAATATGTTTAACTCTTTTAATCATTCTCATTTCACTTGATACTAGTTTATGTCACAGAAAGCTGACATTTACTTGTCAACAAGGAATATGTTACTCAGATCTTTCTATTTCTTTATGGAAATAAATATTTGAATGTTCAAGACAAGAAAGGATAAGGAATGTGAATTTTTGGTTGATTTAAAATATATTCCTTAGGGAATAAAATCTGGCTCTTCTGTAGGAAAGTAAGACAGGCATGTGTGAAAAAAATTAACGTTCAGATTGAGGTTTTGTCTTTAAAGATAGATAATTAACCTTTGTGATATATGTATTTTTTCTTTTGTGATATTTCTTAATTAGAACTCTGGCTTTTCTGCATTCACAAACATTCTGGTTTTCTTCTTAGTACATGTTCAGTGCTTTACGTGACTGTGTACCTGCTATGATGCATGCAAGGCATTTAGAGTCCCATGAAATACTCCTGGATTGCTATGACAAAGAAATTATGGAAATCTTAAATGAGGTAACATCATATTTGAAACTGCATTCCAAATACCTGTTTTAAGTTTTTCAGTGTTTGGAAAAACTTTCTGGATTCAAGCAGGGTTTTATATATATATTCATTTTATATATAAGTAGTAATATAAATTATTTATGAATTACTGTCTAGGATGAAGGAACTCTTCAGTGTCACTATTATGCTAAATTGATCTTTAATTCCTAATTTTATATAGAAATTTGGAGTAGGGGTTTGGGAAAAAATGTTCACTTTAGTGAATAGAAGATTTTGAGTGTAAAGTTTTTTATTAGAAGAATGCAGATACAAAGTGGGTTTGAATATTGGATGCTGCTAATGGTAGTGCACTTCTGGCAGCTTAACTAGTGATATTTTATTGAGTTATTTGGAGAGCTACCGAAAAATTTCTGTATTTAAAGATTTACTTGTGTAACAAATAATTCAGATGCAGTGTAGTATAACTCTTCTTGTTTTACTGGAATCCATATTATAAACACTGACATCTTTAAATTTTCATCTAGCAATATTACATGGAGGGAGAGAGAAAAATGAGTAAAGTTCACAATATGAACCATATGCAGGTTTGATAAAATTTTGAAAAATTTTATATAATTTCTTATATTAACTACTCTTCTTTAAAAATAAGATACACATCTGGCCATTATTTAGAACTTCATGGTAGACCAGAAAAGATTGATTTCATGACCTTTAGCGCAATGAATTTTGTGATTTTTTTTTTCTTTTTAATGATTATCATAAGGAAGCTTTTTAAAAATTTCTTCTTGTTCTCAAGACCTTTCCTTCTTTGTTACTGATTTCCATAAATGTTTATGCTTTATTTTTTTAATGTTTATTTATTTTTGAGAGGGGTAGAGCATGAGTGGAGGAGGGGCAGAGAGGGAGACACAGAATCCGAAGGAGGTCTACGTTGTTTGCTCAACCAACTAAGCCATCCAGGCACCCCTAAATGTTATACTTTATATTGTATTTTCACGTTTCTTTTTAAATTTTTTTTTTTTTAATGTTTTTGTTTTTTTTTTTTATTTCTAGGAGAGAGAGAGAGAGACAGCATGAGCAGGCGAGGGTCAGAGAGAGAGGGAGTCACAGACTGAAACAGGCTCCAGGCTCTGAGCTGGCAGTCAGCACAGAGCCCGACGCGGGGCTCGAACCCACGAACCGCGAGATCATGACCTAAGCGAAAGTCGGACGCTTAACCGACTAAGCCACCCAGGCGCCCCATGTATTTTCACGTTTCTTATAATGAAGCCATAAGACATTAGCTGTTTGAAGTTTCTTCAAGGGTTTTAAAATATTAATGAAAATAAAAACCTTAGAATTTATCTAATTGCTCCATGGTCAAAACAATCATTGGTTTAAAATGGAGAACAGGGGCACCTGGCACCTGGCTGACTCAGTTGGTGGAGCATGCAACTCTTGATATCAAGTTTGTGGGTTTGAGTCTCACGTTTGGTATAGAGATTATTTAAAAATATTTTTTTGTTTATTTTTGAGAGAGACAGAGAAAGTGGGGGAAGGACAGAGAGAGAGGGAGACACAGAATCTGAAGCCGGCTCTAGGCTCTGAGCTGTCAGCCCTGAGCCCAATATGGGGCTCTAACCCACAAACCATCAGATCATGGTTAGGAGCCGAAGTCAGACTCCTAACCGACTGAGCCACACAGGCATCCCTGTTTAAAAATCTTTTTTTAACAAGTTTAAAAATAAAATGGAGAACAAGTAATTTTCCTTTTCCTGATAAAAATAATATTTTCCCAGAGCTTATTTAGACTCTTAAACTAGTTCGACAAACCCTTTCATCGTTGAACCGATTATAAAACTCTAATGGTCAATGATATATGCCTTAGAGGAAGAATGCAATAGGAATATCATTTGAAAAATTATCAATTTCTTTGTGAATAGCATTTACTGGACAAGTTATGCAAGGAAATAGAGAAGGATCTGCGGCTTTCTGTGCACACTCATTTAAAACTGGATGACCGAAACCCTTTCAAAGTTGGCATGAAAGACCTGGCCCTTTTTTTCTCTTTAAATCCAATCCGATTTTTCAATCGTTTCATTGACATTCGAGGTGAGTGTTTTGTTTTCCTTCTTAAAGTCATATTCTATATCAGTGTGCCCTTAAGTGTTAAAGAACGAGTAACAAAAAACTTTGAGAGTATTTTTGTGTTATTCATTTATTCTTTCTTTTTTAAAGTTTCTTCATTTTTATTTTCCTAGTACCTTATTTTAAAGGAAGAAATCTGATGTTCAAAGACAAGTTATTTGCAAAAGTTTCATTTCTCTTCCTCTTCTACTTTTTCATGAATCAAAATTCTATTAACTTATTAATTAATTTATTTTTGGTAGCTTATGTAACTCACTACCTAGATAAGACCTTCTACAACCTAACAACAGTAGCTCTTCACGACTGGGCCACTTACAGTGAAATGAGAAATTTAGCTACCCAGCGTTATGGATTGGTTATGACAGAGGCTCATCTTCCTAGTCAGACTTTGGAACAGGTATAGTAGAACATGTTTCTGTTTCTAGCATAGTATGTTTGTAGCATAACAATGTTTCTCTAAAAAGTCTCTTTTTTTCCTCTTAGCACATGTTTATAATTCAAGAAAATATTTACTATATAAAACTATATACTTGACAATAATAAAAACTTAGATGGTGCTGATTTGCTTTATGAATAGTTTACCACAGGCTTTCTGTTTACACTCTACCTTTTGTTGAACATCTGAAATATGCATAGATTGAGATAACGCTGTTTCAGAAACCGTGGAATAGTGAGGTGATGGCTTCTGCAGAATTGTAAAAAGTTTAGTCAAGATCACAGTTAAGGATTTTAAATCTAGATACAACGTATAAACATCTTAAGAGAAATGGTTAAATGTATATGATTATAAATATATTCTTAAAATGATGAGTGCATAGAAGGATTTAGTTTTGCTAATTCAGTAAGCAAATTTACAATATGGCACTATCTCATGAGTGGAAAAGGTTATGTTTTTGGTAAATTCGCATGTACTTTTTCTAAGAAAATCCAAAAATAATATTTATCAAAATAATTTGTTCTGAAATTTGAGGATCATAACTTTTCCTCCATCCTACTGCTGTAGGAACCATTTCTGGAATCAGTTTGTATTTACTTTCATTCATTTATACATTTAGTATTTACTGAAAAGATGCTAGGCACCAAACTATATTTTGGGATATAAAAATAAATAGAAACAGTCTCTGCTCATGTACTTACAACCAAGGGGAAAGAAAAGTGAGTAAACAATTTTTAGCTTGAAACATGAGAAAAACTATAATAAAAACTTAAAGGGGTACTGTGATGCTCTTTGGCAGTTAGTAGAGCTGCGAGACAATGTGTATTAGGTGTTATAGTGATAACTCAAGAGTTAAGGATTCTTAATAGGTAACTTGTACATTAAAGGTGGTCTTATATAATTAAAAGAAGCCTAAGGATTTGGAATTAGACTTTATAAAAACCCCTGGGTTCTGCCTCTTCCTAGCTGTTTGACCTTGGAGAACTCCCTTAGCTTCATTTTCTTCAGCTGTGGAATTTAGAAGACTAATACCTCATTTTTTTGAGAATTACATAAGAAGAACCTTGCTTGCACAGTGCCTGAACAATAGTCTGTATTTTATAAATATCACCACATATCCTGACTACCTTGTAGAATCTGGCTATTAGTTTATTTAGTAAAATATATACAGAAGAGTTTTGGAAAGACAAATATTCTCAAGAATGGTGGGGAAATGATTGAGTCATGGATCTGTGAAATTTTAAATGTAACTGTTCCTGTCCTTACAAAAGGAGTAAGACAACAAGCAGCCAGCTTCCCCTAGGGAGGCAGTCCTGATTGTAGTTAGGAGGCTCCTTAACCTTTGGTTGTACTCTTTGTATAGTTGTTTCTAAAGTAATTCTGAATATTGGTAGTAAGTCACTATATTGATGCAAGTCTGACTGTTTATAATAATAATAGAACTGTTGGGTTTTGTAGGGCCTGGATGTTCTGGAAATTATGAGAAATATTCATATATTTGTGTCTCGATACCTCTATAATCTCAACAATCAGGTGAGTGGGTTTTAGAATTTTTTTTAATGTGGGCGGAGGTATAGTAGGAAGGCTGGGGGGCAAAGAATTGATTTTCATTAGTGAAAACTAGTGACATAACGCAGAAAATAATTGTTTAGAGATTTTTTTATTTCTTTGATTATATTCCTGAATAACATTCCAATTAAATTATTTTTAATGAAATAGATTCTAAAATTTTCTTTGTGTAACTGACCAGCATCTGCTATGGATTATGTTGTTACTTAGTGTAAGTTTGTTTCATTGCAGATTTTTATTGAACGAACAAGCAATAACAAACATTTGAACACTATTAATATTCGGCATATTGCTAATTCAATTCGAACACATGGCACAGGAATCATGAATACAACAGTAAGAATCTTTTTGGGGGAGCGGGTGGGTAAGACTCCTGTTTGGTAGTTTGGAAAATAGTTTTCTCATAGAACATCCTGGTAAATATACACTACTGCTTGTTTCTGTTATACCTGAATTTCTATTCTTCTGGTTGATATAATTATAATGTCTAGGGAGGGGCTGCCTGGCTAGCTTAGTCAGGAGAGCATGTGACTCTTGATCTTGGGTTTGTGAGTTTGAGGCCCATGTTGGGTGTAGAGATTTCTTTAAAATCTTTAAAAAAAAATGGCACTATAGTTGTGTTGAATGTGATGGAAGCTCTGTGATACAAAAGGCATTTTCAAATATCTTACCATCTCAGGGTCATCACTATAAATAGTATTGGAGATTTGGGGACATCGGCACAAATGTATGTTATCTGTGTGGATCGTCTCATCCTTTGTTGCTTTTGCACGCGAGCCATTGATAGTAGTTTATTAACATTAATCATGCTCGTTTTGAGGGGGGAGAGCTTACTAATTATTTGATATCCATAAAAGTAGAAATTTACTCAAAATATTCCGAATCTTAGAAGTGGGCATTCAATCACTCGAGGGAATCACTTGTATTTGTATCCTATTTTTTCTGTTTTTTCTTCTGTGATAAAGAGCAATCTTTGACTTTACCAGGTTTTCAGGGTATACTTAATTTGTCCTTGAGGAAAGAAGAATATGAATGCTTAAATAATAAAGTATTATTAAGCATGTTTGAAAGTAAAAGAATAGGGAGGAGTTACATAACTGGAAATTACATAAGGACCATTTTAATGTTCGGTGGGGGAGTCATTAAAGTATTTGAGCTGATAGGAGAGGTGATTGGAGTTCTGGTTTAGTGGTTTCCAATATAGAAATGACATAGAGTTTTTAATTTAAGGAGTCATCCAGGTGGAGATTATGTCTGAACTTGTAAGGATAAATAAAGTCTTCTTTGACCTCGGATCTGTCAGAAATCTCATTCATGGGGCACCTGGGTGGCTCAGTCGGTTAAGCGTCCGACTTCGACTCAGGTCATGATCTCACGGTTCGTGGGTTTGAGCCCTGCATTGGGCTCTGTGCTGACAGCTAGCTCAGAGCCTGGAGCCTGCTTCAAATTCTGTGTCTCCCTCTTTCTGACCCTCTTCTGCTCACGCTGTCTCTCTCTCTCTCTCTCAAAAAAATAAATAAAACGTTAAAAAAATTTTTTAAAAAAAGAAATCTCATTCATGTAATAGATATAATTATGTATGTGTTTTACATGTCCAGGACACTGTGCTAGGTGCTTTGGTGAAAAGATCAGTTCCTGCTCTTGTGGTGATTACACTCTAGCAGGGGATATAGTCCTCAGTCAGTTGATCACACTAATGAATGTACATTCCTGATGTCTGATGATGTCAAGTGAGCATAGAGGAAATAAGATGAGGGGCACCTGGGTGGCTCAGTCAGTTAAGCGTCTGAGTTTGGCTCAGGTCATGTATGATCTCACGGTTCGTGGGTTCCAGCCCTGTGTCTGGCTGACAGCTCAGAGCTTGGAGCCTGCTTCGAATTCTGTGTCCCCTCCCCTCTTTGCTCCTCCCCAGCTCATGCTTGCTCTCTCTCTCTCAAAAATAAACATAACAAAAAACCTGGATGATCCCACCAGGATGTTTTTAAATTAAAAACAAAACAAAACAAAAAAAAAACAACCATCACCAAGATCAGAGATTGGCGGTTACCCATTGTTAACAGTAGGAAGGTTAGGGGTGCCTGGGTAGCTCAGTCAGTTAAGCATCTGACTTTGGCTCAGGTCATGGTCTCACGGTTTGTGGGTTTGAGTCCCACGTCAGGCTCTTTGCTGACAGCTTAGAGATTCTGTGTCTTCCTCTCTGCCCCTCTCCCAGTCATGCTGTGTCTCTCCACCCCCCCCCAATAAATATTAAAAAAAAAAAATGAGAAAAATAAAGAGACTACTTCCACTGGACTAGTAGTAAGGAGATCAAGGAAAAGCAGTGTTTAAGCCACAAGAAAAGTTATGAGAAAGCACCCATTTCTAACACCAGGTAAATGAAGACTTAAAAATGGCATATATTTGTCAAAACAGTAGTAGGTTTTGAGGTTGGAGGAGATGGAAATTAGTATAAGGCTTCCATCTGTAGGTCAGAGGTAATGTTAAGTTATTTTGGCTTTAATCTCAGCTCAAACCTAACCTTGACAGCAGGGCCTTTTATCATTATTCATTTTCTTTTTTTTTTTTTTTTTTTTTTAATGTTTTATTTATTTCTGAGAGAGAGAGAGAGAGAGAGACAGTGTGAAGAGGGGAGGGTCAGAGAGAGAGGGAGACACAGAATGTGAAGCAGGCTCCAGGCTCTGAGCTAGCCGTCAGCACAGAGCCCGACGCGGGGCTCGAACCCACGAACCGTGAGATCATGACCTGAGCCGAAGTCGGACGCTTAACCAACTGAGCCACTCAGGCACCCCTCATTTTCACAGCACTGGCATTTCTCATTGTATGAATTATTACAGATGAGATTTAATAATTTATTTCACATATTTAGATAGCTGTTACTCCTGGTAGAATACAGACTTCATGATGGCAAGCACCATGTCTAGCATGAGAGCAGATACACCCTGCCTTGTGCAGAGGGGGTGCTCAAAATATTCCTGGCTAAATCATTGTTATGTCTTCCTTCAGGAAAGTTCAAAAAGCATCATGTTTCTTACTTTAGTACCATTCTAGACATGGAGGTTAGTAGTCTTAGAGATGGAGGAATAGGGACTTCTGATTGTGGCTTATGGTGTAAAAGCTAGAGTGTTGAATTTGGTTTTTTGATTCTCACTATAACTCTTAGTTCTACTATGAGAATATTTTCCTTTTATTTCTTTTTCTTCCTTTTATAAGTAGTGAAAATATTTAAGGGGAGCTTATAGTTCTGTAAACTTGGACAAAAAAAAAACTTCACTTAAATATTTTTGGTGTGAATTAGGCTTTGTAAATATTTGACTTTATGAAATCTCATTTAGAGTTTAGAGATGATTGTCATTCAATCAAATTGATTTGACATTAATTTTTATATTAACTTCTCCCAACTTTTTGTATTTTAATTTTATAGGTTAATTTCACCTACCAGTTTTTGAAAAAGAAGTTCTATATATTCAGCCAGTTTATGTATGATGAACATATCAAATCCAGATTGATAAAAGATATTCGGTTTTTCAGAGAAGTCAAGGACCAAAATGATCATAAGGTACTTTTTATTATTTTTATATTCTTTTCAAGGTAGTTTAATTCAGCTGTTGAGTATATAGCAGATTTTTATGCTGAAGTTCATTATACGGATCTCTAATGGGATTTTAGGGTTTTTTTTTTTTTTGTTATTTTTCATAATAATGTCTCCTAGATCTGGCCTCCAAGTTTCTTTTATTTTTCCTTATAGTTTCTTACTCGTAGGCTAAAGTATAAGGATCCTGGTAGCCAGGTGTTACTTTTCTTTATTTTAAAATAATGCAGAAGTAAAACATGCTTATTTTGAAACGTTTAAACAATGTAGAATACATAAACTAAAAGACCTCCCTCATTTTGCTTTCCTCCCCATTCCATTCTCTGGAGGCAGTTGCTGTTAACATTGTGATATGATGCTTTTAGTCGTCTGTGTGATAAACATACCTGATTACACGTATTGCTTATTCTTTCTAACAAAAATGGAGTAATACTACACAGATTATTTTACATTATGCTTATCACATGTCTCTACATATAGATCTACCTCGTTCTTTCTAACAGTTGATAGTAAAGATGTATATACCATAACTTATTTAACCTTGTCCCACTGACAGATATTTAGATTTTTCTGATTTTTTTAACGTTATGTACAGTCCTGTAGGGTAACATCCTTACACATTTATCTCTGTATATTGGGATATTATTTCTGTAAGGTGAATTGGCTTGAAGAGAAATTTCTAGGGCACAGAATATGAATATTTAAAATTCTGATATATGTTGCCACGCACTCTAAAAATATCACACCAAGTGTTATTCCGTGTATTATAAGAATACCGTTTTCCCTTCACCCCCTGTGCTGAGTTTTCTAACAATGAGGAGAGATGGAAGTGGTACTAGTACAGAGGTGTGTAGCTGTGTGGCTAGAGAACCAGCATGCTCAGATGGGTTTTCTATTTGATTTGCCACATATACAGCCAATTTAATTACCTTTTAGTGTGATCTAATTTCAAACCTCCAGTACAGTAGGTGGTAGTTTTCATCAATGTCAGAGCAGTAAAATATTACTTTCTAGTAAAATAACTAGAGATTACAATTATTAAGTAGAGAATCATATTAACTTTCTCCTTTTTATTGGAACAGATTATGGGTATTCAGAGAAATAATCATTCTGTTGTTTATGAGAATTATTTCCTTTTGTTATTACTATAAAATGAGTAATTTTCTAACTTTTAATCAGCTAAGCTTGAAAAATAATTTTTTATTGGTGATGGCAATAAAAAAATTTTAGCTCAGGTGATGTGTGTTATTTGGGAAGGAGTGTGTTTATTATATATATAATACCTATTTTGCCCACAAGAACCTGGTTGCACAACACTGAAGAAGTGTTTCTAGCAGGAATTGGTTTCTTTTATCTATTGGTAGAGTAGTTGGACATTGGGAGACTAATAATAATGATGGAAAACTGAAGTTTGGTGGCTTTAATAATTATTTTCTATAGCTAGTGACAAAAAGAAATTTAATTTGTATTGACCTTGAACATTGGTAGTTTTTGTGCTGTAAATTTTGTCATTAGATTTAAGTGATTTTTTTAAAGCATAATGGAAATACAAAATTAGAAAGGAGTATTAGCATGGTTGATTTTGTAGGCATTTTATGCTTTAGGGATTTATTAATAAAGGTAGTCTTTAAATTATCTCTTTAGTATCCTTTTGAAAGAGCAGAAAAATTTAATCGAGGCATCAGGAAACTTGGAATTACCCCAGAGGGACAAAGCTACCTTGATCAGTTCAGGCAACTCATCAGCCAGATTGGTAAGTTACTGTAAAAGCATTGGGAAATAAAGTACAGATTCCAAGTAGCTGTCTCCTTAAATATCTCACACAAATAAATGATTTAATATGTGAGTGCCTGAGATCAACTTTATTCCACTAGAGTTATTTTCTTACCAAAAGGTTTCAATTATGAGTACACTGTTGGTGCAGAAATAATTGACAGACTGTGGGACTGTGGACTAATAGAAATTTGATAAAATTTCTTCAGTTCAATTAAAAATATATTTAACTCACGTCAAATATGCTCATAATAGTCAGCTGGTAACTATTAAGTACTTACTTTGTTCGTGGCACTGTTTTGGGCTTTTAAAACAGGTTCCCTAAAGTTACAGCAAAGGGGTAAAATTATAATTTATATGAAAAGTTAATTAGTAATGTAAGTAAATAAGTTACATTCCTTACAAATAAGTAAGCTTGGTTAATGATGAAATATTAAATGTTAAGAGTTTTCTGTTACATCATTTCATATTTGTATATAATTTCTTGAATTGTCCTGCCTTATAAGTAGAACCTGTCTCCCAAAACGTGTTACTTTGTATTTAAAAGCAAGAACTGCATCTAAAAATAATCACAGCTTAGGGGTGCCTGGGTGGCTCAGTCGATTAAGCGACCGACTTCGGCTCAGGTCGTGATCTCGCGGTTCGTGGGTTCGAGCCCCGCGTCGGGCTCTGTGCTGACTGCCAGCTCAGAGCCTGGAGCCTATTTCAGAGTCTGTGTCTTCCTCTCTCTCTGACCCTCCCCTGCTCACGCTGTCTCTCTCTCTCTCTCTATCCTAGAAATAAAAAAAAATAAAATAAAATAAAAATAATCATAGCTTAATAAAACTGTATACTTATTGAAGCTTTGCACAAAATACCTGTGCAAGAAGCATGTAATCATTATTTTAAAGATGAAAAAAGAAAAACTCAGAAAAATACATAGTGTTGCCGGGACTTAAACTGGGTTTTTTGGCTTAAGTCCAGAGGTATTCTGTATTCTTTACAATTGTAGACACCAAACAGTTAGTAAATTCTTACTGACTACAGTTTGGTAAACTTATGCCTCCTGAGATTCATTCATTCATTTATCAAACATTTACTAAGAATCTGTTACACCAATACTCTTCTGATGCTGAGAATACAAATAGCCTTTGTTTTCAAGGGAGCTTTAAATTTACCAGTGGGAAAGGTATTATAAGGATTTAGTTCTAGAGTAAAGTCACTGAACACTAGCTTAAGTTTTATAAATTAATTGGTTTACATTAGGCATTTCTGAAAATTTTTAGCATTTATTTTTTGAGAGAGAGACAGAGAGCTAGCAGGAGCAGGGGAGGGGTGGAGAGAGAGGGAGACACAGAATCTGAAGCAGGATCCAGGATCTGAGCTGTCAGCACAGAGCCCGATGTGGGGCTTGAACTTGTGAACTGCAAGATCATGACCTGAGCCAAAGTCAGATGCTTAACCGACTGAGTCACCTAGGTGCTCCTGCATATTAGACATTTCTATAAGAACTTAGAGAATTTTATGTTTGTCTTTTTTTTAAAGCAATTTAATAATGAGATATTGTCCAACAAGTAGTTTCCTCATAGAGACATTCGCTGTCATTAGACTGTAAACTCTGGGGCAATAGATCTTAGCCCTTTTTGAGAATCTGATGAAAACTCTGGATTGGTTTTCCCCAGACAGTGCCCGTCTACTATGCCTACAGTTCCGCATGCTATACCGGAGCTAAGGTGCCTCAGGCTAGAGTCCAGGGACCCCACACTTAGGGCTGTTTTCCTTCAGCAGCACGGCTTAAAGCCTCATTTATTCATATCCCAGCATCAGAGTTCTTTTTCGTCACATGTGAATACTGCTTGCACTATTATTTACTTAATGTTTTAATATTTTTTTAAAGTATAATTTTATCCTATCAAATAATCTTTAAGTTATTGAAGATGAATGTGCTAGTCCTCTTCCCCCATACACATCAAAATACAAATTTTCCCCTAACACACAAAATAATGTCACCTCAGTTGCCACCAGGATACATTCAGCATTTGATGAATATTCTCCTTTTCACTTTGTTCCAGAATTTTATTCTTTACTTTCTCAGAAAATATAAATTCTTTATCTCCGTATAAAACATAGCAATGTGCCTTTGAGTCTGTTAAATATATTGGGAAAAAGAGTGAGAAACCTCCGAGTTGGGAGCAAAAGGAAAGGTCCTTTTGTCTGATAACCTGCCTGCTGAAATAATACCACCACTAACATTTATTGAACATCTCCTATGTGCCAAGGCTGTGCTGAGTGCTTTATATGTTCTAACTCCTATAAAACTCAGTGTTATGAGTATTGCTACTTATTAATTCTGTAGGTATTTATTGAGGGCAACAAATGTTTCTAGATGCTGACGATATATATGGCACTAAACAAAATCTTTACCCTGTAGAGCTTAATTAAACAGATGAAGAGACAGAGATACAAAAGTTTGTAACTTGACCTAGATCTTCTAGCTAAAAAGTGGCAGAGTCCACTGAACCCAGGAAATCTGGCTTCAGTGAGTTCCTCTTACATGTTGCTCTATACTTGCCTCTCATGAGCACATTTTGATCTGCCAGATACTGGTCTGCTGATTGTAGGAAAACAATGAAACTAGAGATTTTATTTTTCTAGGATGCATAGTAGGGAAACATTTTGACATCATCTCTCATATTAGGGTAGCCCTAAAAATAGATTCAGTGATACCTATTTTGAGAGCTTTTAAAAACATCAAATGAGATAGTGTATATAAAGCGTGTATTATTGTAATGATTGTGAAATAATAACTTTACCTTTTTGTCCTTTCTCCCAACTAATTTCAATTCCATTGAGCAGTATATAGTTGACTCTTGAATAGGATGTGCTTAAATTCTGCAAGTCTGCTTATATGCATGTGTTTTTATATAATTATAGTCTGAATTGTGTTTTCCTTGTGCTTTTAATTTAAATTCATCTTAGTTAACATACAGTGTAGTCTTGGCTTCAGGGGTAGGACCAGTGATTCATCCCCTACATATGACACCAAAAAGTACCCTCCTTAATGTCCATCACTCATGAAACCTATGCCCTCCCAGCTCCTGTACCCCCCCCACCCAGCAACCCTCAGTTTGTCCTCTGTATTTAAGAGTCTCTGTTTTTATCTTCTTTTTCTTTCTTTTCTTTTTTTTTTTTTACATTTATTTATTTTTGAGAGACCACATAAGTGGGGGAGGGGCAGAGAGAAAAGGAGACACAGAATCTGATGTAAGCTCCAGGCTCTGAGCAAGCTGTCAGGACAGAGCCCGACACAGGGCTTGAACCCATGAACTGTGAGATCATGACCTGAACCAAAGTCGATGCTCAACCAACTGAGCCACCCAGGCACCCCATTATCTTACTTTTCTTAATAACATTTTCTTTTCTCTACCTTACTATATTATAAGAATACAATATATAATACAAATAACATACAAAAAAATATGTTAATTGACTTTGTCACCAGAAGCCTTAACTACTTACACTGTAGCTATAAGTAGTTAAGTTTTAGGGGAGTCAAAAGTTATATGCAGATTTTCAACTATGTGGGTGTTGAGGAGTTCGGCACCCCTGACTCTTTGTTGTTCAAGGGTCACCTGTATTATTGAGTTCCTACTATGTGTAGGGATGGAGCAGTAAGAACAGAAGCTGTGTCATGGATCTTGCGTGCCAGTTGGGGGAGACCCAAACACAAAGATACAGAATATGTCACTGTTAAGTGCTGGCTAAGGAGGTGTAATGGTTCTCAGCAGTGGTATTCAGTGATGTTCAGGAAAAGCTCTAAGGAAGTGACGTTTGAGCAGGGACCTAAATAACATCAGGGAGTAAGTCATGTGTGCAACCAGGGAAAGAGCATACCAGAGAGGTCACTGTAAGTGCCAAAGCCCTGGGTCTGTCTAGCATTTTGGGGAATTAAGGACTGGAATGGAGGAGTTAGTGAAGCCTTGAGTGTAGGGCAGGATCTCAAAACAGCAGCAAAGACAGAATCACACAGGGCTTTGTTGACCACATAAGAGATTTGGATTTTATTGAGATGGAAAGCCATTGTAGAGTTTTCAGAAAAGGAAAGAGATGTACCCACTTAGTTTGACAAGAACCACCAGCACTGCTGCTATGTAGATAAAAGATTGGGGAGCAGATGCTGAAGGTTGATGTAGGGGGATCAGGAGGTCTTTGCATATTGCAGAGGTGTAGGCAAGAGATACAGTTGTTTGGAAAAGGATCATAGCTGTGAACATGTAAAATGGTGGGATTGTGGCTACATTCTGAAGGTGGGGCCACTATAATTTGTCCATTGAGTAGATATGAAGTAGAAAGAAAGGAGTCAGGGATGACTTCAAGACATTTTGCCTGAGCGGTTGGAAGGATGGAAATGTCAGTTTCTGAGATAGGATGTATAATAGGGTGAAGATCTTGAGTTTGACTTAAACACATTAAATTAAAAATTCTTAGTCTCATAAGTATAGGCATTGAATAAGAAAGCCTGAAGGAGTAGTCCAGGTTGGAGATGTAAGTTAGAGGCATCAGTAAAGATTTCTTGATACCACTTCAGCTGCATTGGTGAGGGGAAGGGTTGGTTGAGGAAGCACTCAATGTGAGAATGAAGAAATTATTGACATGGTAATTTAAAAATGTTTGTTTTTTAAACACGTAGTAAGCATTTAGTGAATTTGGTTTATCAAATGCCAGTCACATTTATTTTTAAAATATTTAATATAGCTGTGTATAAGATTGTATATTTATATTTTAAATGCACAAATATGTAACTTTTACTTTTATGGAGTAAGAATAAAAGTAAAATAGAGACAAGTCTTTTAGTACTTAGGGATAGAAACCCTGTAATGGCTGTATATGACTGTATTCCTGATTGATAAAGTTTAGACTTACTTGAGTAAATACCTGATTGGTGTGTGTGTGTGTCATTTTTAAGGTAATGCTATGGGCTATATACGAATGATAAGATCTGGTGGCCTTCATTGCAGCAGCAATGCCATTAGGTATGAATGCAAACGTTTTTGCCTTATGCTATTTCAAAATTTTATGCCATTTAATATCTTTATTGTAGGTGGTATTGTAGAGAAGTTTTTTTTTCTTATTGATGCATTTTGAGATAAATATGGAAGAAAACCATTAGTTCTACTGGTTATGTTTTATTTTTCTTCTTGAATTTTAAGACTTTAGCAGACATTTGAAAATTTTTATTTCTCTTAAAGTTATAGTTTACTTATCAGTACACTTTGTGAATGGTTCTAAAGATTACATGATATTAAAAGGATTAAAATTTGATTATTCAAATCTAAAAGTCAGTTTTAGAACTAAATTGGTTATGTTAATAATATAACTGATATGCAAAATTCTTTCCAGAAATATAGTTGAAAAATTTAGAGTCTCACAGTACTGCTTTCATATCTCTGTCAACTATGCATATTTAAGTTAATAAAATTATTTTCCAAATTCTTAGATTTGTGCCTGATCTTGAAGATATTGTAAATTTTGAAGAACTAGTAAAAGAAGAAGGTCTTGCAGAAGAAACGTTAAAGGCAGCAAGGTAGGGGCACTTGGGTGGCTCAGTCGGTTAAGTTTCTGACTCTTGATCTTGGCTCAGGTCATGGTCTCATGGTTTATGGGATCGAGTCTCGGGTCGGGATCTGCACTGGCAGTGTGGAGCCTGCTTGGGGTTCTCTCTCTACTTTTCTCTCCTCCTCTCTGTGATCCTCCCCTGCTTTCTCTCTCTCTCTCTCTCTCTCTTTCTCAGAATAAACATTAAAAAAAAAAAAAAAAGCAGGAAGGTAATCTAATTTTGGAATAATCTAAATTGGAGATTTTAAGAAGTATATGTTTATATAAAAACATTTTAAGGGGGTGATTAGAGGGGCGCCTGGGCGGCTTAGTCGGTTAAGTGTCCGACTTTCACTTGGGTCATGATCTCGCGGTTCGTGGGTTTGAGCCCCGCGTCGGGCTCTGTGCTGACTGCCAGCTCAGAGCCTGGAGCCTGTTTCAGTCTGTGACTTCCTCTCTCTCTGACCCTCCCCTGCTCAGCTGTCTCTCTCTCTCTCTCTCTCCTAGAAATAAATAAAAAACACTAAAAAAAATTAAAATAAATAAATAAATGGGTGATTAGAGGGTAATATATAAACTTATGTTTTTGTGTTTTATTATACAAGTTATGGTCTCAGTTTATGAGATACAGTTTTTTAAAGACTGTGATATTCTGAGATTTTTCCAATTTCACTAAAAAGGAATCTTCTAGAACATGATATCTAATATAGTAGCTCCTAGCCGCTGTGGTGGTTGAGCATCTGAAATATGACTAGTCCAAATTGAAATGTACTGAAGTATGAAATCTATAACTAATTTTGACGATTTAGTCTAAAAAATGCCAAATATCTCATTAATAAAATTCATCTCTTTTAACTGTTTTTATATTTGTTTGCCAACACTATTCTAGAATACCTGTCCTTTATTTTGTGTAATCTGGAGCAGCATTGTCCCATACAGTAGCCACTGCCACATGTAGCTGCTGAACACCTGAAATAGGGCTCATGGGCCAAAGGAACTGAATTTAAGTTTTATTTAAATTAGATAAATAAGATAGCTGATGGCTATCTTGTTGGACAGTGCAGAGGTACAGACTTGAGTAAGTATTGATTTTTTAACATAATTTAAAACTTGAGAGAGGCATGCAGAATTGTTAAATTCTTTAAAAAAAACTATAAATTTTATTAATAATAATAGTTTATTGACTCAGACATGAAGGGGCACGCCTGGACAAAGTAGACACAATTTGAATCTCAAAAAGAATCATGGTAGAAATCGATTTTGATACATTAAGTAAGAAAAGAAACCATGAATCCTAGTGATGATAAGAAAGATTGGAGGAGCAGAGGGAAGGTTCCTTTTTACAGAAGAATGCCAGCTGATAGGTACAGATAAGAAAATCTAAGGATGAGAAAATGTAGGGAGAAATCTGTTTTGTAACCATCACAATAAATACTTGAAAAAGCATAAATAAAAATTAGACAAAAATCATCAATAAAGACGGTTTTGAAGAGCAGAGTATTCGTTCACTATCAGAAGATTATCCCACAAATTGCTTAAGAACTCCAAAGGGGAAAACTATCTCTTCATGGGAGAGGTTGATGTATCCCACCTTAACTCAGTGATCCAACATAACATCACCAGTTAACAGGACACACTGACATTATACGGTCTTCTGATGCAGCATAATAGCACATGCCTATGCTGTATTCTTGCCAGAAAGGCTTACTCTGGATTTATTCTAAGAAACATTCTGAGACATTATCTGAGACATTCAAAGTTTGAGGCATTCTGTGAAACACCCAGCCTGGACTCTTAAAAAATGTCGTGAAGGACAAAAAAGGCAAGGAGACTCCTCTAGATTAGGAAGCTGAAGAGATCTGACAACCAAATGCAGTGGGTAATCCTTAATCATATCCTAGATAAGGGAAAAAGGCTATAAAGGACATTTGGGGGATAATTAGGGAAATCGGAAATGTGCATATTAGATACTACTGTATTTTATTTTTGGGTGTGATGATATATTCTGGTTTTGTAGGAAAATCTCTTGGTTCTTAATAGACTCATATTAAGTGGGCCAAGTGACATGAAATCTGCAACTTTAAAAACAAATGTGGCATTGGGGCACCTGGGTGGCTTAGTCGGTTAAGCATCCGACTTTCGCTTAGGTCATGATCTCACGGTTCCGTGGGTTCAAGCCCCGCGTCGGGCTCTGTGCTGACTGCCAGCTCAGAGTCTGGAGCCTGTTTCAGTCTGTGTCTCCCTCTCTCTCTGACCCTCCCCTGCTCACGCTGTCTCTCTCTCTCCTAGAAATAAAACATTAAAAAAAATTTAAAAAAAAAGAAAAAACAACAAATGTGGCAAATGTTAGATGGTAAAGAATAAATAGGTGTTCATTATACTATATTTTAACTTTTCAACAGGCTTGAAATTTGTTAATGAAAAAAATGGAAAATGTGTGTGCATATTTGTGAGAATAAGCCCCCATCACAAGATTTGCTTTGAAATAGCCTATTATAGGATAGCTTAGTTCTTTGCCAAATTAAGGGAGCCGTGTACAATTAATAATATATTTAGTCATTTGCCCTGAAATGATTAGTTTGTGGCTTGTATGTCAAAGAAGAAAATCAGACCTTTGACTCTTATTAAGTGATAATCATCCATTTAAACATTGATGATCTTTTAAAAATATTTTTGAAGCAGTTCATGGAGCTCCGAGAAGTGGGATATTGTCTTTTAAGATCTCTGGGGTAAAGCTGTCTGCTAATAGCAGGTCCAGATTTATGCAGAGGAGTGGATGACTGACATCAAGTGAAGGGAAAGTTCATGGCAGGTGAAGTCAGGGAGTTGTGGGATTGTGATATGAATCAGTTATCTAAATGGCCAAAGAAGTCTTCAAGGATGATAGAAAACTAAAACACATATCATAGTTCAAAATAATAAAGGTAGGGCAGTGAGTTAAAAGGTTAGTAGATGCCTGGTAACAGGAAGGAGTAGCTGGATAGTTGGTTATAGTGGGATCACGTAAGTCTCAAAGGAGAGGTTTCTACCTTTTAGTGGTGGGGGAATAATAATTTAAAAGTGGTGGTAGATGAAGGGCATCTGGGTGGCTCAGTCTGTTAAGCGTCCAATGATCTCCTGGTTCCTGGGTTCAAGCCCCATGTCAGGCTCTGTGCTGACAGCTCAGAGCCTGGAGCCTGCTTAAGATTTTTTGTCTCCTTCTCTCTCTGTCCCTTCCCCGCTTGCGCTCAGTTTCTCTCTCTCTCAAAAATAAATAAAACATTTAAAAAAATTAAAAAGCGATGGTAGATATAAATGAGGGATGAAGGAGGAAAAGCAGCGAACGTTTCCAGACGTTGAGTGGGAAGCTAAGCTCTTGAAGAGGAACCAGGTTCCACTTGAGGTAGGGAAGTGTAGAGGAAGCATTAGTGAGTGAAGAGAGTTAAAATGAAGAGGAATTTATTTACAATGAAATGGAATTCTGCAGGGCTTAATGTGGGAAGAAGAAATATAATACTTATTTTAAGTTTGAAGATGCCCTGCATATTTTATTTTAGGGATTAATAAGTTTATTAAATAATAGAGATCAGCTTTTGTCCCTAAGAAAATGAGTATATTCTGAACTCCAAGGAAATTGACTTTGGAAGTGTCTTCTAATGTTTTATACTTTTGAGTACTCTCATTGAAACTGATGAGAGATGGATTTAAAAAGCCATACCTTCTTGGGGCACCTGGATGCCTTAGTCGGTTAAGCATCCTACTCTTGGTTTCAGCTTAGGTCATGATCTCCTGGTTTGAGGGTTTGAGCTCCTCATCGGGCACTACGCCGGCAGTGCAGAGCCTGCTTGAGATTCTCTCTTTCCCCTTCCCTCTGTCCTTTCCCTGCTCGCGCTCACTCTCTCAGATAAACATTAAAAAAAAAAAAAAAAGCCATACCTTCTTTTGGGAAAGGAACCAGGTAAATAATTTTTTGTATTTTAGGCATTTGGATTCAGTCCTCAGTGATCACACACGAAATTCTGCTGAAGGCACAGAATATTTCAAAATGCTTGTAGATGTTTTTGCTCCGGAATTTCGAAGGCCAAAGAATATACATCTTCGAAATTTCTATATCATTGTTCCCCCTCTGGTGAGTATTTTTAGTACCCAAAGTGATTTTTTTTGAAGTTAATATTTCTTTACAGCAGGAAATGTATATAGACTATATTACTTTTTGGTGACAGATGAAACGTAAATGTAATCTCTGTGTATGTGGCCTAGGAACTTAACTAGTTATGCAGAATGAGATTTACAGTTAAGATAGATTTTGATTTGTAACTGCTAGAAAAATCCCAGTGTAATTTAAATTGACTGTACATCAGCGCACCTGGGTGGCTCAGTCAGTTAAATGCCTAACTCTTGATTTCACCTCAGGTCATGATCTCATAGTTTGTAAGTTCTAGCCTTGTGTCAGGCTCTGTACTAATAGCTTGGAGACTGCTTGGGATCCTCTCTCTGCCTCTCTCTCTACCCCTCCCCAACTCATGTGCGTGCACGCTCTCTCTCTCTCTCTGTCTCTCTCAAGTAAATAAATAAACTTTATGTTGAGTGTACATCATTATATATGTATCATATAATCTTTGGGCTGAATTATACCGTATTATTTTGAGTGATTAATGTAGACTGTTACAATATGAAATTATTTCTAACACATCTCTTAAAAGTATTACTGTTTAAAGACACCGTCTCTGTATTCAGTAGTAAATACTAACATCTAGACCAAATTTTTAGTGCTTCCTCATAGTATATAGAGTGTATTCTGCTCTAATTCTATATAGTTGCAACCGAAAAGTAGCTCAAGTTATCCAAAATCCCATTATACAGACAGTTGTTGCAGTGGGGAAAATGGAGTTAAGAGATTATACTAGCAATAAGAGTTGTTTCCCTAAAGATTTCTATAATAAAACTTTTTTTAAAATTGTAAATGGATAGGTCTAAACTCTGAATATCACTACACAAATGTAGCTTTTGGTTACATCTAACTGTGAGAGCAATAAATTTTCATATTGCTGCCTGACTTGTTAACACATATCTTCTTACATATTATTACTATTATTATCCTTTGAAAGCAGCACATGGTTTGTGGACATCTTTTGTTTGTAAATGTTCTCTTACACTGTTTTTTAATACATTTATTGTTAATGCTCTGTCATAATTGTATGTCATAACCATACATTGTGATGTAGCAAGAGTGTCCGTATTTATATGATAAACATTATCTTTTCATCTTAAGACAGTGTCAAACTGGAGGCAGATTTGTCTTATACTTTGTAACAGTGTAATTAGGGTGACTTCTTACCATATTTCTTTAATTTGAAGGACAGTGTACTCAAGCCCCAGTGAAGATCGATTCATGAGTTTAAGGAAGACTGGTGTTTTGCAGGGCAGCTGTGAGAATTGTAGGACAGAAGTATACAGAAGTATAGGACACTGTTCTTGTGCTTGAGCTTATCATCTAATTCCAGAAAGAAGACAAACATAAATGAAATATCAAAAGATTTAAATAACAGCTTCTAAAGATTTCACAAATATGTGATTAATTGCCAAGTGAGTTTTTACATGCAAAAAAGTGAAAGTTAATATTGTTTCCAACAAAATAAGCTATTATAGTACTTTTCACATGTATCACATTATTTTTACAGGTCTCTCTTACCCTTCTACAACTGTGCTATCCATATAGCCACAAGTGGCTACTTAACTTTAAATTAATTAAAATTTTATATAATAAAAAAATCTAGTTCCTCAGAATTGGGAGCCACACTTCAAGTTCTCAGTGGCCATAGGTGGCTAGTGGCTTACTGTATTAGACAGTACAGATATATGATATTTCTGTCATTATTGAGAGTGCTGCTCTAGAGTGTGGACTTTTTGATGGTATTCATTTTTTTTTTATCATGGTTACTTAATACCTGATATATAATAAAAACTTCCTATTCTTTATTGAATAAATGACAAGGTATTTTGTAAGAGCTGAATTTTTAGGGAAGCGTTTTTTGGGGGAATTCATTTCTCCAGATGACTTTTTTTTTTTTTTTAAATTTTTTTAATGTTTTATTTATTTCTAGGAGAGAGAGAGAGAGAGAGAGAGAGACAGCGTGAGCAGGGGAGGGTCAGAGAGAGAGGAGTGACAGACTCTGAAACAGGCTCTGAGCTGGCAGTCAGCACAGAGCCCGACGCGGGGCTCGAACCCACGAACCGCAAGATCATGACCTAAGCGAAAGTCAGACGCTTGACCGACTAAGCCACCCAGGCACCCCTCCAGATGACTTTTTAACCCAGAATCTGATAAGAAACAGTATTTTAGAATGAGTTAGGTGGGCAGAAGCAAGGGCTACCACACGTAAGAGCACTTCTGCTTGGAGGCAGATAAAGCAGGCCTACTCTTCTGACGCCAGCTTTCACTTAGAGTGTCCTTTGGACAAGTTACTCAGCCACTCAGGCCTCAGTGTCCTCATCTGTAAAATGTTCATAATATTTTATAATGAACCATATACAAGGCACTGTGTTTGGGGTAAGTGGTGATTGAAGGAGGGCTCATAGTTAGAGGACTTGCAAAGAAGAACCATTAAAAGATACTTGTACAGATTGTGATTTCACCAGGGGACTATTTATATGAGGAAGATGTCTCAAATCAAAAGGACATGAATCTAGAAGGGTTTCTATTTATAATTTTTGAAGTGTCTCTTTTAGGAAATAAATTCTGAAGATATTTTAGCATAGTTTCTCTAATATGTTGTATCTTTTTAGACGCTCAACTTTGTAGAGCATTCCATTAGCTGCAAGGAGAAATTGAATAAAAAAAATAAAATTGGAGCTGCTTTTACTGATGATGGCTTTGCCATGGGTAAGCTTAATGCAATTGTTTTTCCATTAATTTTATGTTTACCTATTATAATGGATTTTTAGAAACATTTGCTGAATAGGTTTGTGTGCTCTTTGTAGATTTTTCATGAGCAGTGTTCACTCTTTATTTTTTAACTGGGCCATCTGATTAATAATACTTGTTTTCCATCAAGTATAACTGTAATTCATGCCCGCTTGGTATTGCTAATCACTTAGTCTCATTGGACCTAATATTTAGACTTTGTTGTGGTGGCGGTTTTAGAGTCTTAGCATCTGGTGTTGAGCTCCCCTGTTGCTTCCTCAGCGCTGTCTACTTAGCAGCGGAAGTTTTCCCCCAACCTTCCATCCACATTACCTGTAAGTGATTTTCATGGCCATGTTGTTTCTTTTTCTTTGGATTGTCTTATTTTTAGTTCTGTATACTTTCACTTTTTTTTTTTTAAAGGAGTAGAATACAACTTCTGTACTCATTGTAATTTGGCTTTGGTTTTGCTGATGACTACAGGTGTGGCCTACATTCTGAAGCTTTTGGATCAGTACCAGGAATTTGACTCACTTCATTGGTTCCAGTCTGTTAGAGAGAAGTACCTGAAGGAGATAAGAGCAGTTGCTAAGCAACAGAATGTGCAATCAACTAGTCAAGATGAAAAACTGCTACAAACCATGAATCTCACTCAGAAGCGACTGGATGTCTATCTGCAGGTAGAGGAGTGTGACAGTCAAATCTGCTTTGACATTTATGATACCCAGTACTTCTTGATATCTGAAAAAAATCCTTTGGAAACCTCCATTTAAACAGGATGAATAGTGGTAATAGGTATATTTTAAAAGGAATGGCATTTGGAAACCATTTCATTCAGATATTAAAAATGGATGAATTACTTAGTTCAGTTTCTGAATTTATGATTTCCACAAGAGCTTTTTAGGAATAATAGCTTTATGATCATTTAAATATTTTTCTATAAATATCTTCAGCTTTTACTTTACATTTTTTTATTTACTTAGGAATTTGAATTGCTCTATTTCTCACTGAGCAGTGCAAGAATTTTCTTCAGAGCAGACAAGACTGCAGCTGAAGAAAACCAAGAAAAGAAAGAAAAAGGTCAGTAAGTGGCTTAAATTTGGAAAGACCAGTAAATCTTTAAGAGTAGACACTAAACTCTGGGGCGCCTGAGTGGCTTAGTCGGTTAAGCGTCCAACTTTCGCTTGGGTCATGATCTCGCGGCTCGTGGGTTCGAGCCCCGCGTCGGGCTCTGTGCTGACTGCCAGCTCGGAGCCTGGAGCCTGTTTCAGTCTGTGACTCCCTATCTCTCTGGCCCTCCCCTGCTCATGCTGTCTCTCTCTCTCTCTCTCTTTCTCTCCTAGAAATAAAAAAAAAAAGAGTAGACACTAATGCCCCATTTGATCTAGTCAGAATTGCAGCTTCCTTTTCCTTTTGGAAAATAATTTAGACCTAGAAGTGCTTTTTTTTTTTTTTTTTTAAAGAGTACAGCCCACATGCATCATTTGTGAAACTGAAAAGTAATTTCGGTAGTTTTTACATTTCACTCTGAAGTAACTTTTTGTTCAGTTTCATTGTAATTTAAATAAAATTAAATAAGTTTAGTTTTTTCTTTTACCCTTCAACTGTGTCAGACAAGAAGGAGCGAATCAGGAGGAACACTAAATGTTAGTAGAGCTGCTCCTCACTACACAGACTGAATGAGATGGGGCAGATGGCTGAGGTGGCGGCAAATTGTTTAGTGTCAAGGTGAGCGCCCCCCCCCCCCCCCCCCCCCCCCCCCCCCCCCCCCCCCCCCNCCCCCCCCCCCCCCCCCCTTCTCCCCACAACCAGGCCTTGGAGTTTACAGTGTAGCCGTGAGAACTGATAGTCATGTCCGTGGAAGGACTCGGTCTATTGTATTCTTTGTAGGATGATGTAAATTGCTTATTATTTCATACTTAAGGCCGCACATGATACATTTCTCCCAGATTTAAAATTTAGGAACAATTTCTTCCCTGAAGAATGGGTGTTATAGAAATTATGTAATTCAGGTTTTCCTCTGTTTGGTAGCTCAAAACTTGGGAGAGCAACCGAGTTGAGTTTTCATGTTTTTCCTGTTTCCTTACTTGTATTTCACAAATCAAGGCATAAAATTTTATAAAATAAAATGTTTTTATTAATCTTACTTTGTTAAATTTTAAAATACATATATGTTTTACACTAAATTTGGGTAGACCACTTATATTAAGTACCTATTCCATGACAGTGTTGCATAAATTAAATATGTTAATATAGCATATGCAGGCTTTTTTGGAATCTAGACTAATAATTGTGTGCTTGAAAGTGATTTCAGGCTGTTACCTGGAAGATACTCAGTATTTATCACATGAAAATACATATATATTCTGTTTGGGTCCCTTTCCGAGGCTCCAGCAAATTGGAAGAATTTGAGGAATTTGATCTAAACTGTGAAGAAACTCGGTTATTGCTTAGGTTCTGCTCAGGCATTTCGTGCCGGAACCTTGTCTCTGGCCAGGCTTATGGGGAATACTGTGTAGGTGGATTGGATATTTACATTAAAGTCTAAAGCATTAAGGCAAAACAAGCCTTTTGGTATCAGTGGAATTCCTTGCTCTGGATTGTTCTTAAGGGACTCACTGTGATTCTGGTTGATGTGTATCACCCACGTGCTCAGGTGGTTCGTCTGTGTCAAGACTCTCCTTAGCTAAAGGTTGCTCAGATATGTAGTTAGAGTGCAGGATACATGAGATAGTTTTCCTCTGTTAATAAGATACGTGCATGTGAGATTTCGTACAAAAAATAGGAATTCATTTTATCACAGTCATAATAAAAAGCTGCTTTAAAAAATGAGTTACACAAATGGAAAGTTACTTAATTTGGACAATTTTACATGTGAAATTGCAGCAGTGTCTCTCTCAGTAATGTCAGTGCACTGTAGTAGTGATTTGTCGGCCTGGCTGGGGGAGTGGGCCGAGGGGCAGCATGCCTCCAAACAGGCCCGGTGAAACTCCACATGGCCCCCGTGCAGTTCTGATCTCTCACAAGTCTACGCCCCTATTAAGTACCAGTCAGAACATTACCTTTGCAAAATTTAGCTTAGATTTCTAAAAAATTAAGGTAAATAAACTATATATACTTTGTGATATTAGAGAACTATTTGGTAGATGCATTTCTTAATTTGAAATTTAGCGCCGTAGCTCTTCTCAATTTTTACTTAATTCATTTTTTAAAAATGAATATACATCTGTCCATTGTTATTTTTACCCACGCTTCCAGAAGAGACAAAAACAAGCAATGGAGACCTGCCCGAGAGCACTGTGTCTGCAGATCCTGTTGTCAAATGATATTGATGGTATGCGTTGCCCCTATGAAACCATCAGAATTCCGTCAGGACTGTTGCCAGTGAAATGGACATTAGCAAGCTAATGGTGAAGTGTTTCCTGGGCCACATCTCTGGTAATAGGTAGATGTTGCAACTCTTTAAGGCAGTGCTGTTAAGTCTCTTCTTCCAAAGGCTCGATCTTCTTTTTAAAGGTTGAGAATGAGATTTTAAATTGGACTTTTGCCTTGACTTTAGGCTAGCAGATATGCCTCTGGAGAGTTATTTGAAGTGAAGTTGTAGAAGGGCCAAACCAAATTCCTAAACTGCCACCTCAGATGGCACCTCTCTTATAATCTATATGAGGGTTTAAAATTTGTATTTGCATAAGTCTTTGATCCATATTTGTTTCAGTCATTGGAAATTCAGTGCATATACTCTGTACAGCCAGCAAATACATGTTTAAACAAAGTGAATTAAGTCTGAAATTTATGAAGCATACATATCAACATTGTTATTATAACAGGAATATATAAAGATGGCTTTGATAGTAGAGGCGAGGCACAAGTGTGCTGTGTACCTTTTATGTACAGCATAAAATTGGTTCATTGTTAATTTCATGTGACTCACAAGAGCTGTTCATGTCTTTGATAAGACATTTTATAACTAGTTTACATTGCTTTGAGAACATGTAACCTCCAACAACAGCTTTAAATTTAAGATTTACTTAATACTCAAGATGAAAGAAAATTCAGAGAAAGCCATAAAGTCCTGCTTGAAACTTCACTTTTGGTTGAAGTCACTACGAATGATATCAGAGAAAATTGTATGGATTTTTAGTTCTACATCCAAACTCAGGTTTCTTCTACATTAGGTTGAAGTCCTGGTGATGGTTTGGGCAGACTTTTTCTTTAAACCAAGTATAATCTAAGACATCAGATTAAGCACTGTGCAGGCTTTTAAAAAATTATCACTGTGAGAATAAAGTTCTAATAAATTAAATCATTTACTGATTTGAAAAGTACAGTAAGATTTTGAGTAAATTTAGTTCCTGGCAGGCTATGAGCTTTATTTTTGTAAACATTACATCGGTTGATAGTTAAATGGTTAATGGCCTATATAATCTTTTACTATACTACAGTGATACTTTTACAATGAAAACAAAGTTTAAAACTGTACACGTAATTCTAACATCATTTGGGAAACACTTGATTTTTCCATTGCACTTGCCTATTAAGCATTTCTTTGGGTATATCCTGCAAGTAATCCTAATGTTTGATTTCCAGCTTTTGGAAGAGGTGTACAATGCCCTATCTGTATGCATTGATTACTGGCAGGGTAACTTTCCCAGCCCAAGATAAACACTTCCACTGTTCAAAGTCAGAAGAAACAGAATAGGTAGGAAATGTTTTTTGTTTATTATGTAAACAGGACTTTCAGAATTATGTACAATGGGTGGATTAAAGGCATTTAATATCTGTAATTCATACTAACTGTAGAAATGGCCCTAAAGCATGCTGCATAATTAGTAATTTATATTTTCATTATTGTAAATGTTTATATTGATGATCTTGCTTTTGATTGTATCAAATTCATCACCATTTCATAGCAACAATATTCTGGTTTTTTTTCTCTGACTTCCCTAAAATAATTTCCTTTAATAGGGATAGAAATTTTCATTGGAAGGGAATCTGAGGTCTCTGTTCATTATCCCCACATATATCAGTTATTATCGATTTTATGAATACTGTGTTGAGTTTATATGCTGACTCTGTGGATACCTACAGTTGAGAAGAAAGTGATAGATTATTATTTTGCCATTAGCTCAAAATAATGTCACTGTAGTCTGGATAAATTACACATATTTGAACTAAAATCTCTGAAAAGATTAAGCATATGTAAGTGCTATTAAAGTGCAGAGCAGTAGGGCTTCAGTGCTTCACACCTAAGTTAATACACACATTTGGATGATGGCTTTCTTTGCTTAACATGTTAATGTTAAATATTTTTTTCAGACATACTGTAATTTAAAATTAGTGTGAGCATTTGTTGTAAATTCACAAGAAACTCAATAATGTTCAAATTCTCAGGAATTAAGGACTAACCATAACTTTGTCAGTTCGAATTAAGTTTTGTAAAAGATGGCAAGTTTGTTACCTCACTTGAGTGGGGCTTCCCCCTCCCCTAATTCTAAGAGAATATAATATGTATAATAAAACATTAATAAATATAATTTCAAAAATTTACTTCCCCTGGATGTTTATGTTCAAAATTGAATGTCTTAAACCAGTACTTCTTAACATTAACCTTTTTGGAGTTCCCTGTAATAGAATATAAGGAATTGTTAAAAAAAAAATACTTGCATGCACATAGGCAAAAAATTTCAAGTATAAAATTGGGTTGGCTCCTTTCCATGTATACCAGGTGAAGAACTTTTTTTTCTTGATCTATTCCTTGCTGTTTTCAAATAAAAAGAACCCATGTGAATGTTTAATTTTAAATCGTAATCCTGGGAAGGGGTCTTTGGTTTACAGTGTTTAATGTTAGAAATAACTCTAGTGCCATTTGCAAACATGAGTTTAACTGAAACAGTAATAATAAATGAGAACCTTTTAAATATTACACTGGAGACAGGAGACAAACCTTTTAAACAGTTGACCCTTGAATGGCATGGTGTTTAAACTGTGCGGTGGGGGTGGGGAGAGTGTGCCTAGGTGGCTTAGTCAGTTAAGTGTCTGACTCTGGATTTTGGCTCAGGTCATGATACCAGGGTTGTGAGACTGAGCCCTGCCTCAGGCTCTGCGCTCCTGTGGAGCCTGCTTAAGATTCCCTCTCTCCCTCTCTTTCTGCCTCTTCCCCACTCACACTCGTTCTCTCAAAAATAAATTGTGTGGGTTCACTTATATGCAATTTTTTAAAATAAGTAACAATATAGTACTGTAAATGTATTTTCCTATGATTTTAAAAGCATTTTTTCTCTAGCTTAGTTTTTTTTTCCTGTTTGTTTGTTTGTTTATTTTGAGAGAGAGTGGGGGAAAGGCAGAGAGAGGATCCCAAGCAGGCTCTGCACTGTCGGTGGAGAGCCTAACTTGGGGCTCAATCTAATGATCCGTGATATCTTGATGTGAGCCAAGATCAAGAATCGGACACTTAACTGAGATACCCAGGCACCCCTTTAGCTTGGTTTATTGTAAGAATACATTATATTATACAAATCACATATATATGTTCATTATAAGGCTTCCAGTCAGCATTAGGCTCTTAAAAGTTTTGGGGGAGTCAGAAGTTACATGCAGATTTTTGATTGTGCCCTTTCCTGTGGCAGCAGTGGGAAGATTGTGGGAAAGATGGGATAGTGCCGTCACATACATCATCATGTCACTCTTCGATGCTGGGTTGACTAAATGGAAAAAGATAGATTTTAACTAATTTTAATAATTTCACGTTTTTTTTTCCAGCTCAAGTTTGTAGAAGTTTCATACTGATGGTATTCCTTTTAACAAAGTCTTTTTTTTTTTTTAATTAATGTTTTTATTCATTTCCGAGAGAGAGAGAGACAGCATGCACAGGGGAGGGTCAGAGGGAGAGGGAGATACAGAATCCGAAGACAAGCTCCAGGCTCCGAGCTAGCTGTCAGCACAGAACCCAATGTGGGACCCGAACCCATGAACCGTGAGATCATGACCTGAGCCGAAGTCGTAATCTTAACCGGCTAAGCCACCCAGGCACCCCCTTTTTAATAAAGTCTTAACGTCACAATTTTAACAAAGGATTTTTAGATATTAGGAAGAATTTAACAAGTTATTAGAAATTTCCATTTTAAAAAAAGAGAATCTGGAGTACGTGGGAATCTTTAGAGATTAAGTGAACATCATGCAGCAAACTCAGAGATGATGATGGCAAAGTTAGGGCTCAGTTGATACAAAAAGTTCTTACATATAGTGTATAAGAAGTCAATTTAGGAAAATATATGAATACTTGCTGGACTCTCTCTACTATAAAACCTAATTTGTCAGATAACCCAGTTCCCATTAGTGGAGTCATACTCCACAAAGGAAACAGAATTCATCTTCTGATCAGTGTAGATCTGATGTCATAATTCTGGGATCATCTTTAAAGACTATGCATTCTAGGGGCGCCTGGCTGGCTCAGTCGGTTAAGCGTCGGACTTGAGCTCACATCATGATCTCATGCTTTCATTTGGTGAATTTATTTTTAAATTTTTTAAAAATATTTAATTTTGAGAGACAAAGCAGGAGTGGGGGAGGGCCAGAGAGAGATGGAGACACAGAATCCAAAGCAGGATCCAGGCACTGGGCTGTCAGCACAGAGTCCCAACGCGGGGCTCAAACCTACGGACTGTGAGATCATGACCTGAGCTGAAGTTGGCCACCCACCAACTGAGCCACCCAGGTGCCCCAATCATTTGGTGAATTTAAACCTTCTAAAGTTTAAAATTGTTTCAAAGTAGAAGACCTACGTACAAGAGTATTTAATATGTACGTACTGAATCGAGAATGAAACAGGACACCTGGGTAGCCACCGTGTAGGTAGAAAGCCTCTTGCTCCTGCCTGAGATATTCTCATTGTTCCTCCTCAGATCTCCACTCCCTTTTCCACTCTGGAGCAAACCACAGCGCAGCATTTTGGTGGTAACTATGCCTTGCTTTTCTCTAGCATTACAGCCTATCTGTATTTTTCTAAATAACATGGTGGGGGCTTGCAGGTTTTTTAAAATTAATATAAATGGATTCTTACTGTATGCTAAAGGACTTCAATTCAGACTCTTTTGAAATTCATCCATGATGATGCACATGGCTATAGTCCATTTAGTTTGCCTGCTTTAGTACCATTACACGAATACACCGATCTGTTTTGCTGATGACATGTGGGTCACTTCCAAATCTGGGATAGTATGAATAGGTCTACTGACAGTACGCATCTCTCAGTATATGTGCTAAGAGATTGTCCAGGGTACATACGCACAAGTGAATCTGCTAGGTGTCAGGGCCATGTACAAGTGCAGCCGATACAGCGCCAGACTTGTCCCATCCCAGCAGTGGGGAGATTCGTCATTGCTCCATCCCCACCAGTGGCCACATTTCTACACTCTGGTGTGTGTATATCCCAGTGGGTTTAATTTGGATTTATTATATGAAATTGAGTATATTTCTGTTTAAGAACCCCCTTTTTTATTCTATGAAATGCCTTTATGACTCTTTATTTTCAATATATCTTTTTCTAATTTCAGGAATATTCCAAAATTCTAGATACTACTATTTGTTGGTCATCTGGGCCTAATATGTTCAGTTCATTTTGTGTTTTCATTCTCTGGTTTTTCAGTGAAGTTAGTTTTAATGGATTTCAGTCTTTTTGATCTATAATTTGCATGCTTCGTGGCTTATTTAAGCCACATATTTTTGAAATGTAAAAAAATTGAAAAAATTTTAGTTTGATACTATTTATGGTTAGTTTCTTTCCTCCCACCCTGAACAATTCTAAGCAAGAAAAGGAAATTAGGGGACTGTGGCTCTTGCAGCCTATCAGAGAACTTACTGATTTAATATGGTTATGATATACAAAGTTTTGTAAGGCATTAGCTAGCACCAAACTAATAATTTCACAGTGTAGCTCATGCTGGCTTTAGTCTCTGAGTCTCACATTATAGAAGTGGGCTCCTGATACCCCTGTAACATTCATTTTGGATTACAAAAGTTGTATTAACCCACTGTTCTGGGGAGCTGGAGTTGCTCAGTAGGCTGAGCATTCCAACTCTTGATTTCAGCTTAGGTTGTTATCTCCCAGTCATGACATGCGGAGTCTGCTTAGGATTCTTTCTCCCCCGCCCCGCATCCACCATTTTAAAAGTTACACCTTATAAAAACTCGGTACTGAGATCACATTATTCAATCAGTGTTGAATAGGAGTATTTGATAGGGCATGATGAAATCACAGCAGAGGGGGGTATACTAAGGTTTTGGAAATTAACGTTTGAGGCCACAGAACTGACTTTAGTTTTCTTCCAAGGATGTTCTACAAAATAACCACAAAAAGCAAAGAAAGAAACAGAATGATAGATTTTATTTGCTAGCATTTATTGCTAGGTTAATTTATTACAAAGACAATGATACTCTGTTGAACTTGGTTATAATTAAACACACTGTGCCAATTCAAGATCATCATACTTATTTCATCGGTGGGGGGGGAATAGGAACTTTATACCATGCCCCACAACCAGCTGTGCTTCATTCAAGTGAGTTTTAAAATTAATTGGTCCCTTCCCTGAGGAGGGTCTGGCTCAGAAGAATCAGGAACTGGTGGAGCTTCACTGTGTCACTAGTCCACCACTAAATCAGTACCTGAAGGACCGTAAGCTTCTGAATGCTGGTTAAGGTTCACATGAAAAACTGAACATCTTGTGTGATGCTCATCTGCCAGGCTTTTTATTGCATGATGTCTGAGAAAACTGATCACACCAGACCTGCATTTTTGCTAGTGTTCAGGCCTCAAAGTAGGGCTCGCCACCTAATTGCACAAATTGATGCTAGTCGGTTCCACTGTGAGACAAGCCTGACTATAAACATACAATTTTCAGAATGACAGGCACTTAAAGCTCATTAAGGAAAATATAAAAATAGATTCTAATTAATAGGAAATACTTAGTGTTTATCAAATTATAAATCTAGGCTTTTACCATTTTAAAAAAAGGGTACTGGAAACTGAAGAGATGACATTTGAATAAAGTGAACAATGCATTTTTTCAGTAACATTCATTCTGAGCGCCGAACAGTACAATCTAAGAAAAAGACTTACCACAAAGCACCTAAAAATAACATTTGTAGATGGGTAGGAATGTTGTCAACCATTTCTTACTGTTTCCCTCCCAAGTCTCAGTATCAAGGCATCCAGAGTCCATTCCACAAGCGATTGTCAGCATTCTGAAATCAGGTCGTGGGCCTGCATGTCAGAGAAGTTGAAAACCCTTAAGGAGGTAGCTCTCCTTCCTGGGTGCTCTTCCCCCAAAGGCCCAAGAGAGTTATGCTTCAGATTCTGCGCCTCTGTTTTCACTTGGACTTCCATCATGGTCATCTGGTTGACTGTTTAACAGTACATATTTTCCATCATTGGTTAGTGGTATGGACAGCATTAACTGGGCCAATGCTTCCGGATCCTGAAGTTATGGGAGTTTAAGAAGGAGAAAAGAAACGCTTAAAATGCACTTAAAACCCTTGTGGCATGGCTTTCAGTGTTCTGTAATCTAGCCTCATTCCTTCTGGGATCTGTGTGTGCCCTCAAGTGAGTCTCCTTGCTTCTTTGAAAAAACTCAATTGCATTACTTCTAGAATCTAGGCCAAGGTTTTGCTCTTAGCCAAATCATAATCGTCTTCCCAGGAAGAGTCCAGAGAGGAACTTCCTTTATAATATCTTTGTCTTCTAGATCATTAACTCCTACGTTACTCTCACTCTAAACCAAGAGTTGGCAAACTGTGGCCATCTGGCTGTTTTTGTCAAGTTTAATCAGAAAACAGCCATTCATTTACATACTATATATATGGCTGCTTTTGTGTTACGATAGCTGAGTTGAGTAGTTGCAACAAATGTTTCCTGTCTCACCCTTTACAGAAAGTCTGTCAACCCCTGATCATTACCAGAAAATACTAACTTGCACTGCTTGCTACCGTTTCATGTGTACTGGCCCTAGTCCTCGGTCCTCCTGTCCCCGTCCCCAACACCAGAACAGCTGCTATGGTACTCACTAGCTAGGTGCTGCTGTTTAAAATTAAATTTAAAAAATCCAGTTCTTCCATTATATTAGCTACGTTCAAGCTGCGTATTAAACAATGCAGACACAGGTTATTTCCATTACTGCAGAAGTTCTACTGAACTAGAAGCCTCCTGGCGCAGGAGCTGTGTCTGTCTTGCTCACTGCTGGAATTCTAAGGGTTTTTTGGTACAAACTTGGCTCTCAAAAGTTTGCTGGGTGAATGAGACTGTAAGCTGCTAAAGCACAGGGAGGTCTGGGAGTCTTCACTTCTGCTTTGTTTCCAGGTGATGTCTGGCCGACCACTCTGAGGGGCACGGCCTTCGAGCACGTGGTAGATACCTCAAGTTTCTACCATCTTAATTTGAAAGACAGGGTATAAGAGCAAGCAAAAAAGTGATGAAGCAGGAAACTGCAGCCGTGATACTTATTAAGAACCCCATGTGTGTTGCCAGTGATCGTGGACCTAGCTGCTCCGGTGGTTAGAATGCATCAAAGGAAATCTCAAATTTGGCCACAATGTCCAGCAAACATCACTCTTCTTCCTGAGAGAACTCTTAGTGTGTATATAGATCTTGTGAGCAGTTGTTAAAACCAGCACTAAAATGCCCCTTACCTTCTGAACCTCAATGATTTCTTTCCCCAAATTAATAGCGTAACATATCTGCAAGACAAGAAAAGCAGTATTGGGCAAACGCAGAAAACGATTTGGAAAAAATGTGATTATAGAAGTACAGTGAGGTCACTGCTCGTGTCAGTGGGGGGACAGAGGACCTGGCTGTAGGAGGGTCACCACACGGGGCTCTCAACAGGGGAGTCCAGCTGTCCTGGTCTCCTGTCGCCCATCTGTGCAGAACAATCATATCCAGGTAAGTGGCAACTGAAGTCATCCCAGTGCTGAAAATTCTTAATATAATACTTTATTCTTTCCTCTCCTAATCACGTTCAGCCACTGTGTGTTCACACACAGTGAAAACAGACACTTGCTGAAAGAAGAGCTGATTAATGTTGACTAATTCTAAGTAGCAAATGTGGTCACCAAAACTTCCATACTAAATGAAAACAGTTTCCTGCTGTCTGCCTCCTTGGTTTGCTCTGAGACTAGATTTTCTCCATTGTAACTTATTTAATTTAAAAAAAAAGAACTTGAAGGCAACTGCTTTTCACATTTCCTGATTATCTCTTCTAAACAACTGTATCTGACCACTCACATTCTTCCTCATTATTTAGGATGACACGCATTTTCCATGGGCAGATTTATTCAAGTCGTTTCTTTCAGTGGGGTCTTCCTAGAGGTATTCTCTAAACTCCTCCAGGGGGACACAAAGAATAGTCAGCTAAATATCCAGAGGATGGTGCAAAACTCCTTTAAGTATCTTTGGACCAGAGATACTATGGAATCGTAAGATGAATAAAGTAACGACCTTTTCGCCTTCGGAGTTGCTTTCAAAAACGTATGTGCTCAGAGACTGTCCACCTGTGGATTCAGGCGTGCGGACCACAAAGCCGACTAGCCTCTTGTTTTCTTGATGGGCAGCAAACTGGGTGATGCTGGTAAGCTCAAACTGGAAGTAAGAGGAATAGACAATATCACATAACTGGAATGGAACAGACAGATCATTCTCTATGGAAAACGTCATGAACAAAAGTGCACTATTAGTGACAGTTGTTAAATTTGGCAAAATCAAATATATAAAAAATATATCAAAATCAAAAATAAAGTGCCTACTTTGAATTAAGGAATAACTACTAAAATTAGTGTGCATGCGGGGTACTTACACTGGCCCTTGTTACTTGAGTCTGAGGATCTATCAACCTGAAATTTTAAGAGATTCATTATATCACATGTTGGATAAACCTGTATTCTTAGAATCTGCGTCTAGAAGTTCAGAATGAAATCACACAAATACCCTTCAAATGGGAAACTATAAGGCCGGGCTGAGGCAAGGCGAGATGGCTCCAAGGACCTATTCAAGGGAGCATGCGCCATGGTTTCTGCCTCTGCAGAACCCACGTACTTCAAGCTCAGGAACCTCTTTATTGAAGATCATAACAAGGAGAGCCTTTCATATCTCAGCGCTTATTATCTGCAAAGGGCAGCATTATAATTCTTCCTAGTTCTCATGTAGAATATGGACAGATCATATTCTGTACAGCCTGCTTCTCAACAGACATTTACTGACTCCGGTCTTTTCCCTGAGGTCTTTTTTTTCTCGTAAATATGGGGTGGGGTGAGAGAATAGTGAACAGATTTTAACAAAACTATTCTGTGTCAGTTGGGGTGCAGGGGGAGTACTGTCTTTTAAGAAGGTATTCTAGGAGCGCCTGGGTGGCCCAGTCAGTTGAATGTCAGGCTCTTCATACTGGATCAGGTCATGATCCCAGAGTCGTGGGATTAAGCCTTGTGTTGGGCTCTGAGCTGGGCTTGGAGCCTGCTTGGGACGCGCTCTCTCCCTCTCCCTCTGCTCCTCCCCACTCACGGCTGCTCGCTTGCTCTCTCAGAAACACAAAAAAAACCCACAAAAATTCCTGTCCCACCTTAGAGAAGAAATTGCAAACATTCTCTCTCCCTCTTCCCCCTTCATGCTCAAAAATATTTAAAAATTTTAAAAAAGGTATTCTAGATGTATTCTTTAACACTTTAAGTAAACATCATCTAATAACCAGGCTGATGTATCTGGGAAAATACTCTGCATTAGAGAATCTATTGCTGTCATACATACATCTAAATTTCTACTTTCTAAACATGGTATTGTCTATTTATTATTGATTTGTTATAAATTCTGTGGGTGAAAGCAAAAAAACCTATTCTCTGTGTTAAAAAAAAAAATGGCTAGAATTCCATTTGTATGAAATGTCCCACAGGCAAAGATATGCACACAGAAGATTAGCGCTGAGTGGCTGCATAGGGCTGGGTGGGCTTTAGGGAAAGGGAATGAGGGCTAATGGGTGTGGGTTTTCTCTGGGGCTGATGAAAATATTTGAAAACTGTGGTAACGGCTGCACGACTCCGAATATGCTGAAAACACTTCAGATGTGTGAGCTGTATGGGGTGTCAGTTAGATCTTGGGAACTTGAACTCTGTGCAGTTATACTTCGTAAAGCACGGCCTTACCACAACCAGAGGGCTCTAACCTGGCTGCTCGACTACACTCCTGTGCATGTCACCCTGACTTCTCTAAATTGCTGTCTAGAGGAGTGGGAAAAGAACCCCCACTTCAAAGGGGTGGTTAAGACAATGAGAAAATGTGTATAGAATTTTAAGTAAACTACAAAGCTAAATGTTATTTTTTATATCTCTATTAATGAATATGAATTTAAAGATTTAAAAAATCTACCTCAAACAATTTCCCTCAAGTTTCTTAGGTGTTTTGTAAAATTCTTCCATAAATGTGAACTTAAAACATGCATATTTCGTGAGCAACGTTAAAGGGTTGCTATTTTAAACAGGTAACATGGATTTGCCTAGGATCTGATTTTCAGGGTGCCTGGGTAGCTCAGTCGGTTAAGCATCCAACTTCAGCTCAGGTCATAATCTTGTAGTTTGTGAGTTTGAGCCCTGCACGGGGCTCTGTGCTGACACCTCAGAGCCTGGAGCCTGGTTTGAATTCTATGTCTCCCCCCTCTCCCCAGCTCGTGGTCTGTGTCTCTTCCTCTCTCTCAAAAATAAACATTAAAAAACTTAAAAAAAAAAAAAAAAAAAAGATCTGTGGGACTTCTAATTTGTCTCAAAACATGAATTCCAGTTCAGGAGGTGTGTGTGTACTGTGGTGAAACACACCTACCATGAAAGTGACTATTCTAGACATTTAGTACATTTCCCACACTGTACAGCCATTACCACCATCGGGTTCCAAAATGTCTTCATCACCTCAAAAGGAAACTCCACACCCATTAAGCAGTCATTTTCTCCTCTCAGCTTCTAGCGACCACTAACCTGCTTGCCATCCTGGACGCTTCAGATTCAGGATCATACAAAATGGCTGACATCTTCCACGGAGTGGTTTTTCAGGGTTCAGCAATGTTGTACCACACATCAAGACTTAATTCCTCTTTGAGGCTGGATCCCACTCTGCGTTATGTTAAATACCCCACTTTGTGTATCAGTTTGTTGATGGACGTTGGGACTGTCTCCACTTTTGGCTACTGTGAACTACGAGCACTTGTGTAAACGTGCTTATCTGAACAGTTTTCAATTCTTCTGGGTGTCTACCAGGGGCGGAGTCTGTTTGACTCCCAGAGAAAGTGCTGAACCATTTCCCACAGGGGTAGAACGGCTATTCCCCCTGGCAACGGATTCCAATTTTTTCACACCCCTAATAACACCTAGTATTTTCCTTTTCTAAATTACAGCCATCCGAGTGAGTTGAAGCAACATCTCGCTGTGGACTTAATGGGCATTTCCCTAATAACTAGTGACATTGAGCATCTTTTTATATTTGCTTGTTGGCCATTTGTATATCTCCCCTGGAGAAATGTCTCCTCAGGTCCTTGGTCCATTTTTTTAGTTTTTGGTCTTTTTGGTTGATTCTTGTAATAGTTCTTTATATGTTCTGAACACATAACTCTATCAGATGTATGACTTGCAAATATTTTCTCCTGTTCTGTGGGCTCTGTACTTTGATAGTGTTCTCGGATATACTGTGATTTTTCACACTGCTTTTACAGAATTACTCTGTTCTTTTTGGTGGAGATTATAAGAATGATGAGCCAATGCCTATAAAAGGTGCAGGAACATACTTGGAGAAAAGCTTTAAATAAATAATAAAGTTTTATTCCTAAGAAACTTATTCTCAGTGTAAGGTGTATAATGAATGAAAAAGACTGATTTTAATGATGGAAGAAACTGTATTCTGACTTTTAAAAAAGTCCTACTTAACTTTTTTGAAGCTAACATTTACTGAGCACTTCCTGTAATGTGAGTTGTGGTTGTAAATGATGTGCATTAACTCATTTAGTCTTCGTGACAGCTCTATGCAGTGTGGATACAGTTATTTTCATCTGCTAGCCGAAGAAGCCTGTGCACAGAGGTTAAAACTCGCCCGGGTCCTATAACCAATGAAGGCCAAAGCCAGGTTGATAAACGCAGACATTCTGCCTCTAAAGCAGTGCCTGTGACCTCAGGAATAAAATGTAAGCCTCATACATGATTTAAAATTTTCTAGCAGTCACAGCAAAAAGAGTGAAACAGGTGACATTAACTTAATATACTTTATTTAATCTAGCAGACCTAAAATATTACCAGGATATACTATTAATATAAAAATTAATGAGATATTTTACATTCTTTTTGGGGGGTTAGTATCAGACCTCAGAAACTTGGTATGTATTTTACATACCAAGAAAATTTTAATTCAGACTATCATTCTGTTTCAAGTGCTACATGTGGGTCCAGTACTGGACAATGAAACTCTTAATAAAGCCTGTGCTAACCATGGCTTGACGGTCCTTTGCTGTCACGTGTAGATCTTATTACCTAAAACCCCAAATCATGTGGTTAACATCACTTGGCTTCATTTTCGCCTCAACAGATATTGATCAGATGATACTTGTGATGGTCTAATGCTCTTAGGTAGATTCATGTTCTTTTTTCACTGTTGTTAATTTTTGTTAGTAGTACTGCATTCAGAAATGAAAAAAACGGGGCGCCGAGGTGGCTGAGTCAGTTAAATGTCCAACTCTTGATTTCCACTTAGGTCATGATCTCACAGATGTGGGATTGAGCCCCATGTCAGGTGCTATGTTGACAGTGCCGAGACTGCTTGGGATCCTGTCTCCCTCTCTCTCTGCCCCTTCCCCAACTTGCACTCTCTCACAAACCAAAAAAAAAAAAAAAAAAGGAAATGAGAAAACCCTTTCTTTTTCAAGCTCTGAGCTACAGTGAGCAATTCTTCAGTGATGGCAGCACCATGAACAAGGGGACTCACTCACCACTCCGTCTCTGCAGGTACCCGCTCCTTAGGGGAACAGCTTCGATCCACCGAATCTTATAAAATCACAGTGTACAAACGAATAGGGCAGACACACAAGTAGCATCTTCACGTAATCCAATCAGATAATCTAGTAGGACCGTTCTAGGTGAGTAAATGTGCCTTAAATGGGGAGTCAGGTAAAGGTGGAAGAGTCTGAAACGAAACGTACCTCAGAGTCTGGCTGGTGACCATCAGATGGGACTCTGTCGTTCGGAAGATGTTGTGAATGGCCCGAGCAGCCAATACTTGTCTCATTGCTTCATAAATCACTTCAGTAGTGTTGTCTGTCTTAACTGCCATTGAGCCCAAAAACCGAACTACAAACATCTGTTGCAAAAGGGAATCTGCAAAAGAGTGTTTTCTGCTCAGGATCACACACGCTTCCTGCATGCGCTGCCGGTCTGAGAACAGGCTGAAGACCTCAGGTCTGGCAGCCTCCTGCGCAGGGCCTCCCAGCAGATTCCTCAACACCGTGCTTGAACAGACCAGACCCCTCACGGCCGAAGCGCTGAATCTGCTCCTGTCTACATTTTGTCTCTTTGGAGCTACTTGGTTAGACTAGAAAAGCACCTCTTTTTGTGCATCTTTAACATGAAAAGGCAACACCAGATGAACATCCTTCTAACACTAAAACTCTAGATGACAGATGTAGATGGCGGTATACACCTCTTTTCTCTGGAAATAAGAGCTTCTCCACGGGACGACAGAGAATTCATTCCTCTGGCCCACCGATCAAGTCCTCTTAAAGATAAAATCCATCTGAAGAGCAGAAGACCTGACTGGGGGCTCCTTCAGTTCACACACGTTGTGTATTACGGGAGGGCAGCGACATTCTTCCAGAAGCTAATGCACATCTCAACCTACTCTGCTTAGCAGATTCTAGTAAACTACCAGAACGGGCCTCCTGATAACGGCACGTTACTGACCAAACTGGGTAACCGCAACCATAACTGGAAGATCACAAAGATTTAATGGTTTTGTGGGTTTTTTTGTGTGCAAGAACAATAATTTTACTTCTCCACCATTTTAAACTAAGAGCACTACGTTTTCCTCCCTTGATCTATTAGCATCTTTGCCCCTAAAGATAACTTAAGGGTTAAAAAAAGATGAGAACAGAATCCATGTAATTTTATAAGAAGTTACTCCCATCTGAACACAGTTTTTTTTACAAGTTTGGAAGTTTTTTGTATACACTTTATGGTGTGGACGATATGGAAGGTCAGCTAGAAGACGAGGGGCAGATGTGAGGCACAGCCTGGTAGCTTGCTTCCTTCCTCTCCACCCCCATGGCCGACAGCCCCTGGCCCCCTTTCTGCCTAACTCCGTAAGGAGTGCGATTCTCAAGTCCTGCTTTCAAGGTTAAGGAAGTGGCATCTCATTCCAACGCTGCTCTCAGTCTCCAAGCGTGAAGCCTTCGACTGCTGGCTAGGAGCTCATCCCGCTCTGCGAAGCACTAGGTCACGGTCAGCTCTGCTGGGTGTGCTCTTAGGTAGCACAAGAATGTAAATCAAGTATCAAAAATCTCAGCTTGAACAAATTAAATACCCATGAGCCATGTCATCTTCAAATTCAAGAGTGAACTGTTAACGTGTGTTTTTGGCATTCTGAAATGAAATAGCCTATTCATGTCACCCAGCGATCACCCAGATTGCATTTTATTGTGACCATTTTATCCTCTTTGTTGTGTAGTAATCTGGTCTCTGATTTAGGTTTGGCCACTTTCTACGCAGGAGCTACAAAAAGGGTAAAGATGTGTCCAACACTGTGACACAAGTAGAAAACCCATCCATGTCCCCGTGGGTTTTACCCAAGGCCCGCCTTACCTGCGTGTCCTACTGAGATTTCAGAGAATGACAAACCTGTGGGTCACGAGTTCAATTCATACCTTCAAGTCCCAGCTGTCTGGAACATGATTCCACTTCTCATCAATGGCCCTTGCCATTCTGTGGAGGGGAATGAGTAAGCACACAGACCACGTGCTCACCTTCTGCTTCTGGAAAGGTCTCATCCTCAGTTTCACCAAAAGGGTTGATGCGCCTAAGGAAATGGCCAGAGGTACACAGTCAAGACATATTTGGCTAAGAGGACACTCAGAATGGCAACAGTGCCTGGAGATGGGTGCGGGCACAAGAGACACCAAGGTCACCTTCCTTTCTCCCAGGGGTAACCTCCCTGAGCCCGCACCTGCTCCCCCTGTTCTGATCCAGGAATTCTGTGGCAGGAAGGACGATATCAAACTGGATAGGTGTTCCTGGTGCGATGAGCTCTTCGGCGTCATTGGCACGGACAGCTGCTTGGGGCACGATCTTGTCATCCTCTGTCTCTGCATTTCTCAGGTTCTGGCTGGAGTATACAATGGGGGGGGGCGGGATTAAATCAGACACATGCTGAACTGAACTCTGATGTGACTTTTACAAATAGCTAAGGGTGGAGATTTCAATCAGTCCTTCAACTCCTACAAATAAATCTTCGCAAGATGTCATTCGTGTCCTTAGTCAAACCCCTTCAGGCCCCCCCCCTCCCGCCAGCGAGCTCTGCGGCACAGCATTCTGCACTGTCGTATAAGCACACCGTCTACTGATTTTCTGATCTTTCTCCCTGTCAGACAAGCTTTTGAGGGCAGGGGCTGTAGCTAAATCATACTTATTGGTTGGTACAAAGGCACTCAAAAATGTTAACTGAACGAATAAATACGTCCTGGCCTGCAGTTCATCACAACCCGGCTTTCATTTCTCCGGAGAGCCCCGTGCCGCTCCTGTCAACGCGCCCTCCACTGGAGGGCGCTGCAGCAACACACCACACGCTTTTCCTTCTCCGTCCAGGCCTCTAATGCCAGCTGAAATTCCTGTTCATCCCCAAGCCTGTCAGGCCAGCCTGGCCATCTGTCCTCTGGCTCCAGTGTTTCTTCCCAGGAAGCCCCCCCGCACAGCCTCGTGTGAGCACCCTGAGCTCCGCGCTCTGTCCACACAAGCTGCAGGGGAGACCGTGGCCCGTCACAGAGGAGGGCTATCAGGACAGTGACGTCACGTGCCACCACATCTCTTCTCTTTCGGTGACAGGTCGCTGTAATTCAACGCCTTACGTGTTTATAGTCTCTCCCCAGCTAGAGTGTAAACTCCTTTGAGGGACAGAGGATGTCTGTTTCTCACATTATTTCGAGCCTAAGAAGTCTCTCTGATAACCTTCTGTTCATTGTTGTCAAATGCGTCAGGAACCGAATACGCTGTATGGAAACTGGTCTACAACAGCCATTCGGCAGACGAGCGCACTGAGTGCAAGTGGACAGAAACACGACACAGGCTTGTAGATACTGCAAGGGGAGAGCAGTCTGCCCCCTCCCTCGCTGGCAGCAGAGGAGCGTGCAGTCTCTGGGAGACGAGGAATTCTAAGGGCCCTGGGCTATGGGGCGGGTGAGCCAGACTGGGACTGAGGTCTCCCCACTGCCAGGTGGCACAATCACATCCAGTCGTTGAGAGGGACACGAATTTGTAAGTGGTGAGCACCGGAGGAAGGCAGGAGAAGTTTAAAGGGAAGAGAACGAGTCCACGCTGCTGGCTCCCCACAGTCTCAGGGGACAGAACCCAAGGAAGCCAGGACGGGCCGCGCGGCGGAGGGCTAGGGCGCATCGGCTGAGGTCTGCCCTTGACTCTACGTTCCCGGGAGCCCCGGACGACTGAAGGCAGGAGCGCCCCTGCGACCTCCACGTCACCAACTCGGATGGATGCCATGGTCACCGTCCTACTGCTCACTCCCCACATCAGCGTCCAATGCAGCGGAGTTTTCCTGTCCTTAAATCTCTTCTTTCCTGGTTCCTGCTGATTCCGTCTCCCTGACGTTTCTTGGTGGCTCTCGCAGGCTCCTCCCCTTCTGTTCCACAAGCTGGGGTTCTTTAGGGTTCGGTCCCAGGCTCCTCTCGTCTGTCTACGCTTGCTCCCAAGACGGCCTCTCTCCTCCACCGCCGCGTCCGTGTCGAGGCGCTCTGGACTCCTACGCTCAGCCCTGAGATTCCCTCTGCGCCGCACGCTCGTGTCTGCAACGTGACCACGGGATCGTGCTGCGGGCCCCTCATTCTTCTGTCCGGAAGTGGGCGAACTCCTGCTGCCCTCTCCTTCACGTCTCACGCCAGACCGTCGCCCTTGGTCTGTCCCTTCCCTCCACCCACACCTCCCCCTATCACAGGTCCCACAGATTTCACCTCCAAAATAAGCCCCACGCCATCTACTTCCATCTCTGCCACCATCCTGGTTTACGAGGTCACGGGCTCCCGACCGGACACTGCTCGCCCAGCTGTTCCGTGCCCTCCACAGCAGCCTCTCTGCTGTGCACACATCGACCTCCCTGCCCCTTCGACGGCTCCCCGGGTTCCTGACCGTGCCTTCCTTCCGGAGCCGTTCCTGGGCCCCTTCCCCGGCCCCTCCCGCAGCGACACTGGCCTCCCTCGTCTCCCTCACACTAAGTGCCCTTCTGCCCGCCCGCCTGCCCCCGCAGCTGCTCCAGGGGCGCAGGCCCCCGGCTCTCTGCGAGAGCAGCCGCTCCTCATCCTTCACTTCTCAGCTGAAGTACGATCTCCACGGCCAGGCCTCTCCAGGACGGCACCTTCGTCTTGAACACCAGAGCGGCTTTTCTCCATCTTAACTAAGTATTCATTTACCTTCCTCCTGGCTTTACCGACCAGACTCAGCTTTACGCCCCGGCCCAGTGCCTGTGCACAGAGCAGACACGCCACGAACACACCGATACCTGAGCAGCTGGATAAATGAGCGAGCGTTAGACACACTAACCGGAGAGTGCGGGAAGGCCACCCGTGAGATGTGCTTAGGCCTGAACGGCAGCTTGCTCCCAAGAACACAGTTTCCCTGTTCCTTCCTGTCATCAAAAGATTTCTTTATTCTTATGAGCTGACCCTAAGAGAGATACGCCCTCTCCCACCCCCCACAGCTCTGGGCCATCTGGCGGCCACATCTGTCACCTTCCAGGCTCAGCAACAGGTCAGCCGAATGGCCAGAGGTCTTGGTTTCAGGGTTCTGCTGTGTGATTTACTTATTCCATGACAGGAAGCAAAATCAGCTACTGAATTAATTAAATCTGAGCCACAGACTCTTTTTCAGAAAACCCATCACCTCTTTAGTAACACTGTTTAAACGCCACATCGGCACCCTAGCAAGACCGCGTTCCCAGGACTGGAAGGGACCTGGGAGGGTGTCTGGTTTCGCTTCTTCCCGTGTCAGAGGAGAGGAGACGGTCTCAGAGAGCTGACCCGCTCCAGGCCACCCAGCCGTGTTCAAGGCAGAGCCATCAGAGGCCCCCCGACCTCTACGGCCAGCACCCTGCAGTGCGCCCTCTCTGTCCCCACAGCTGTGCAGGGAGCGACAGCGCTGATACCCACGACGAGGCTCAAGGACAAGCACTCAGACTGCTGTCCTCAGGGCCACCCCTAGTAACACGCTCCCCGTGCAAGCTGTGAGACCCAGCACCCGGTGTGGCCCGCTGCCTCCTGCCCCCACTTTTGTTACCTTCGCTCACGGGGTTGTTTCAGCCACTAGTGCTGCAGACAGCATGCCGGCGTCCCCGCCCCGCCCCAGACGCTGTGTGTCCTACCCCGCAGTGCCGCATGCCAGTCTTCCTACACAGGGGTCACCCTTTCCTCAGAGCTCCCGGTTCTGTTCCACAGCCCAGAACAGGTAAGCAGGACACCCAAGTCTTTCACACTGAACTGCCAACTCTCCCGGCCTGATCCCGGCTCCTTCCCACATGTCCAGACCCTGGGAAGTTGGCTCTTAGCCTTCTGATCACCCCTCTCCAGAGTCATGCAATAGTACCTGTAAAACATCTACGTAATGGGGTTCTTTCTACAGTGCTCTGAGAAATGGTCACCAAACACAGTCCTAGTTGTAATTTACCTCGGATGCTGTGCTTTCATGAGCAGCCCTCTTATTATTTAACCAAATGGAGCCTTCTAGTAACAAAGAAAATGGGATTCTGGGAATAAACCCTAAAGCCGTATTCAAGACAAGAGCGAAGGTAGAGGCACGAACATGTTCACTGTAAATAACAGCAAACTCAGGAAAGGGAGATCACCCAAACATTCAACTGCTAGTAAATCACGGAAGAGAACGTGTAGTTATTAAAGAGGAACAGTGACGAAAAGTGTAAAAACATGAATACGTGTGAGATTGCGAGATTAACGTACATGTGGAAGTATCAGTGTGCATGCGGCACAGTGCCCAGTATCCACGGGCAGTCACACACACAACTGTCCCGGATTTAAAAAAATTCGTTTTGGTTCCAGAACTTTGTTGATGCGGACAGGAAACATGCAAAGCCCTAAGCAGCAGCCCCTCGGCACGGGTCCGATGCGCTGGGGCTGCGGCTGGCCTTGCGCTCCAGCGGGAAGAGGCGCAGAAGTCATGCAGCCAGTGGCCCCTGGCCCCCCCCCCCCCCCCCCCACTGCAGGCAGGCTTACTGCGTCTGTAGAACAGACTCCCCCCCTCCCCCAACCCCGCCGTGCCGTGTGCAGACAGAACTGCAGACTCTCAGCACCTCAACACAGAAAAGCCACTTTTCCGCGGTCCTTCAGTTACCTGGGGCACGAGCTTTCTTGCTTCTTCCCAAGGCTCGTAATGGGAGTCACTGCTTGGAGAGCCGTCTGATTCAGCTTGATGGCCACGGCCTGCAGGCACACAGGACACGCTCAGTCCCGCAGGGGCGCTGACCCTTCGGACTGAGCGAGGGGCGGGGACGCAGGTAAGGCCGCGTGAGTTACCTCGGGGTTGTCGGTCAGGTAGATCTGCCTGGAGATGTTGTTTATGGCGCAGATCCACTGCGGAGAGAGGGCGTTAGAAACCTGCCGGGTCCCCATCACCCACCAGACCAGGCCAGAAGGGGAACAACAAAAGCTTTACCTCCTCGTTTTCCTTCTTGCTTTCTGCCTGGAGGATTATTCCCCTGAAATAAAGTGCATCCAAGTCAGTGCTTCCAGACCTCAGTGGCTGAGGCTTACCAGGTTCACTGAACTCAGCTGGGTCCCAAAGGGAAGGGCCAGGAACGCAGCATGAGCGGAAAGAAAAAATGGGGTTCTGGCTTGCTGCTCCTTCACCGCGTGATCCGGGACAGACACTTCCTTCCCCTGGGCCTGTGCTTTCTCACCTATAAAGTGAGCAGCTGGGCTCGGGTCTGCTGGCTCGCGTCTGTGAGTCCACAAGCATACACGTCTTGTTGGCCACTGAGATGATCAGGGCGGCCCCTCCTCCCAACCACGCCCGGAGAAGCCAGACGCTCCCACAGAGGGGAACAGGACGCAAACAACACTGCCCTTCCCTGCTGAGGGCTCACCCCTTCCCAGGGACCCCAAAGCTCTAGGAGGTGGGAGCACAGATCTTAGCCCTACTTTACACGTGAGAAGAGCAAGGTGTTAACTGCCCAGGACCACGGCTGCGATCCCGGGCCTCTCCCGCCTCCCAGGAGGAGGGATGTCTGAAGCCGCTCTGCCAACCTGGGAGGGGACGGCCGGCGCCGCACCGGCCTGCCTGGACCCACTGCTGTCCAAACAGAACCTCAGCTCCGAACGCCACCCGGAAGCAAATGCGAGCAGAGCTGGCTCCCACGGGAGGATGGGCCGCGGCCTGCCCTCCCCTTGGGGCTCAGTTTGAAGCTCCTGCTCCACAGGAGACCCCACTGCAGTGGGATCCGTGAATGACTCCAAGTGACCTCTTCTGGGCCCCCGAGGCACACGGGGATCTGCAGGGACAGCACGTTCACGGGGGGAGCGCCGTGGCTGAGCGCACTGCTCCCGTCTCCAGCTTCAGCTGCAACAGCGGGCTCCCCGGGCAGGTGCGCCCGCCCTCCGCCCCACGCGCGGTACACAGAGCTCGCGTGCGAGCCCGCGGGGGCGGCCACAGCCTTCTCTAGGGTCCGTGCTGACCAGCAGCTCTCCTACGGCTGCCTCCCACACAGACCGAGGCCTCCTCCAGGGGCCCCTACAAACCCACGCTGGGACTCCTGACACACGGCAGACGGGATCCCGCAGGGCTGCTGTGTGCGTGCTTAAAGGGAACAGAAAACATCCTCCCCAAAGAGCGACGATCCCGGAGGCCCTGGGCAGGGGTGGGGTCACTACCCTTGCTCTCCGCCCACATAAGACCCGCGTGGCGTACGATTTCCCGTTGGGAGTGGTGATCTGGAAGCAGTATCGTCGGTCTTCACAATCCACCGCCATCACCGAGCAGTTGTCCAGGTCCTGGATCAGGCCCCCCGCGACGGCTCCCCGGGGCTGACACATGAGGTTCCCGCCTTGCGTGAAGAAGTAAAGCCGCTCCCAGGTGGTGGTGACCAGCCCTGTTTTACTGTGAGAATTGCGACTTTAGCAAGCCTGTCAGTGCTCGGAAGCCCGCGCAGCACCTCGAGGTCTTGCTGCCTCCTCACCAGTGTTGGCGTTCTAGAAAGAATGTTTCTTTAAAGCAAAACTGCAAATGCAGAGCAGCAGAGGCGGCTCGCTGCAGCCTGAGGGACCTGGAAGTCACGGGCTCTGCCCACGCAGGAGATGCCCGCCCAGGGCCTAGGCCAGCCCGTGCCCACCCTGCAGCGGCTGGACGCTGGCTCCTCCCCGAGACCTGGAAACGCGGAACTGAAGACCTACACCATCCTCTAAGACACGGGCTGAACTGTTTTAAAGCTAGTGAGAGTCACCAGAGTCACCCTGGCTCACAGCACCCAGGGACATCTACTAGGTTGAGTTTTGCTCCAATTGGATGTTATTCCGGTTTTGTGGGCTGCCTGCAAGAGGAATAGCCAGTAACAAACAACACCAGAACCTTGTAGGGTTTTCTATCCGTACGAACTAAAGGAGATATTTAACTTGGGATCTCTACAAGCGGAGAGAGCTTTGCGGAGCTCCACCATGGTAAGAAAACAGCTGGCAACTCCTCTCTGTAGACCCTCCAACTGTGAGGTGTCAGCTACACTTACGTGACTCAATGTTTGTCGAGTAGCAACTACGTGCAAGGCACTAGGTTTCCTGCCTAAATAATTACAATTATTTCCAAAACCTGCAAATAGCTAACATGTGAGTGCCTACCACCTGCTGGGAACGACCTCATCCAGCAGGTACTAGCACACTGAGAGCTGGGACTACCAGCTGTTTCATCGATGACACGACTGAGGCCCAGCAATGGGGTCCGACTGAACCAAAGTCAGTCTTCAGCACGCCAGACAGCCTCCGTCTCTTCTCGGACACAAGGAAACCTGATCGTCCTCCCTTTAATTCAAACAGCCCTGAGTGACACGGTGCGACTCGGTCTGTGTGGACCCAGATGACCCGCAAGGCTCACTGGCACCCGAATCTGGCCTCAGCTGCGGACCTCGAGCACACGCTCTCACGCATCAGCGGCCTGGGCTATGGGCGGGGGGGGGGGGGGGGGGGGGGGGGGGGGGGGGGGGGATAGGAACTCTCAACAGTCCAGGACGGTGACGGTTACGAGCAGGCTATCTGCACATGGCCATGGTGATCAGGGACAGAGTGACCTGCCCCTCGGAGTCCGCGCACTGGGCTCTTACAAGGCTGTGTCAAGTCCATCTCTCAGCTATGCGGGCCTTGAGCCCCGAAGGCTTCCCCCGGGTGCTGTGAGGGAGGGGTGCTGTGCAGGAGTCCTTCCCCACCCTCCCCTGCCCTCCCCTCCACAGACGCTCTGAGGGAAAAGGGGTGTTAGAAAAAGAGGCGAGCCACGGCATTCTCACTTTCTGAGATTCAGGTAACCGGCCTTCTGGATGAGGTTCCTGTTGATCTGTGGTGCAGCCACATCAAAGTCCGGGGCGTAAACAGTCTCCTCGACAGAAAGCAGTTCTTGCTGCGACACCCGCATCTTTTCCGCTTCGGCTTCTAGCTCCACCTGAATGCTGAAGACAGAAGGCATCAGGTCAGCGGCTCCTCACTGGCCGACCGGGCGTTGCCGCGCCACAGATGGCGGAGCTGTCCCCGCGGCTGCCTGCCGCACGAAGGGACAGGCCCAGAAACTGGAGATCCGCAGGGACTCAAGTCTGCGTCGCTAAAAATGGTTACGTGGCTGCTGTTTGAAAACAGAACATGTTGGCCACTGGGCAGCGCCTGAACCCAGTTAAACAATCTCTCTGCTGACAAAGTGGTATCCAGGCTCAGACCTACTGATGCAGATTTTAGGAGAAAAGCTTTAATGAGCCCATCCTCAGGGCTTTGGGTGCAGATTACCTGTGAAAGGGCCAGAAAGGAAGGAAACAGCAGTCATTCCTGGCCCTCTGCTCCCTCTAGTTCTGGAAGCAGCCACCGGAGGAAGGAAAACAGCCAGGAGGTGGGACCAGGGCGCACGGACACAGACAAAGGCAATGCTTTTCCTCTCCTGGCAGCTGCAGAGTTGCCAAGACTGTGGGGCCGGGCCCTGGCTTGTGTGCGCATGTGTGCTGAGCTGCAGAAAACATGGAAGCTTTAGCTTCAAACTGGCAGCTGCCCCTTCTTCCCACAAAGCGATGCCTCCACAGCTCTCCACCCGGCACTGAGAGCCTTGGATATAAAGCCCCGAACACAAGCTGCCCAACGCGGCCCACCCACGCGCGAAAGCAAACTTCAGAGGCGTCGTTCTGCTTTTCCACTGTGTTAAAGAAGAGATGACTGAATTACAAATGTTAAATCAGAAGGCACTCTGGGGGCCATCTAGACCACTGTTTCTCAAAGTGAGTTCCTCAGGGTTTTCTCTCACAAGGGTTAAGTTTGGGCTTGGTCCCCACTCTGCTCTAGGAGGCCCACCGTGCACGCCGCCTACGTCTTAATGCAGCTCGACGCAGGCAGGCGATCTAGGCTCCTTCTGGCTCTCCTGACACGTGAACAGGACGGCCGCACTCCACCACTGGGAGCCCTGCGACAGGCGGCCCAGACAGCAGGCCTCACTGGCTTACCTGCTCGTCACTGCCAAGATGGGGCGAGTGCAATGGAAAAGAAAAGGTAAGCAGCACGGGAAGTGGAAGGAGGGAGCCAAAGTATACAAAACCGCTAAGGTTCTTAAGCTGTTTTTTTTTAATTTTTAAAGTTTTGTTTATTTCTGAAAGAGAGAGAGAGACAGCATGAGCAGGAGAGGCTCAAAGAGAGAGGGAGATACAGAATCTGAAGCAGGCCCCAGGCTCCTAGCTGTGAGCACAGAGCCCGACGCGGGGCTCAAACCCAGGAACCGTGAGATCATGACCTGAGCCGAAGTCGGACGCTTAACCGACTGAGCCACCCAGGCACCCCAGGTTCTTAAGCTTTCAGGGGTGAGAAGATTCCCTGAGGACCCAGTAGAAGATAAAGATCGGCTCCCCCAGAAAAATCTCATGTGCCCCAGCAGGACGTTTGCACACGTCTCCGGAAGTGGTCAGTAAGTGCCTCTACCTCCGCTCCTGGACCCACACAGACTCAGCTTCAGTCAGGAGGCACAGGGCCCCCAGCACTCCAGGACAGGGGAGGCAAGTGCTTTTCCATAAGCTCTTCCAAGATTAAAAAAAAAGTGCTTATTTAATTGACTACCTACCTACCTACTGATCAATCGATCAGAGTAGCAGTAGGAACTAAGAAAAAAGGTAGAAGTGTATCCCTGTGGGGTTAGGGACTAAGAAGAAAAGCTCCTGAGGCCCCTGGCTGTCTCAGTCAGTTAAGCATCTGACTCTTGATTTTGGTTCAGGTCATGATCTCGCAGTTTGTGAGTTCAAGCCCTGAGTCAGGCTCTGCTATGCTGCCTGTGCAGAGCCTGCTTGGGATTCTCTCTCTCTCTCTCTCTCTCTCTCTCTCTGGCGCTACCCCAATCTTGTGCATTTTCTCTCTTAATAAATGAATAAACTGTAGAAAAAGAAAGGAAAAGTCCCTGGTTCCTCGGGTAATTCGAAAAGCCACCACGTGCAGTTTAGCCTGGGTTCAGAATCCCCGCACATCTCACACAGCAGAGCCCGGGCACTCCCCCAGGGAAAGGAGGGCAGCATCCGGAGCCAGCACCGCTGTCCTTGGCCCCTCTGGGCCGGCAGTGCAGCCGCCCACCTCACAGCTAGGGAGGCACGGCAGTGTTTATCCACTCACCGACAGAAAAGCGGAGCGGTAGGAAAATTAGAACCTTAATGTGAGTGCTTTAGCCATTTGAACCCGGAGGTTTAAGTGCTTCCAGGCTCAGCTGGGAATGCTGTCTGCGGCTGCGGCCCTTGTAATGAACTAGGTCTTGTCAGGCAGCAGAGGGATGAGCCACAGACCCGGAAGGCTGTGTAGCCGGGGCTCTGCGGCCCGTCACACGGAACCGCTTGCGTGGCTGCAGTGCACTCTGGACAGCCTGCGGCCATTCACACAGAGGCCAACAGCGGAGGAGGCGGAGGCTCTGAGATTTGCGGAGAGATGCGTCACAGCACTTCGAAAACAGGCGCAAATGTCCCAATGCCATCAATAAAAAAATCTAGCAGTGCATGAACAAACTTTGAAGTCCAGATGGTTCTCTTGGACCAGAAAGCCATCCAGGAGCTAACGGAGGGTAAAAGAGAGGTGGCCAGAGAGGGCAGGGGTGGGGGGGTGGAGGGAGTGATGCAGCGACAGCAGGCACCTTCCTTTCCTCTCTCCTAATGCTCCTAACGCTCCCAGAGGCCCACAAGCAAATTAACAGGCGGGAACCTGAAATGGGATTTCAAGCCTCATTGCGAACCCGGCCTGCCCGCCGCAGCCAGGGCCAAGCTGCCGTGACTTCCAGGCAGGCGCAGACGACTTCAAATGACAACCCTCCCGCGTGCTGCTGGCACAAAGCTCAGCTCCGGGCTTCATTCTTTTTTTTTTTTTTTTTTAAATGTTTTATTTATTTCTGAGAGAGAGAGAGAGAGAGACAGTATGAGTAGGGGAGGGTCAGAGAGAGAGGGAGGCACAGAATCAGAAGCAGGCTCCAGGCTCTGAGCTGTCAACACAGAGCCTGATGCGGGGCTCGAACCCATGAACCATGAGATCATGACCTGAGCTGAAGTCAGACGCTTAACTGACTGAGCCACCCAGGCGCCCCGTCCGGGCTTCATTCTTTACTGCCGGCCCTTGAGGTACACTTCTGCCTGAGCGGGGTCCACTGCTTGCCTCAAGGTATCGTGAAAAGCAACACCTTCAAGAAAATGAGCGACCTTCCTCCACCTTTTCACACAAAATAAAGTCCTGCGCTCCTACGTCTACTCTGTACGTCTGCTGGTCAACCACTCTCGGGCCGTCCTCCAGCAACCACGTCTGCCGTGTTCACGACACAAGGCTTCCTGGGGTTCATGGTCACCGACACCGGCAGCAGGAGGCACAGGGACTCAGAGCAGCCACAGCATCAGCGAAACGTGGGCAAGACAGTCTGAAGAGAGGATGCTGTTTTTTTAAAATATAAGCATTCGTGAGGTCAAAATGCAATTTGTTAAATTAATTCAAAAAAGGCTTAAAGCCTTGTTTATCGATCATAAACGGATGCGATGGTTAGTTTCCTAAAGGGTCACAGCACTTCTGCTGCTAACCTCTCGGCTCCAAAGCGGAAGCAAAGTGAACTTCTGAGTCCACAGTGAATCTACACTGGACTGACAGCCTGGAACATGTGAAGCTGATGGTCAGCAAACAAAAGGAGGCCCTCGGCACACGATCTGGGACTTAACGGGAAAGTCTCCCTGTGGACGCTTCATCTTTTCAAATTTTTTAAAATGTTTTTATTTACTTTTGAGAGAGAGAGACAGAGACAGAGCGCTGGCAGGGGAGGGGCAGAAGGAGAGGGAGACACAGAATCAGAAACACACTCCAGGCCCTGAGCTGTCAGCGCAGAGCCCGACGCGGGGCTCAAACTCGTGAACTGCAAGATCATGACCTGAGCCGAAGTCAGACCCTTAACCAACTGAGCCACCCAGTCGCCCCACTCATTTTTCATTTATATATAGAGTCCATTCACAGGGTGGGACCTCGGGGCTCCCCACTGTGGGAACTGCAAAAGGCATCACTTTTCAACCACAAGCCAAATACCGGCGGCTAAGAAGGGGCCCGCTGCCCAGGGATCCCAGAGTGGGGGTCCCGTGGAGCCCCTGGAGGGACGGATTCAGCAGGAAAGGCAAAGGCCCACAAGGCCCAAAGTGGAGTGCAGCCTTACCTTTGAACCATGTCTGCAACGGAGGATAAAAAGCTGTCCATGTTTTGGGAAAACATCTCTGCTCCCTTCTTGAAAAAGTTAATCTGAAAGACAGAAGTGTGACGCTGTGAAAGTCACCTAGGAAAGGAGATGGGTGAGCACACTCATGCGGGACTGGCAGCAGCGGGGGGTGGCGATAGGGCCCTCCATCCCCGCGCCCCCGGGGTGCCGCGAGCGCCTCTGCTGGGCTCCCCGCGCCAGCGGAACTCCTCCTGAAGCCCCGAGTGGGGGCGGCGGGACCCAGCTATCTCGCCGAGAGGCTATAAACATCAGGGACAACGTGTGAGTCACTGCTTGGCACAGGCCACGCCCGGGTGCATCAGTAGTTGCTACTGACAAGTGGCCTTGATACTCTCACCATCAGCTGCTTTGCTCTGTGAATTCCAGACAGAAAGTTTCTTGGGGGCAGGGGGTATGTCTCCACCTCTGCGTCTCTAGGACCTACATCGGTGTGTGACAAATGACGTGCACAGTGCGAGCAAGAAGCGGACGAGCACTCAATGTGGCATGGCAGGAGGTTCTTGGGGAAGAGAAGCCCACCCTTAGGGCCACCAGCCGACCCCGCTCACCGAGCCATGTGCTGCTCACAACGCAGGCTGGACAGATGACCCAGCTGAGACACCGTGAAGGGGAAACTGGGCTGATGACCCTTAAAAGGCTCTTCCGGCCTTGGTGTCAACCCAAAGGATGCAGCAGAGCTCAGGCACTGAACAGGCGCTCCGCAGAGGCAAGGCCCCTTGCTGTTCCCAGTGTGCCACGCTGGACGCTCTCTCAGCCCAGGGGACAGTGGCCCTAGGAGACCTCAGCCTCCTCTGAAAAGACAACTGCAAGTGCTGGCTTTTGGGGAAAGAAAAGAAGGAACGCCTTACTTCCCGAGAGTCCCGGGAATTCACTGCCCAGAAAGCCCGCGTTGCCTGTCCAACCGTGAAGGGCAGGGGTTGGGGGAAGACGGGACCGTTCAGTGCGTTACAGATTTCTGTAACCATCCTGCCCCAGAGCTCCAGCTTCCACTTCTTTCTATGGCCAGGGCTTTAAAAAACTCTCAATACTGGGTATGGACTCCACTTTACATGCCTGTTGGGGGAGAGGTAACAGCTGCAAGGCCAAGTCCTGTAAAAAGAGAACACTGAGCCTAGATGCAGGTATTTTCTCACAAAGCCTGTCCCAGCTCATCTCTCTGATCTGGAAGCAGCCTCTGCCCTGGGCGGTGGGCACAGAACTCACCCTCGCACCCCACTGAGGCTGGGAAGCGCTGTCAGGACAGTTCTGACATGTTTACGCCCTGGGGAGTACGCATCCCCACGTCCTTAGTTTTCACAGTACAAAAACAGAGGAGGATCATCGTTATCCCAGCGCGAGGTGATAATGCAGGGAGCTGCTCTGGCCCCACGATCTTTTAATCGTACAGAGATCAGCACAGTCAATGCCTTTCTGGATCTCAGAAACATCAAAGTCTGTTAAAGGAGCTTTCTGCGTTTCTAAGCACATAGCAGCACAGTGACCTTCCTCCCTTCCCCTCCCTAAACTCTTGGAATTGATACTCTTAATTCCGTGTCTCGGCTCTTTGCTCCTCTGTAAACTCCTCGGGCAGCCCCTCAAATGATCTGATGAATGAACAGAAGGGGGGGAGAAGATCCTGGTGTCTACAGCCACCTTTCATAGGACCCACCCCGTAGATACTGGAGTTCATCCTGTGTTCTCATAAACTTGGACACAGCCTACAAAACCTCACTTTGTGTCCAAGCATGACAGCTAATCGTGATTTCAGTGCAAACCTACTGAATGAGGGCCAGGGAAGGCGCAAGTAAAGCCGAGCCACTTGCACTGACAGGGGCGGCGCCGAGAAGCCGGGTTCAGCACAACGTCATCCGGAGACCCTGTGTGGCTCTGTGAACGGGAGGAAGTACGACGACCACACGGCCAGCAACTCAACGGAGGTGGAGGCTGCGTCGACATGGATTTAAAAGGGCTGATGCGGCAGAAGGAGAGGGACTGCCTTGGAATCGCCCCAAAGATTCATGGGGTTAGACGACAACTGGTCGGGCGGGGCAGCGAGTCTGCAGCAAGATTTTAAGTCTGTGATGGGAGAGACTACCTGCTCTTCTGTCTTGAAATCTGGACACTTTGCACATGAAAAAATGAAACCGTGCCATCTTCAATCCTCAAAAATGCTGCTGCGGCCACCCAGCGGTGACAGTGTGCTCCGCTCCGTGGCCAGGCCCCCCGGGCCCCGCAGCAGCATTCACCTAGAGAGCGCGGGCCACGAGACGCGACGCGGTCCTCAAGGTGAAACACGGGAACCCATCCACGAACAAGCCCACCCTCCGAGCCCTGCGAGGCTCCTCCCCGAACTGATCAGGCTCCGCAAACACTAACTGATCAGACCCGCAGCCGTTCATCTCTCTGAGGTTCTCAGCCAGGAGCCTGTCTGACCCTGGGCCTCTAAGTCCACAGGCAAGGCCGTCAATCCAGGGGGGACAGACGTGACAGGAGGCACTGACGAGAGAGCAAAGGCAGTCCCGCCGTCCTCTCACAAAGCCAGGACGTCCCCTAGGGCAGACGTGCGAAACTTAGAGGAAGGAGAGAGGAGGGCACAGGAGAACGGGCGGGGGCCGTCTCGAGGAGGCTGGACGGCTGCCGAGGGCCTGCTGAGGACTGCAGCCCACCCACAGCCCAGGACTGGCCGGGGCTGGTTCAACCCAGCTTTGCTCAGATGTCACGGAAAGGTGAAGCATCACCTCTGAAGGCAGAAGCTGACTTAGTTACCTCGCCATCCAACAACGTAACCACCACATTCAGAAGACAGATAACTGAGGTGCCTGGGTGGCTCAGCCGGTTGGGCTTCCAACTTCAGCTCAGGTCATGATCTCACTTTCATGGGTTCAAGCCCCGCGTTGGGCTCTGTGCTGATGGCTCAGAGACTGGAGCCTGCTTCGGATTTTGTGTTTCCCTCTCTCCCTGCCCCTCCCCTCCTCACACTCTGTCCCTGTCTCTTAAAAAAATAAAAATTTTTCAAATAATAAAAGACAGATAATAGAGCCTGAATGCTTAAAGATCCTCTCTTGGTATCCTCCCCCTTGAATGCTACTAATGCCATTTTCTTTTAAACAGAATGTATTTTTCAAATGTATTAAAAAATAACAGATGCTCACGTATGTGGAGTTTTAAAAAATTGCCGACTTTTTTTCCTCCCAATGTTCTGCTTCCGGACACCCCCTTCCGTCCCTAGACTGTCAGCTGAAAGACTAGCGGGTGTGCTTCCTGCATGCCGGCGTGAGGTGCCGGAGCCCACCTAAGTGGGGCCGGAGCACAGCAGGCAGGGAAGGGGAGGGGGGGCGCCCTTCGCCTCACACGCACACCCACTCCCATCACTGCCAGGCTGCACCCCCCAGCAGACTCCTGGCACGCAGAGGTTCAGTGGACCACTAACTGGGGGGGAGAAGCCAACACGCCCTCACCAGAGACCTCAGCCGGCAGTGGCGACATTTCGCCACAGCCCAGATGCCAAGGTGCCGGCAAGAACCTCAGCAATGAGAACAGCCCAGCCGAGTGTGGCCCCCACCACACACAGCAGCAGGGGATGGGCTTCTCAGGCCGGGCCTGGCTTTCACTTGGCTCAGAGACAAAGGGCCAGGCCAGCCCCTCCCCGCAGGAGGCCTGCGATCAAGGCCATCACCTCGGGCAAGTACAGCCTAACCAGTCCGGCTACCGTGTGCCGAACCTAAGGGAGGCTCCAGGGAGGTGGTGCGTTCGTGTTTCTTCCTCTGGCGGTACTTTGGTTTCTCCTAAACGCTATCGCAGCAGCCGCCCAGGTCTCAGCCTCAGGGGAGCGGAACGGCCTACCTGTCCGTGGGCAAAGCCTATCATGGGCTCCATCATGGCCACGCGCTTTCTGTACTGCAGCGCGTTGAGGGCACAGTAGTACTGAAGGGAAGAAAGGTGCTGCTTCCGCCGCGCAGCCGCCACCTCCTTCACAACATCGGTCTTCACCTGAGGAGAGGCGGGAGCAAACGTCGGGTTGTCTAACAGATGTGGCTGTTCTGTAAGAGCATGAAGCTTCTCACAAAACCCATTTCTGTGCCAAATATGATAAAACCTAGATAAGGTTCCACCTTATGTCTTATTTTTTAATTATTTTTATCTTTTTTTTTCTTGAGAGAGAGAGAGAGAGAGAGAGAGAGAGAGAGAATCCCAAGCAGGTTCTGTACCCAGCACAGAGCCCCATGAGGGACTTGATCTTACAACTGCAAAATCATGACCTGAGCTGCAATCATGAATTGAATGCTTAACTGAGTCACCCAGGTGCACCCCCGCCTCATGTTCCAAAACCCCAAATTAAAAATACTAAAGGCCTCGCATCTCCATGCTTGTGAGGCTGCACTGGGGTGAGGCCAATCACTCTCTGCTGGCAGCACTGAAGAGTGCTGTGACCCTGTGGGAAAACAACATGGCGGCATGCTTTAGTTCACTTGTAAGACTGTATTCCAAGGAAATAATTCAGCTCAAGGAAATTATGCAAAGAAGTAAAAAGTCACATGTATTAAAAAGTTCCATATCATCTATAGTAGCAAAAAGCATGAGTTAAAGAAAAAGAGTGGGGGCACCTGGGTGGCTCAGTCGGTTAAGCGTCTGACTTCGGCTCAGGCCATGATCTCACAGTTCCTGAGTTCGAGCCCCACATCAGGCTCACTGCTGTCAGCACAGAGCCCACTTTGGATCCTCTGTACCCCTCTCTCCCTGCACCTCCCTCGCCTCACTCTCTCTCTCAAAAGTAAAATAAACATTAAAAAAAAAAAAAGAATCAGAGTCAACACCCAGGGCAAGAGATTCAAGTGACCTGAAACATATGAGGCAGATAGCCATGAAGAGCCAAGGTTACACTGAAATCACTGAAATTTTACCATGGTTCCAAGTTGGCGTTTAATAAACCAGTTTGAAAAGCTAGAACAGGGAGGTACAAGTCTACTTATGATTCAAAATAAACACTTTAAAACTTTATGTAAACGAAAGAAGAGAAAGCTCAAGATTCCCAACAGGAAATTAGAAAAGGGGCTTAAGCAAATGACATGAAAAACAAAATGTAAGGTAGGTACTCTTACCTTTTCATTCTCCTTTTTCTTAGGAAGCCTGCTATATTTTGCCATCGAGAGGTCATGCTCTAAAAATAGAGAGGCATTTTAGCATGCAGATGGGTTGAAAGGCAAGAGCAATCGGTCGCGCCCGCCACGCGCCCGCCACCCCCCAAGAACGAAAAGGATGCCTACCATTACTGGCAAGTCCAAAAAGATCCTTTAAAGTGCTTACTTCTGAACAAGAGAAAAAAAAAAATCTTAGAGCAAAAAACTAAACTAAACTAAAATACATCAACCCAGAGCTCTGCACTTCCCTGAGAAAACAGAAGTGTAAGCGTGGAAGGAGGCACGCCCTGTGGGCAGGGAATCCTGGTCTGACTGGAACCGGCGGCTTCGGCTGCTTCCCCTACCTGGTGACCCTGACTGCTCGTAGGGCCACTTGTCTTAGACAGCATCCGGGGATGCTGAAGCAGGGGCCACCGTGGGGACGGGGGCCGGAGCGTGTGGTGGCCAGGTACTATTCAGGAGGCCTCGAGTATAGCCTAAGCTCAGACTCTCCAGCCCCGAAAATGAGCGTTTTAATACATCTTTCCTTAGAATACCTGACCGTACCCAGAACCTAGAAATGTCCTGTTGCTGCCATTGTAACAACTTAAGGTGTTGTAACACTTCAAGGTGTTGTATTTTTAAAGAGGAAGCACAATACTGCACAGATCTCTTAGTACCCAGGTTTAGACTTTTTTGCCCGGTAATTTTTTCTACTAGTGTTCTAGAAAATGTAATTCTTTAATCTCGAAGCAATGACCATTGTCAATGATATAAAGAGCAGAAAAACCTACAAAGTTTGGATTTCTTTTTGTAACATCAACTACATTTTTTCAAGACTATATTTTTATATCCACATTTTGACTAACTTGATTTCCAAGAGATATAAAATTATTCTAAGGCTTTTAGTTGAAGAACCAAAACTAGTCCAAAATGGAACCTGGCTCTCTGAACCAGTCTCAGATATTCTCACTCATTAAAAACGTGAGCTCCAGGTGAACAGGGAGCTTGCTGCCTTGCTCACGGAGGCCAGCACAGGAAGAGCATGGTTCCCGCCCTCCTTCCCTCTCTAAGCCGCCCTCTTTCCATTCCAGAGCACTCACGGCATGCCTTTAGTAACGCTCCCAACCAGCAATACTAGCCCTGCTGTCCCTGTCTCCTTGGTAATCTCTCGAAACGCAGCACAGAGATCACCTACTCCGGGAAGCCCTCCCTCATACCGAAACATCAAAAGGGTAATCACACCTTTCTGTATTTATTCCTTGTACCTCTCTGTCCTGCTGCCTTCCTCACATGATGTTACAACCGTTTCCAAGCCTTTTCTCAATAGCCTGTAACCCCCTTTAGGGGAGCCAAGAACACAGTGGGGATTCAATAAAAGTCAGCTAAGCTGAAGTGCTCAAAAAAAGGAGGGCATTTCTCAATGAGGCACATATTTAAAGAAATTAGGATACTCAGAACTATTATGAAATGAATTGATATTTTGAAGGTGATTGGCACTGAACTCAGTAACTTTACCTGTGAGATCCTTTTCTCGAAACTGTATAATAGGTAGAACCATTGTATCTGCCAACTGTTTAGCCAGCTCTGTATGGAGAACATTAAGCTGAAAAAAAAAAAAAAAAAAAAAGAAATCTTACTGAAAAAAATTACACTCTCAGTACTACGGCAGCTATCTGATTTCCGCACGGGATCATACTGAATACTTCCATGTGGCTAGGGTTCAGGTACATTTCCTTCGCAAATAAACACCCTTCACAAAGCTGCAAATGATACAGGCCTAGAGGTACCTAAACTAAATGCAAGGTTCTAACTGACCTCGCATCAGTTAGGTCTGCTAAAGGGGTCCCTGAGTCCACAGTGGTGGTCTGTTTACTGTGCTGACCCCAGTTCTGTGTTCCCAGCAGAAGCCACACGAGCTGGGGAACGCTTTTATGAGCTTGCAGCAAACATAGCTCACCCGTCACACTTTACCAGACCACCGTGAGCTCTCTCCCTTTCAGACACGGCCAAGGTCATGCCTGAAAGATCAGCCGGCTGGGTGCCTACTAACGATAAAACCACAGCTACTGCGGGCCTGGAGATTATTCGGGAGAAGGAAGGCTCCCCACTGAAACTTCAGTTAGATCCCAGGCCTCAGTTCTTTAGAAAAGGATCTTTCGGAGAACGAGACAACTGTTCAAACGTGACCTTCCTCACCAGATAATTTTAATGGCTCCTGATTCTTTCTCTCCTTCCAGCTTGCCAAGGCCTTTCTAAATCCTGCCGCAAACGGTGTAGGAGAAATGAAAGTCATCTCCCTCAGCGCTACCACTTTTGAGTACTTTCTGCATGCCAAAGTTACGTGCTTTGTATCATTTGGTTCTCAGCCAGTCTGGGAGCTAGCTCTGATTATTCTACTCATTTAACAGAGAGGCAAACTCTCCAAATCCAGACAGCAAAGAGGCAGCATAGCTAGGATTTTCATCCTGGGCTATTGGAAGCTGAGCTCCAGACTTTCCTATTACACCATGTTAGATGTGGAGCCTGTCTTTTGTGCTCACAAAGTTGCCGAAACTTGAAATGTTTGGTAGTCTAGACGTGAGCACTTAATGCACACATGACTGAAGACGCTCTGGGACTCCTGCCGGGTGAACAAAGGGATATCACCCGGCAGTCCTTCCTGCCGTACACATTGGGCAAAGTTCCTTGCAGCGGAAACAGCAGTCACATACGAAGGCCCCGTTTGCACACAGCTCTCCCTCCAACAGATCTGGACCCCCACGGTTGTGCCTCCAGAGGCTGCTTTGAGAAGCTGACAGACAATCACTTGCCAGGCAGGGGAGCTGTGGGCCGAGCAGTTAATGTTCTAGCTTTCAATGAAGCCAAAGCTGGCAGCTTTCTTCTTCTGAGAACACATGAAGACAACCATGCCAATAAATGCCACCAGGACAGAATGCGTTAACCATTTCTCCTGAATAGCTTCAGTGAAAAATAGACACTTTTTTAAACTAACGGTTAAGTGAATGAAAGTCAACAAATGTACCTACTATGTGTGTGGCTATGTGCTCAATACTCTGATAGACATTATGCAATGTCTGAATCTTTACAAAGGCCCAATTAAATGGGCTTTCTCACTGCTGCCATTTACAGATGAAGAAACCAAAAATCAGGGACATTAAGTGGCTTTGCAATGATCATGCACTTCAGGAATGGTAACCTTCCTAGCTACTCAGCTTCTTCCTCATTTCTTCTTAAGGATCAAAGGGTTTGTCATCAACTTTTTGCCGTGGGGCTTTTGGAAGGTATGGGACAATGGCTTCTAACACAGTGCCTTCCCTCAGGAGAGTGGAAAGAGACACCCCTAGGCGCTCCCGTACTGTCATACCGAAAATCAGGAGACCACCACCTTCCCTGCATGGCTACCGTGAGGACAAAACAGTAACCTGACTAGAAAACACTTGGAGTAGAGGGTCTGACTGACTCGTTAACATAATCTAGAATGATGACGACTTCCTGTCTCCGGTGCACTCCATGGAAGTGATCTAGAAACCCTGCCTGTGGGGAAATTGATAAGGACAAAAAATTTCTGCATGCCTACAACATAGAATGTCCAGTTCCGAGCCATGCTATTAAAAATGTAAGTCACATGAATCTCTACTTTGAGTTGAATTCTTAATTTGAGTCAAATTACTTGTCTTGAAAACTTTTCAACCTGGTAGAGGCCCAGAAAGAGAAAACAACCTGAAAAGCTACTCAAAAGCTTCCCACCTGAGTTAACTGCTTTCACACATTTCGGTTTGTCTGAAAACCCCTTACATTGCCAAGCTTCCAGGGAGACGTGATACTACCTATAAAATCACATTTCCAGCCGCCCAGCCTTTGAGAATGATTCACTCCCCACCAAAAGAATCATCATCCCTGCCCATGAAAAGATGGTTGTAAGTAAATATCCTAAACTGGAAATCTCAGTTCTGGGGTTTTGACGACTAACCACATTTCCTCAGCAACTCTCTTCTGCTCGGGAAAACACATGACTTCAGTGGGTGGAGTCTGCTGCTTCTCCCCCTGGGTTATTTGTTCATAGTTAATTAGGAAACATTCATCTCCTCACCTTCCAAAAAATTACTTTTTGCTCCCCTCATATTACTTTTTCCATTTATTCTCCTCTTCTGGAAAAGATACCCATCCATTTTAACATACATTTTGAAGACAGTCACAGTCATGGGAGAGAGGAGGAAGCTTACAAAGAACTGGATGACATGTTCTCTATTGTATCCCTAGTGTCCAGAACAGCATCTACTAAACAGTAGGTGGTCAGTACATGTTTGCTGAATGAATAACAGCTTGTTGGACTGATGTGTTGAATGAATGAAAATGCAATCAGTACAATTTCATACGAATGTTTCTCATTTTATTTTGTTTTTTAATTTTTTAATATTTATTTATTTTGAGAGAGAGAGAGAGAGAGAAAGATTGCGCACCGAGCAGGGGAGAGGCAGAGAGAGAGGGAAACATAGAATCCAAAGCAGGCTCCAGGCTCTGAGCTGTCAGCACAAAGCCTGACACCGGGCTTAAACTCACAAACTGTGAGATCGTGACCTGAGCTGAAGTCGGACGCTCAACTGGCTGAGCCACCCAGGTGCCTCTCAGTTTCTTTACTTTTAAAGTTTACTTAGAGAGCACACAGAAGGGAGTGGGGCAAGGGCACAGAGGGAGAGAGAGAACCCCAAGCAGGCTCTTTGCTGTCAGTGCGGAACCCAAAGTGGGGCTTGATCTCAGGAACTGTGAGATCATGACCTAGGCTAAAATCAAGAGTCAGATGCCTAACTGACTGAGCCACCCTGGTGCTCCAGTTTCTCATTTTATAAGCTGAAGACAGTATCTATTTTATATCAGTTAAATGACATCTGCATGTTTTGTTTTGCTTATTCTTTATCATGATTTTCTACAATAAGTACTGTACACTCTGCAAGACAAAATACCAATTTCATACCAACCCAATATTGCAGAGGGCTCTGCCCAGCACAGTAGCGTTTGAGCTGGAATGTTTATTACAATTAGGATTTTTTAAAATAACAATACCTGCTTTTCACATATATTCATGTAGTATACAAGAGCAGTTACACAAGAGCAGTTATGTGAAACCCTTTGTAGTGGGGTGAATTGTGCCCACTTTCCTCCTCCCCCCAAAAACGTCCATCCAGAACACGTGAATATTTAGAAACAAGGTCTTTCCAGATATAACAAAGGATCTTGAAGTGAGATCATCCTGGGTTATCCTGGTTGGCCCTGACTCCAATGACAAATGTCTGTATAGGAAGAGAAGACACAGATGGAAGGGGTGAAGTGCAGTGTGGGGAGGAGGCCATGCAAGTCAGAGGCAGAGACTGAATGGATGCAGCCACATGCCAGGGGGCACCCAGGGTCACCAGAAGCCAGAAGAAGCCAAAAAGGATTCTCCCTGGGGCCTTCGGATGGAGCATGGCCCTGCCAACAAGTTAATTTCATACTTCTGGCCTCCAGAACTGTGAGAGAGTATATTTCTACTGTTTTAAGCCACTGACGTGTAATTTATTACTAGCAGGCTGAGAAACTAATGCCCTCACCTTCAGGAAACTAAATTGTTAGAATCTTTCTTTAGGTCCACTGTTCATGTATACCAAAGCCTTTCCCCTCACACTAGAAACAAACACAAGCACATACAACCGGGCTTATGAAATGGACCTTGGAAGAGCAACAGGCTGAGGTATCTTCTCAGAGATTTAAGCAGTTATATAAAAATGGAAAGTGGGCCAAAACAAACATGAAAAGTTCAAGAAAGAATACAATTTAGCCATGCTGTGATCTTACCTCATCTACCACTTTGGAAAAATAGTGGAGTGTAGAAATTACCTCTTCGTCACCTTTGCCAAGGGCGAAATTCTAAGACAAGGCAACAAGAGATCCAGGTATTAAGGCTTGGGAAGTCAGTGCCGCGGTGTCCCCCACAATGCGCCACCACCCTCCACGCCAGCCCGCACTCTGCTCCCCTGCACACATCATGTCTCAGCGTCCATGTGCAGAAAAGGGGTGCGCTGGCCGTGTCCCGCCTCAGCGATGCCCCTAACCGCCCCTCCCGGACAACTGCCTGGTTGGTCACCACACTTCTGTCCTGACAGGATGGCAGTTTTGAGTTTATTTCCTGATAACTGGGTCCCTTCCTGGGATTTGACACATCTGTAGTCCCTCAGACTCTTAACTCTCAAGGCAATGAGTTACTTCTATGCTAATCAGAAAATATCATACTTTGGATAATCACAGGTTAGAATTTACCAGTGGAAAAGAAAAGGCAAGACAAAAAAAATTAAGAGTGGACTATGGACCAAAAGAAAAAAGGAAATCAAAGTCTCTCAAGGACGCCCTTGAGGAATTCCTTAAAAGAACCCCACTTATGAACCCCAAGTGCCATGTCACATGCCACATAAGTACCAAGTTACCTGTTTTTCATATGCCAGCAGCTGCTTAGAAAGCTGTTGAGTGGCCAGGCACATCTCGTTCTGCAGGGAGGAGAGAAAAGCAGGTGAGATTTGTCCAGTACCTGTTTAGTCACCAAAAACAGAGGTCACCTCAGAGAATCCCTTAAAGAATGTATGTTTGTGTCTGTAAAATAACAGCGTGTTCAGACATTATTTGGAGAACAAGACCAAAGCAAATTAAAAGGCTAAAGCTTGCATTCCCTCTCCCACACCTCACACCATTTGCAAGTTACCGCTCCTTCTGGTCAGTACAAAACCGTGGTGAGCAGTTATACTGTACCCAACATCCAACACAGACGCGGGCCCCATCCTCATGGGATTCGCTGGGGAAGCAGACATCAAAACACCGTTAAAAGCATGATGAGAACCGCGATGAAAATCACGGTCATTTTAGGAGGCTCTAACTGGAGGACCCAGGGGCGCCAGGGTGGCTTAGTCGGTTGAGCGTCCGACTTTCGCTCAGGTCATGATCTCGCGGTTCGTGGATTCAAGCCCCGCGTCGGGCTCTGTGCTGACTGCCAGCTCAGAGCCTGGAGCCTGTTTCAGAATCTGTGACTCCCTCTCTCTCTGACCCTCCCCTGCTCATGCTGTCTCTCTCTCTCTCCTAGAAATAAATAAAACATTAAAAAAAAAAAAATAACTGGAGGACCCGGATGGTCTCCAAGGAAAAGAGGTTCTAAGCAGACCCCTGAAGACAGACTAGGAGTTAGCCATGGGAACAAGCTTTCCAGAAGGGACCGGCATGGGGAGAAGATGAGCTACGGAGCAGAGAGTAGCTGGAGCAAGGGGAGCAGGCGTGGGGGGAAGACAGGCTGGGGTGCAGGCAGCATGAGGACACACAGCCTCCAGGGTCCAGAGCCAGACTCCACTCTACGTGCGATGGGAAGTTCAGCAGCGGCGTGACGTGAGCAGACCCGGCAAACTTACGAGTCCTCGGCCAGGAATGCCGGGTGCTAACACGGAAGCACAGCTGCGACGTCCTGGGAGGCCCGTGTTGGGCCAACTGTCACTGGCCCCTACTGGTCAGTTTCCTCTCCTCCGGTTTATCCCTCTTATCTCTGGCGACAGAGCAGTTTTCCACCACTAGCCTCCCACCATCGGTGCACTCAGCCCAGAAAGCGTGTCTTACGTTTCTAAAACTCAGCGAAAGCTTTTCTTCCGATTCAGGACTCGCTCCAAACAGAGGGGCAGAGCCACAGGGTCTGACCTGGAAAGAATGAGGGGAGGGCACTGGACGGCCTTGGCCTGAGCCTTCGCTGACTTTCTAATTCCCCTGGGCTTTCTATTCCTTTAGAGGCAAGGCCTGAACTCTGCAGGAGCTGGTTTTCTTTACCGGGGTCCTCCTTTGCAAGACCCATCAGGGCCCTGATGCTACTTTTTCAGCCCTCTTTGCTGACAACTAGCCAACTGTTCCTCGACTTCCTTCATCGGTCCCAAGGAACAGTTATTACTGAAACACAGACCCTGAAACACAGCTCTCTTCTCTTTTTCCCCAGAATAAAATCAAGCAAATATAATAAAAGTTCTTGGCTCTGGCACCCTACCAGCGTGCCGTCCCTTTCAAAACTAACCAGAGCTGGCAGCCACGTAGCCAAGAGGAAGGCAAACGAGCACCTGCGTGAGCACTAAGCGTGCGTTTAGGGAGGGGCACGCAGCAGCTCCCAGTGCGGGGCAGGCTCCCGACGACAGAGCGATACACAAATGAAAAATCAAGATTAGAAAAATCCTCTAGATTCCCAACTTCAAATAATACTTGGAATCAGCGAGTCAGGGGAAAATACTTCCTAATCCTGCAAGGAAACATCACAGATGGGTTGGTGGGGGTGGGAGGGGTAAAATACCAAGACTGGACAGGCATGAAATAGTCAGCCAAGAAATACTGCCTGCTGCCCATCTTCAGCAGTGCTGTTAGGAAGCTCAGCGCGCACAGGTCTCGGCCCACTCTCTGGGCAGATTGCCCGTTAGATCATAAAATACCATGCTCCTCTTCTTGGAGTTAGTAGCGGAGGCTTTAGGGTGGATTTGCTGAAGCTACTCTGGCATCTGCCTGGGGATAGCACCATGTGCACCGGGATGCGCAGACCCACGGATCCTAACAACAGCACCTGACGCAGAGAGCATTTAATCCACGCCAGATGCCGTGCTAAGTGTACTTCCGCATCACCTCATTTAACCCTGACAACCCTATAAGGTAGGTTCTGTTTAACAGTTTTACAGATGAAGAAACTGAGGCATGGAGAGGTTAAGACACTTGCCCAGGGTTAGACAGCTAGTTAGCAGCAGGGCTGGGATGTGAACCCAGGTCTGTCCCATCCCCAAATCAACACTCTTAATAAACACCATTCTCTAAGATCCCAAGTCCTGCTAAGAGGTGAGGCCTATGCTTTAGGCCAGAGGTGACAGACCTCCTATCAAGGGCCAGAGGGAAGTGATGTTTCGCTTATGAGATATGGTGTCTGCTGGGACTACTCACCCCCTTAAAGGAGCCATAAACAAGACAGGAATGAGTGAGTGTGGCTTCCCTCACTTAAGCAGTTATTTACAGGGGCGCCTGGGCGACTCAGTCAGTTCAGCATCCGACTTGGGCTCAGATCATGATCTCACAGCTCATGAGCTCAAGCCCCGCGTCAGGCTCTGTGCTGACAGCTCGGATCCTAGAGCCTGCTTCAGATTCTGTGTCTCCCTCTCTCTCTCTCTGCCCTCCCCCGCTCACTCTGTTTCTCTAAAAAAAAAAAAAACATTAAAAAAAATTTTAAACAGCTATTTACAAAAATAGGAGGCCAGCCCAAGGGTGTAAATTGCTGATCCTACTTTAGAAGTAAATGTCTCCAAAGACCCACCCCACCCCTCAGGAGGCTCTCCCTTATGCTATAATATTTCAAATTCTAGAAACATCTACTCTTTTAAGTCATTCTTTTCTTTATTTTAGCTAAGTCTAAAATATTACTCCCCCATAACTGTATCCTTGAGAGACTGGTCAACAGACACCATAGGTCCCCTCCATGCCTTCAAAACAAGCAGGAACCACAGACGACTTGAATTCCCCTCTCTCTAGTTCGGTGGCAAATGCTCCGAACGTAATGGGAAAACGGGTCTGAATGCTGCCGGCGTCAGACTGCGCCCAGGCTGACAGGAGCGCCCGTGGGCCGCTCACACAGCCAGAAGAAAGGGGCACAACACACAGCACTCAGCAGCTGCCTTCCGGAACCCCCGTGTACAACTGGGCTCTGCTTAGTCTCTCCCAGAAACACCTGACAACAATGCTGTGTGTTTTCAGATGCATGTGGTTTCGGGCTGCGAGATTCTGCTCTGCCAGTACGATCACACCGGGACAAGCCACGGGTACAAACGGCCAGTCACCTGCCCTGAAAAGAAGGGAACTTCTGTACAGAGCACATTACATGAAAAATCTTTTGAACTAGACCAACTTTAACCTGACTCACACTTAATCTATTGTACACCAAGGTTTTATGAAATGCTTTGTCAACATTAGCCAATTAATCCACACCCTGTGGGGTGAGCCCACACCATTATCTCAGCAGTGAGGCTTGCAAAACTGGAGCTTGGGTGCAGAGTAAATATTAGTAATAATGATATTAGAGACGGCTGCTAACATTCACGCTTTCTGCGTCCTTGCCAGTGCTGTTAAGTCTTTTTCATACAGTATCACATTTAATCCTATAACCCACCTGGGAGGCAAGGACTATTATCATTTTACAAATGAGGAGACAAAGGCTCAGAAAGGGCAATAACTTTCTAAAATCACAGCTACTAACAGGCAAGGCAAAGGCTTCACTCGGGTTTGCGGGACCTGCAATTGATAGCCCAAGTTTTTAACGCTACACTACTTCCCAGCCCCGCTGGGTCTTTAGACAGAACATAAATCCCATACTTCTCCAGCTGAGGTTCAGCAACAGAGGTGGCCTAGAATTCAGACTCTAAATGGAGTTCCATGAGTAAGATTCTGTGACATTCTGGAACCGCTCTCTGGCTACTGCCTATGGTATTTGATACCTTGTGAGAATCCTTAAAAAAGATAACCTGACAAAGTGCTGACTGACAGCATCTCCTATATTAGATAGAATCTCCACAGCTCCTGCCAAGGCAGAAAATAGCAGTGGTTAGCAAACCTGCATGGAAAAGAAAACCAAGCTTTTAGAAAAGCAATGTTTATCTCAGAGTGGCACGGAGTGCTTAAGGTACTGTAACTGTCATCCCAAGCCACCCAAAGGCCCCTGCCGGTGGCACACCCACTGTGACTAGCAATGGAGAGGCTGGGAGCAGGGGCAGAGGAAGTCCTCTGGGGTCAAAGTCACAATAGAGGCACTTGCTTCAATCTCAGCAGTGCTGCTGCAAACCCGGTAGGGGAAAGTCTCTGTCACCGTGGTGCTCGCCACAAAGCCAGGTCCAGGAGCCCTCGAGCTGGGCCGCACAGGAACAAAGGCAGGAAGCTGTGCTGCGGGCACAATGCCTCCTGAGGACATGGACGTTAATCTGCAGAATGTGCTCTCTGGGATCTCATGCTCCAGAGGGTCAAGGACACCGCACACTCGCTGCACCATAAGCATTCTGACCGACCAGTGTACAGGACATCCGGGCACACTGCCGTGCTTTGGCCAGGAAGGGACAAAAGGAAGGAAGGAAAGGTGCCAGAGACCTCGAACGTGAGGTCTTAAAGCCAGAAAGGCTATTTGTCAGGGCAAGGAGTTGATGGAGATTCCTGGCAGCAGGAAGGGCAGCAAAATCTCAAAACATGTAGAGGGTGTGGCATATTCTGGAACAAGCAAACACGAGCGTAGAAGAGTAGGCTGATACTCAGTTCATGAAGCGCTTTGCACACACCTTGCTGAGGAGTTTAGCCTCTACCCTGAAGTTACAGAGAGCTACAGAAGCATCTGAAGACAGGGAGGGAAGGGAGGTTTAGAAGTGATTCACTCAGCTGTAGGGTAGAGGAGGGCTGGGGGGGGGGGACATCTCCTTGAAAGCAGGAAGAGGGATCAGGAGACTGCTGAATCAGGTAAGGGCTGTGCACTCATTCCCCACAGCACCAAGAGGCAAGTGTTTTTGGAATAAAGACCCAGAGACAAGGACTACAAACAGGTTCCGAAATGGCCAGGCTGGCTGAAGTGACCTTAGCCCTGGAACCAAATAGAGACTAAGCAGAGGGTTCCAATGGGATTGTGGAGAACATTAAGACTTAAGGGTAGGCAGCAACAGGGTGCTAGGAAAGGGGAAACACCTAGAAGGATGGGCAGAGAACTAGGAAGGGACTAGAGGGGGTCTTGTCGCAGGAACCAAAGCAAGACTGTTTTAAGAGGGGTGTCGTTAAAGGATCAGGTGCTCCCCAGGGCCTGCGGGCAGAGAGGGTATGATTTCAGCAGTAAGCAGCCCCCACAGCAAGATGGAGAGGGAGGCCAGACCAAGGTGGCCTGAAGAGTGAGTATCAAGCATCAAGTGACCGAGTGAAGAAAGCAAGTATAAACTGCTCCTTCAAGAAAGTCAAGATCAGAGGGCCAGGCTCCTATTTAACTCAAATAAGAGGCCCAGTGTAATGTGCCACCTTAACTACTGTTATTATAAGACTTAGAAGATGATTAACACCCAGGGGCGCCTGGGTGGCTCAGTTGGTTAAGTGTCTGACTCTTGATTTTGGCTCAGGTCAGGATCTCTCCAGGGGATGGAGCCCCACATTGGGCTCCATGCTGAGCTGAGTGTAGTACCTGCCTGAGATCCCCCCACCCCCTCTCATGCTCTCTCTCAAATAAAAATTAAAAAAAAAAAAAAGACAATTAACACCCAGAGCCCTTGGCACCAGTGAGTGATCTTAGCCCTTCACAGGGAAACTCTATGAACCCTCACAACAACCTGATGAGGCAGCCGTTATTACGGCCTCTGTCAACTGATAAGGAAATTCAAGCAAACAAGTGACCTGCCCAACATCACACAGCAAGCAGCCAACATGGAGCTCAGATCTGTGAGTCCAAGGCCAAACACTTAACCCCTGTACCTAAGTGAGCGTCTCTCACTCAGAATCATCTTGGCTACCAATCGGAAAGCCTTCAAAGCCATCCCGAGGAGAAGCTCTAGGCCCCTCCATGCAAGACAACTGCAGGAAGCTAGGTCTCCGAAGCGGTTTCCAGAAGCTACTCAGGCTCTCTGCTCCCTCACACCTTAAGCTACATACACATTGCTTCTCAGTCCCTGTCATATCCACCTCAACTTGACTGGTTTTCAGGGCTATTAAAATGCACTGACTAAAAACAATTATGCATAAAAACTAATTCAACAAGGAAAGTTACTATGGGATACAAAAAGGAATTGGCTCCCACCTCTAACATACAGGGGTCCCCCTTTCCATGGGGGACACACAGCCAGACCCCGGTGGATGCCTGAAATCATGCCTGAACTCCATATATGCTATGTTTTTTTCCTATACATACATACTTATGATAAAGCTTTAATATATAAATTAGGCACAGTGAGAAATTAACAATACCTAAGAGCAAAATGGAAAAATTACAATACAGTTGACCCTTGAAAAATATGGGTTTAAACGATGCAGGTCAACTTAAACAAATTTTTTCAATAAATACATACAGTGCTGTAAATGTATTTTCTCCCCGTGATTTTCTTAATAACATCTTTCCTCTAGCTTATTTTATTGTAAGCATACTGTATACGATACATACAATATACAAAATACATGTTAGTATATGCTTTATGTTATTGGAAGGCTTCTGGTCAACAGTAGGCTATTAGCAGTTAAATCTGGGGGGAGTCAAGTTACATGAGGATTTTCAACGGTGTGGGGGTCAGTGCCCCAGCCCCTGCGTTGTTCAAGGGTCAACTATATACTGTCATGAAAGCTAAGTGAAAGTGGTCTCTCTTTCAAAATACCTCATGCTGCACTCCCCCTCCCTCCTGTGATGGTGTGAGACGGTAAGATGCCTGAGTGGTGAGAGGAAGGGAGGTGAATGATGTACCATTAGGCTACCATTGACCATCACTGATGTGTTGGGAGGAAGAGCACTTGCTTCCAGACTGCAGTTGGCCGCAGGTAACCGAAACGCCAGACAGCGAGCCTGCACCGTGCTACAAAGCTGTTCGGCTGCTCCAGAGCAGCAAGAACAACCTCTGAACGCTCCTTCCTTAGCCTCTGCCGCCAGTTCTGGAGACCAGTGTGTCTGAAGAGTCCAGCATAGTGGTTTGGAGCGGGACTGCGGGTTTTGGAGTCAAAGACCCGAGTAAAATTCCAGTTGTGACACTGTGACATTAGGCAAGCTACACGAACTGAGCCTCCGTTTACTGACCTGCAAACACGTGCTGGAGTAATCCCGCTCCTTTCCTGTGAAAGCTAACGGAGGATCTACAAAGGGGATGCTTAGCCTAGCGTGTGGTATGTTTATGTGCTCAACAAATATAACTATTATTTCTATCACTAAAATAAGCACTTCTGACCCTATCTGCCTTCTAAACCTGTTCCCATCCTCATTACAAGTTCACACTCCTGGAAGTCCACTCCTCTCATTTTATTTCCCAAGTAGATATGTTAGCTTGCTTAACTTGGTAGCTCCGTACTGTAGACCCTTGAACAACGCAGTGGGTAGAAGGACTGACCCCACCCCGTGCAGGCCAAAATCTCTTAATTCCCCCAAAACTTAATAGCCTACTACTTTGTTTTGTATTTTTGTTGGGGGGGGGGAGGCAGAGAGAGAGAGAGAGAGAGAAAGAGAGAGGGTGAGAGAGAATCCCAAACAGGGTCGTACTGTCAGTGTAGAGTCCAGCTGGGGGCTTGATCTCATGAACCGTGGGATCATGACCTGAGCTGAAATCAAGTCAGACACTTAACAGACTGAGCGACCCAGGCGCCCCAAAGATTTAAAATTTTTTAACCTCTCCAAGAAAGAAACACAATTATGGTAGATCTATTTGACTGTATATGTGGTTCTGTATATCAAATGTCTTAAATGCAAAATTTGAGGTTCAACTGAGTGTGCGTACGTATGCGTCTATTCAGACACTGTGGAGGTTTTCAATGCAGTTAGCCGACAGTCTGCAAGACAGCACATGTTTCCAAGTAACCTGTGTCTGCCGTGGTAGTTCTGCTTCCCTCGGTCAAATGACTCACAATGAGGTACTCACTTCCCACCATGTGCAAAGGCACATCTGACAGTTAGGAGACCAGACATGACTGCAGGGATTGCTGCAAACCGCTGAGAACAGCTCACAGACCATAGCTTCATTCTACTGCTTACGTCAAATAAAATTTAACATTTCCCCCAAACCGGCTACAATCAGCAAAACTGCTCACAGAATATTCCTCAAGTTTTTCTCATTCTTCTTTCTGAAACTGAGGTCCAGTGGCATTTGCCCTAGCAGAATACAGAAATTTACCACCTGGTCTGATTCAAAGTATTTCCTATGAACATTTGTCATTTATAAGCAGCATAAATCTGGTTTCTAAAATATAATGATGAAAAAACATCTTGCTAAGTGCCGGTGCTGTTAAAAAAAAATTATAAAATCCTATTAATTCAACATGTCTAGGTGTGAAATGTGTAAGGAATAATGTTAAATAAACCAAGAAAGCACAACTTAGAGGAAAAAAGTTGAATGAAAACACAGATAAGTATTACTGTACACACACACATCCATCGATATGTGTATGTATACACACACACACACACAAACTGATCAAAGAAGAGTCAGAAAAGTGTGTGTGTGTGTTTTAATTAAAAAGAAACAAAACACCAAAGCATTTAAATGGACCTGAAAACCACATGACCCTAACCCAACCCGTCCGGATGCTGATGGCCACTGCCGGACTCCGCCACTGAGGCTGGCAGCACTGGCCAGCCCTTCCCGCTAGCCTCTGCTGCAGGAAATGCCGAGGCAGGAGGAAGGGTTTCTGGCCAGTGGAGAACCCATGTGATGATCATGTGGTGTGAATTACAAGCCAGTTTACAGACTCTTGGAATGTACGACCCACTTAATTTTGGCAAAATGTAGTTTTCTGGCCCAAAAGAAAAAGCACATAAAGAAAGTATTTGGACATCTCCAAGTAAATGATTCTGACAGACATGGAAAGGCAGAACAGAGACTCTTGAGGTGACAGAGACACGGTCCCTAAGTCTTGGGGATCCTAAACCTTAAACAAGAGATAAATCATTTAATGACAATATTCAAGTTACTGAATAGCAGTTAAGTTCAGGTGTTAAAGTGCAATAAAAAAAAAAATTCCTATTTTTTAAAAAATGTTGACTATGTAGAGAAAGATATAAAATCATACAATATAAATGAGTAGGGTTTAAAAAATCAACATAATATGTCCCCAGTTTCTTTTTTTTTTTTTTAATGTTTTTTATTTACTTCTGAGAGAGAGAGAGAGAGAGACAGCGTGAGCAGGGGAGGGTCAGAGAGAAAGGGACACACAGAATAGGAAGCAGGCTCCAGGCTCTGAGCTAGCTGTCAGCACAGAGCCCGACGCGGGGCTCGAAACTCACGAACTGTGAGATCATGACCTGGGCCGAAGTCAGACGCTTAACCGACTGAGCCACCCAGGCGCCCCTGTTGCCAGTTTCTGAATGTCTTAACCAAAGAAGTAAAATCACACAAGAGCACATGGGTTTATTTTGGGTTTTAAAATTCGTTCCAATTAAGTTGCACTTGTATAACACGGTACAGTCTGCAAATCTGTAGCTCCGGCCTAAACTCTAGATGTGAACTTTCAACAAGCTCTTCCTCCACGTTGGACACCCCAAATCAGCCTCTCAAGAAAGAATTATGACTGGCGTCCCTGTCATTCCTGCCACACACACACACCCACACCCTCATCTCCTCCTATGTGCTCCCAACTACCCGCCCTGTTGTTCAACCCTCCTGACTCATCCTTCACACATGTGACCCCTTCACATCCAATCGCCAACCCGCCTCCTAAACACCTCTGAAATTCACCCACTTCTTTCCATCTCTACTGCTACTTCCTGTTCAGGCCACCCCACGCTTAGTGGCTGAGAGTCTGGCCACTGAGAGGGCTCTGGCTTCAGGCTGGCTCGCTCTGCCACGTATTAACAGGGTGCACCTGGACGAGTTCCTGGCCCTCGGAGTCCTTCAGTCTCCTAACCTATCCTAGGAGGATGATGAGAACAATGCCCACCGCACAGAGCTGCTGGGGAATTTAAATGAAACATCCATGTCAAGGTCTTGAAGTGATGCCCAGAAGCTCTGAAATATCCAATGTCAGTGGCCACAATCACCCTCTCTGGGTGCTGAGCACAGTTCCTCAGGGTTAGGTGACCTCCTCTCCTAGTGGCACAAACACTCTTACATAACCGTTTTCTCTGTCCTCCACCCCAAATGTAAGCTCCTCCATGGCAAAGGTCAATAAAACAATGACAATAACAAATGATCACATATGAATGTTAGGAGACATGTAATAGCTGACTATGCGCATTTACACACATATGTATTATATACTGAGTGTGGCATTTCTTTAGAGGTCATCGGTGAGATAAAGAAACATCAACACACACAGATTTAAGTCAGCAAGGAATCAATAAGCAAAAGCATCGGCTGCCATAATATTGTGATGGGTGACACTAAATTTTAAGCAATTCGTTAAGCCTTCTCTTAGAAAGTAACATACACAGACACTTCTTGATCTTGTAGAGATTCACTTTTGCTACTCAGCAATTTATTTTGCATTGTTTTGCAAGTCAGAGATATTTGTTCCTCAAAACAAAGAAGCCACCCAACAGTTCCACAAGTGTGACTCAAGTCTTTTCAGAGGAAGCACTTGAAAAGAGCCTCTCTACCCGCCTGCGCGGACATCTAAGACTCCCATTTAGGAGAAAGACAAAGAGCATGTCTCAGAATACTGACCCCGCGCATTCACAAGTAGGAAGAGGAGATTCAAATGTTTCCCTGTGGGGCTGAATTAAAAAAAAGAAAAAGAAAGAAAACCAGCGACGTGGTCTTTTTCTACTGGTTTTACTAGTTACAGGAAAATTACGCTCTTTTTTAAGCAAAAAAACCAGATTGTCCTCGGTTTTTGAAAGTGAACGGACAATGCTGATTTTATTTCCAAACTTTAAATGATGTTGTTCTGACTCAAATTCCTCAACCTCCTGAGAGAAGTTCAAGATGAAGGCAGAGGGCTCATCCTCTCCTCCTCTCCCTCCCCCTCCTCAAGTGAGGGCGCAGGTAGATACCTGGGCTCCGTAGACGCGCTGCATTGCCTGGAGTAGCTGGTTGGTATAATCCGTGAGGGTGCCCGCATCTTCTTCAAAAACACTCAGTAAAGAGCGAGTCTACAAGAAAAGAAGAAATGAAGTCGATTTTATTTCTAAGTGGAAAAGTTACAAAGGAGGTAGAAAACACACACACACCTCTGAGATGTGGAGAGGGGCCTATTCTCTAGCTTTATTCTGTTACTGATAATAGCAGGAAGAGCTGATTTCTGGAGCTTCAGTTTAGAACTGCTTTTCTAGGGCGCCTAGGTGGCTCAGTCGGTTAAACCTCTGACTTCGGCTCAGGTCATGATCTCACGGTTGGCAGGTTGGAGCCCTGTGTTGGACCCTGTGCTGACAGTTCAGAGCCTGGAGCCTGCTTCAGATTCTGTGCCTCCCTCTCTCTCTCTGCTTGTCCCCCTCTCGTGTTCTCTGTCGCTCAAAAATAAATAAATGTTAAAAAAAAAAAAAAAAAAAGGCATTAGAACTGATTTTCTAAGCCCTCAGACTACAAAGCAGAGGCAAACTGAGTAAAATTCAAGTGTCGAGGCCAGAGAAAGAAAGCCAATATTTAAAGAGTTAAGACTCCGGCACTACTATCTGTTTCAACTTAGCCCTTACCTAAGCACCAGGGGAGTCCATCCAATGAAGAAAAAAAAGTTAAAAGGCAGCCTCTCCTTTCCAGCCCATAAACTGAACACGACGTCAGGGCTGTGTGTTTACCTGGGGTGTGGACGCCCAGCAGTCCATCACCCCAACAGCCAGCCATCTGTCTGGTTTTCTGCAATCTTGGACATCTTGCAGGAGTGTGTCATTCTTTCCTCTTAAGATACTAAGGTCAATTTTCAGGTCTTTTGTCATCTTTTATGAAGCCAACTTTAAACTCACAGCCAGGAAATTTCCAGATCTATCCTGGGTCCACCAGTGGTAGATCTGGGCAGAAAACTGAAACAGCAACTTAACAAGAACGAGAGAGAGCTCAGTTCCTTCAGGAAGACTAACTAACTACCCAGTGCCCTGAAGCAGCTGAGCAAGGTCATCAGATGTAAGGTACTTCCTGTCATACTTACGCATAGAACCTGCACAGAGTGAACTCTAAACAAATATTTACATATTAGGTGGCATCTAAAGAAGTATCAAGGTGTCACGTAAGTGACTGTATCTATCTACTCAAGGGACTTTACTTAATGTGTCCAGCACAGTGGGAATCTAAAATATTATGCCAGTGATAACAGAATCTCTGAAAATAACCCATGAAGCACAGAATCATGAAGCACAGAATGGACAGTGTCACAGAAATGCTTTTAAAAAATTTTTTTTAAATTTATTTCTGAGAAAGAGAGAGACAGCATGAGCGGGGGGCGGGGGAGGACACGGGTCAGAGAGAGAAGGAGACACAGAATCTGAAACAGGCTCCAGGCTCTGAGCTAGCTGTCAGCACAGAGCCTGATGTGGGGCTCGAACCCACGACCGTGAGATCATGACCTGAGCCAAAGTCGGATGCTTAACTGACTGAGCCACCCAGGCAGCCCGAGAAATGCCTTTAATAAGATGGTATCAAAGCACTTTACAAGGAATAACCTATTAAGGCTCATTATTTCCCTGCAAATGAATTTCAATTCCTTCTTTTTCTAACAGCTCAGGTAAGAGAGCAATAACTGGATTCAAAGCACCCTCAATTATCAGGGCATTTGGATCGTTCAGTGTACCCTTGATTTTGTTCCACAAACTCTGATGCACTTCACAGCAATACACTCTTGTCCTGGCTTTGCCCGAGGCCTTTAAGGCTAAAAATACCTGCTCTGCCACTAGTGTACTCTCTTTAGTATCAGTCCTTTTTAACAGAGACACCAGAGGCCATGAATAAAGATGTCGGATAGGTTTTTAAAAAGCTCTCGATGATAGCAAAATATCAGAGTTCATACAGTATGTAATTTGTGTGCTAAAGCAGAGTCCATCAAACTTTAAAATTAAAAGTAACAGCACGAAACACATTTTACCAATGTTCATCATTCTTATGCATATATAATGATTTTTCTCTGTACTATTCCATTTGAAAACAAAAATCAGAACTGTGACCCACTGGATCTCATCATCGACTCATGGATGTCAACCAGTAGGTGAAAAACATTGGGTTAGAACTCTCCATTCTATCTTTTTAAAGTATACTTTTTAGGGGTGCCTGGGTGGCTCAGTCAGTTAAGGGTCCAACTCTTGGTTTCGGCTCAGGTCATGATCTCAAGGTTAGTGAGTTCAAGCCCCATATCAGGCTCCACACTGAAGGCACTGAGCCTGACAGTCCCTCTCTCTCTCTCTCTCTCTCTCTCTCTCTCTCTCTCTCTCTCTCCCCCTCCCCTGCTCATGCTTCCTCTCTCTTCCTCGAAGTAAATAAATAAAACTTAAAAATAAATAAATATACTTTTTATTTTGGGAAAAAAGACTGCATTCAATCATTGATGCATACGTCTCTGCCTCCATCCGATATCCGATGAAACATTGTGCTGGGAACTGCTATTCAAAGGTGATTAGAATCGACTCTATGTTCTCCAGGAGCTTACAGCCTTCTGCATGTCTCAAAGGATCTGGGAGCACCTTGGGGACCATGTCAGTCCTGGGTCCAAATTCAGACTCTGACACTAATTTGCAGGGTTAATGAGATCTTGAATATACACAAAGTGCCCACTAGTGTGTGACATATGGTGATAGCAGATGACAATGAATAGGACAATAATGAACTTTGATTACTTACTAAAGACAATAAAGGCTTTACACATATGATTTCATGTTTTTAAGCGAGAGCAGAGTTTACTGAAGACACAGAGAGAGCAGCTACAAGTGGAGCATCTGGAAGCCTCGGAAAGGAACACGAGTCTGTGTATGATTTCACTCTGACATCACAGCAATAGTTAGCTATACATGTTATCCAATATTAAAGGAACTTTTCATCTTTTTATCATCATGGTGTCAACACTACAGAATTCACCCATGTTTATTGTGATCCTGGTGTCTTTCTTTGCTATAACTAATATGTCTAGGAAAATGAGAAGGAAAGAATGATACAATTGGATTGAGAATATTTAATTTTTTAAAATACTAATGATATCCATTTAGTTGAGTCCTAGTCATTGCTTTCAAAACTATTAGGGATAAAATTGAGTGGAAAATGATAGGTTAAGATGAAAAGGGAAGGCTCGTGTAAATGTCCTCCACAAAGAGAATAGAAAAAAAACTAAAATTCCTTTACCCACCTTGAAGGTGTGAGACACTGTGCTGGGCACTAAATATTTGCTATTTTACTGAATCCTTCCAACAACTTTAGGAAGTAGATATCATGGATACGTAACCCCTTTTACAGATGATAAAACTAAGGCTCATCAAGGTTAAGAAACTTGCTCAGCCTCCCGAGGCTGGGAAGCACAGGGCAGGGATGTAAATCCAGGTCTGTCTGGCACCGATGGCCACGCTTCCTCCCGCACCTGTCACCCAGCAGTGAGCTGTACCAGTGGGCATGCTCTGTGGGCCACGGCCCAAGTGCCCCCTGGAGCTGGCTTCCATTTGGCCATCTTACGGTCACGTTCTCACCTATGATAACTGCCAAAGACTTGTATCACGAGTGTTTTGTTTCGTTTCCTTACACTCTGGACATGTTTATCATGACCCCCATTAGCACTGGCAAGGAAAGTCCAGTCTTTCTAATTTACTGAGGCCGAGATCACAGCTGGAAAAATATACACCCAGCTATCTTAGGCACTGGTTTGATATCCACATATCAGCTCCATATCTGCTTCAATTTCTATCCGGAACAACAGGAATGTTCTTAGTCATAAGGAATGAGACCAAGCACCAGGCACAGGTACATCAGACATCAAAGACTCTACTTGAAAGTCTGAAAGACAATGGTGCCTATCACTTATAAAGACAATAGCAACAATCATTGATGGCATTACAAAGATATGCAAGCAGGAAGCCACTTTACTTACTTGCACGTTGTTGAGTCTTCCTAAGAATTCCATTAAGTAACCATTTTTATTCTAATTTTACACATGTCAAAACACAAGTTCAGAGAGGCTGAGTAACCTGCATAATGTAACAGTGGCAGAGTTTGAATTTCAATCCCATCCTTTTTCTACTACTCTATACTCTTAAGAGTGAGTATGCCTCGCCAGAAAAACCAAACCAGACCCCCTACGGACAGAGCCTCAGCTCCACATCACCCCTGCATCTTAAAGAAACTGTGTTCCCCAATAAACATTTTTTTTTTCTCCAGAATAGTATCTGATTGTACAACGGCACAATCTTAATAACTCTAATTGTCAAATATATGTGTTATTCTTCACAATGAAGACAGAACCGCCAAGCTGTTTTGAGGCATCTTGCACAAGTAAGCGAAAGCCTGGCTTGGTCAAGGATGGCTGTTCCCAGTTGGACCACTCATTGCACAAGCTCAGAACTAAGTCTTTAATTTCCCTGTGCTTCAGTTATGCCAAGTGCAAAGGAAACGAACAAAAATCAAGAAATAGTGAGCAACAGTTTTTGTCTGCGCCTTATCTCCAAAGCATACTGCATACACAAAGGACACTAAGCCTCTCCTAGGAGCAGGGGCGGCGCGTTCACACAGCCCTGGGACTGCTTGCTTATCTGTGTCCCGGAACAGACTGCACCGGTGGCGGGCGGGCGTTCATACCTTGTCACTTCACTCCCAGCATCTAGCAGCGGCTGACAAGGCAGAGGCTCACCAGCAGCCATGGAGACGAGTATCTTAGTCCCTAAAACCCCATGCATCTCACACAGCAGATACGACCCGGAATAATGCGTGTGTGCCCAGACGGGTCTTACTGTCCACACACCGCGCAGGACTAAACAGGGGGAAGTGAATAGATGTGTCTGAGGGCGGCCAACGGCTATTCAGCTCTTCTTGGGTCACTGAGTTCAAATACAAAAGCCTTGTGTTCATTAATCAATCCTGTGCAGGTTACTGCAGCAACCCTCATAACTGCTCTTCATAAAACCAGAACAAACAAACCATAGAGGGTTTCTCAGGATCTTTTCCTTTCAGTGGAACAACACATTAGATCACCGATGACAGAAAACCCGGGTGCTAGGTTAGTGGGGTCAACTAGAACCAATATACGCAGACTGCCTGGGTTCCGATTCCAGCTCGGCCGCTGTAGTGTGTATAATTGTGAGCAAGTTATTTAACTTCTCTGCTCCTTGGTCATTTTCATAGGAAACCTACTACTTCAACGACTGTCAGGAGCGTTAAGTGAATGAATGCAGGTGAAGGATTTAGACAGCGCCTGACACATAAAATGCATGCGTGATACAGGGGTTTGTTATTGTTTTTACTCTTCTCACATAAAATGAAGGACTTGGATTAGATTCTCTCCAGTTCCAAATCTGTGAGTCTCCTTGGAAGAAAGGCTGCTTTAGGCACATGCCCCATATAAGACTGCTAAATAAATATACTCTGATGATTATCGAAGACCTTCTTGAGAGCTAGCTTCCACTGAACAACCTCATGAAGGATCCCGGCAGGGGGACACCCAACTCCCCAAGGCAGTAACAAATTCCCTGAGTGAAGAGGGGCGTTACATAGGAATGGCTATGCCACACAACCTCCTCTTCCACAAACAAGCTCAAAGTTACAAACCATGCCCTGTGAGAGAATCTTGAGCTTCTAAAGCCCCTTCAAGTTCATCTGCTCCATATCCCTCATTCTGTGGAGGAGCAAATTGACTCAGTCACAGGGTGGGGATGAGTGACTTGCCCCACTCACATGACAAGTTAGTGGGAGAGCAAGAATCAGGACCCAGGTTTCCTCACGTACTTGCCTCACAGCTGAGCAAACCCCATAAACAACTCCGAAACTGTGCCTGTTTGCTTTAGTGGGAGCCAAAAATGCAGAACGTGACTTACCAGTGAGGGCAACGTGGAGAATCAGTTAGCGCAACCTCTCTGACCCGGCTCAGCCCATCACCATGATCAGCTAGGAAAGCGAGGCGTCTTTGCACTCAGTTTCTCCAACTACACAGTAAACGGAAATCCCAAATTCTACCTTATTATCTTTACATCTCATACTATGTGTGGGGACGCACAGAATGACTTCTCCAAAGGGCTTTGGTCCCATTAAAATGCCCCTGTTTGAAGCCTTCAAAGAGCCCTTTGAAAAGTCCATCAGACCAGCGGATACCAATTAAAAAAACAGTCACAGCTTGCTCAAGTTTCTTACTTGCCTACCTAAAGATGATCACAGGGAAAGAAAAAAAAAAACGAGCAAAAGAAAACTAAGCACGCAGCCCTTTGACGACTTATCTGAACTGAACTGGCTAGATGCAGAGTAGGTGTAGCTAAGTCCATCAAAGAGCACAATGTGCTAAAAAGAAAAAAGAAAGGAACCGAAAAGAGAAGGCAAATAGGTGAATCTCATAAGAATTTTTCAAGAGTTGAGACACCTGGGAATAAAGTGACTTCTTTAAATAACCCACAACCAGGAGAGGGGATATGAAGCTGGGGAAATGCTAATGGAGAACAGAAGTTCCTTGAAGAGAAGCAGCCAGCCCATTGTATCATAAACTCAGGTCATTCACGTATCTGCCGTATTTACGCAGCGGCTTTCATCCGCACAGCTCAGAGGACTTAACTTTCATCTCGAGCGTGCTAATGAAGTTCCCCCGAGCGACAAATGAGGCAGGTGTTGTCATACTCTCTTGACATGGGAAAACTGTGCCGAAGGTAGCGCTGGGAAAGAGATCTGGGCTCCCTGCCTCCCGTCTTGGCCCTAAATCCACCAGGACCTATCGCATCAGTAGTAGAGCAGTAGTAGTAGTAGTAGCAGCAGCAGCAGTAGTAGCAGTAATAGTAGTAGGGATGAAAATAACTAAGATTGACTACTTCTCTACCAGACGTTGCCTGCTAACAATGTGACAACTCTAGGAGGCGGATACAATGATTACCCCTGAGTTACCCAGGATAAAAGTGCGGCACAAAAAGGTTTAATTATCTGCCGGAGGCGCTCAGCGAAGCGGGGGAGCCCGAGTTTAGGCCGGGCAGCGTCAGTTTCAGCTGACTCTGGAAAGGGGTCACGCCACAGACTCCGGCCGCGGGGAGCTTTCCCGGGTTCTCCAGCCCCGCCTGAGGGGTGCCCCCTCCCGGCCGGCCGGCCCTGCGCGCCCCAGGCCTTCATCCCGAGGCTTGAGGGGCCTCCCCGGCCTCCAGCCCCCGAGCGAGGTGACCGGAGCGGCGAGGGGTACCTGGGGGCTGTCCTGCAACGCCTCCTCCAGCAGGAGCTTGTCCACGGCGGGCATGGTGGCGCGGAGCCGGACGGAAGGACCGGAGGGCGGGAGGCGCGGCCGCCGAGGGTGCTCCGGGCTGTAGCGACGAGGCTGACGCTCCGCGCCCGCGGCCGCCCAGCGCGCGCCCACGCCTGGCCACTGGCCGCCGCCCCCGCAGCCTCCCGCCCACCCGCCGGCGCTCCTCCCAGCCCAGCACTCCGCGGAGCCGGATCAACAGGAAGTGTGGCGAGCGTGCGGGTGAGCCACCGGAAGTGTGGCGGCCCCGCTTCCGCCGCACCGTGCCTCGCGGGAAGCCGCAGCACCTAGCGCGGGCCCGGCTGCTCAGTGCTCGCGATGCGTGGTGTCAAGGTCTGCGGTTAGGGAGCCGGGTGCTTAAAAGCTGGTCCGTGCATATTAAAGCCCCAAACGGCAAACTCGAGAGCGCAACGATAAGGTTTATCTACTTGCGGCAGCCCAGAAAACTTTTGAATCGGAGGAGATCGAAGCGAACAGATTTTTGCCGCGGTGACCCTCGCCACTTTCTTACTGGAGGGAAAAAGCCTACGCTTGCCACACCACTTTTTCTAGATAAATCCCATTGCCCCCTTAGCAGCTCTTAGCGCAGAGTCCCCTAATTCTGGAGAAGAAAATGGATAACTGAATCATCTGCGTTTTTTCAGAAGGAGCTATTGTGGAAACCACAACTGTTTGATTTGAGCGGTAGAATCAGGCCTTGACCTCATGGTTTGCTGTGTTTTGTCATTTTGGAAAATTTCATAATCTAGTTAGTTAGAATTGGAAGCAATAAGTAATCTAGTTCCGTTCTCATTTAGAAGTAATAAAACGGGCCCCAGAGAATGAGTGGTTTGGTCAGGGTCCAACAAGGAAGAGGAAGAAGAGAAGGAAGCAGCGGGGAGCAATCGGGAGTGCTGGCAAAGGGAACTTGAGGTCTTTTTTTTTTTTTTCTTTTAACTTGATGTCCTCTAATACCAAAGGCAAGGGTTTCAGAAGTTCCTTCTTTAAAAATCAGTGGGATTTGTCTAATAGAACACATTACCAGAATCGACAGGCAGGAGATGATAAAATTTCACAAATGCTATAGAAACACCTAGATATATTAAGGTACAATCTGAGTTGCCGACACCTCTGAAATTCTGATGGCGTGCTTCCTGGTCACTTAGGGGCTCCAAGGTCGTTATTCCTAGTTGGCTCTAGCCAGCACCAACTTTCCCTGAGCCATTGTACAGCGTCCACGGGGGAAATTCATCAGGCAGCCTTTTCTCCACCATATTCTTTCTCTTTAGGTGAAATCGTGCTCACACCATGTCTCTTTTCCTATATTTTCTACCAAGTGCCATTCGGTTAATTCCACCTCATACACTCTCCCAGCCCCCTCCTGACTGAAATCCTCTTCCAAAGGCCAGTTTCAAGGTCTTCCCCCTCCCTGGCCCCAAAGATCACTCCCTACTCTGAACAGCCCTCTCCTTGATTGACACCCAAGGGAGTCTTACCCGGTGGAGCCTTTTCTTTCTCCGTGTAGATCTTACGCCCTGTGTAAATAGTAAACTTCTCAAGAGCATAACGCATCATCTTTTTTAAAAATATGAATACTGAGACATGTGATAAATACTTATTTGCTGTTTATGATATGTTCATCTCTTACAACTCTTTTCCAATTAAGAGAAATTTCCCCCAAACTTCCATCTTGCTTTGTTTCTACCTTTCCAGCCGATTGAAAACAAAACAGTTGTCAATTGCCTACCGGGCAAACGATAATGATCCTGCTGATGATAAGAATAGCCTAAGATTGTACAAAGAGAAAGAAATGCATACATTTTAATTTTTTAACCTTTGTTTATTTTTGAGAAACAGACATAGCCTGAGTGGGGGAGGGGCAGAGAGCGAGAGAGACAGAATCCGAAAGACGCTCTAGGCTCTAAGCTGTCAGCCCAGAGCCCTGCCAGGGGCTCGAACCCCCAAACTGTGAGATCATGACCTGAGTCGAAGTCGGAAGCTTAACTGACTGGGCCACCCAGGCGCCCCAGAAATGCGTGTATTTTAAGGTGAAAATAGATGTTAAAAAAGTCACAATGCCCTCCATGATCTTTGAAAGGTCTCAGAAGTCCCTTTGAGAGTCACTACATATTTTTCATGTACCATCTCTTCTCCTAATTAAAGGCACTTTTCCTCAAACACCTGTATTCAAAAATGTTTAAGCATTCTTACACAATGCCATTACTTTTCTACATTTTATTGCTACATTGTGGGTAAACAGCCTTCGTAGGATTTTTTTTGGCACTTAAGTATAACATTGTTTCTATGGGAGAATGCATCCCAAATTCAAAATAACTAAGTTACAAAAACCAACCCTGGGAACACAACCCCTTTGCAAAGTGTTAATTCATTTTATTCATTAGTTCATCTAATCATTAAATATAGACTGCTCAATATTAAATACTGTCTCCCATTTGTTTTACTGTCTTTATTACTCCTCTCGTTTAAATTCTGAAGCCAAGTATCCACCTCTTCAACAGATAATCCTTGAAAAACTATGTAAAAGGAATTTTTATGCAAACAGAACAATTTTTAATGTTTCATGTAAAAGTATCTGTCCTTATTAAACTATTGCGAGGGTAGGGGTGACTGGGTGGCTCAGTCGGTTATGTGTCTGGCTTCGGCTCAGGTCATGATATTGCAGTCTCAGAGTTCAAGCCCTGCATTGGGCTCTGTGCTGACAGGCTCAGAGCCTGGAGACTCCTTCTGATTCTGTGTGTGTGTCTCTCTCTCTCTGCTTCCCCACCCCACTCCACCCCCCACCCCCGCTCCTGCTCACACTCTGTTTCTCTCTTTCAAAAAGAAACATTAAAAAAAATTATTGTGAGGGTGGATTTCAAACATCCACACAACTGTATCTGAAATCCCTGGATTGCTGTGAGGTTGGTGACAGGAAATACAAAGATGGACAATTTAGAGCTGCCATGTCCTCTGGGGAGAGAAAGAATGAACTCTATGGAGCTACAACCTTTAACCCATTGAAGATCAATGGGTGAAAAGGTACAAGCTGTTTCCATAGGCAAACATCTATGTCTCCTGTATTAATCAGGGCCTCTTCCATTGGAAACGACAGAAGTCTAATTCCAATTAGCTTCAAGAAAACATGAAAGTCTGGGAGACACAGAGAGGTAAAGAGACTTTCTTTAGATTTAGTATTTCTTAGATTATTTGTACACTGATGAGAGCGCCCCGGAACAGGAAGGGGGGCCCTGAAGATATAGGAGAGTGAAATGACAATTATAGGAGCATGGTTCCTGAATAGACAAGAGAGAGTGACATCCAAATCACACGTGATTGGGATAGAAGCAAGGACGGTGCATTCAGATTGATACCTGAGACGGTTTGTTGGTAGATTGAATGGAGGAGGGTAAAGAAGCTCTTTTCTGACTGCTTTTATTTTCTCAGTAGAATAAGAAGCAAGTCCATCAGCTCAAAACAGTGATGGTGACAGGGTGTGGGAAGTTTGAGGAGAGAGGAAAGGGCATGATAAAACCATCTTGGGGCATGGGAAGATGAGAAGCATAAGTAGCAATATTCCCATTTTACAGATGCTGCGCCTGAGGCTCAAACAAATGACATGACAGAGCCAAGGTTCCAAAGGCCAAGACCATGCCTACTACCACCCCTAAAAGAGGAAGCCTGCTCAGTAGGAAGCCCAAGGCTGGTTCACCCTAGGATCCCTCTGCCCTTCCCTCCCTGGTGCCTACATAGTGCCTGACCTGCAGCAAATGCTTCTCAAATGGTTGTGGAATGAATGACTATTCCTGTTTTCTCCACCTAAGGCTCCGGTGACCTCAATCTATATTTCCTTTTTTTTTTTATAAACTTTTTTAAAAAATATTTTTATTTATTTCTAGGAGAGAGAGAGAGACAGTGTGAGCAGGGGAGGGTCAGAGAGAGAGGGAGATACAGACTCTGAAATAGGCTCCAGGCTCTGAGCTGGCAGTCAGCACAGAGCCGACACGGGGCTCGAACCCACGAACTGAACCGCGAGATCATGACCTAAGCGAAAGTCGGACGCTTAACCGACTAAGCCACCCAGGTGCCCCTATATTTCTTTTTTTTTTAATTTTTATTAAAATTTTTAATGTATATTTATTTTTGAGAGAGAGAGAGAGAGAGATCATGAACATGAGCAGAGGAGGGGCAGAGAGAGAGGGAGACACAGAATCTGAAGCAGGCTCCAGGCTCTGAGCTGTCAGCACAGAGCCTGACACGGGGCTCAAACTCATAAACAGTGAGATCATGGCCTGAGCTGAAGTCAGAAGCTTAACGAACTGAGCCACCCAGGCGCCCCATTTGTTTTAACGTTTTTTTTCTTTTTTGAGAGACAGAGAGAGACAGAGCAAGAGTGGAGAAAGGGCAGAGAGAGACACACACACAGAATCCAAAGCAGACTCTAGGCTCTGAGCTATCAGCACAGAGCCGACACAGGGCTCGAACCCACGAACTGTTGAGATCATGAGCTGATCTGAAGTCAGACGCTCAACCAAGCCTCCCAGGTGCCCCGAACTCAGTCTGTATTTCACTCATCCTTTCATTTGCTTTGCCTTCCTATAGCCAGTCCATGGAAGCTAGGAGAGGAAAGTGAAGAACCCCAAAGGAGGTTGAGCGTCCTCTCTCAGCCTGAGAGACTACCATGGAAAACCATGAAAGAAGGAAAAGAAGAGGAAAGAGGCTCATCAGTTCTGAGTATTCATCTCATGGTGAGGATTAGCCTTCGACTTTCACTCAAGATACAAATCTGATCAGGTCACTCTGCTGTTTAAAACCCTTTGGTGAGGGGCGCCTGGGGGGCTCAGGCAGTTGAGCATCCACCTCTTGATTTCGGCTCAGGTCATGAACTCACGGTTGTGAGATCAAGCCCCCTATTGAGGCTCTGCACTTGGGCCTAGGGCCGGCTTAAGGTTCCCTCTGTCCCTCTCCTTCTGCCGCATCCTTGTCCATGTGCTCTCTCTCTCTCTCTCTCTCTCTCTCTCACACACACACACACACACACACACGCATGCACGCACGCGCTAAATAAATAAATAAATAATCACTTTTTAAAAAACCTTTTGGTGATAATAGGAGCAATAATGATAGCAAAAGGCACTTACTGAGGTATTATTACTCTGTGCCCCGTACTGTATTAATTATTTTACCTACATTATCTCTTGGCATCTTACCCCAAACCTCCTTGAGTATTTGTTGCTATAATCTCCATTGTAAAGATGAAGAAACTGAGGCTCGAGAAGCTTAAAGAACCTGCACACAGTTAGGTAATTTCAGAGGTGGGCTTCAACCCCGGCAGTCTGTCTCCAGAATATGTCTCTGGAGGCCTTCTTCAACAGCCGGCTGCCTGTGGCCTGTGGGGTGGCGTCTGTATTCCTTAACAGTGATGCGAGCCCCTGCATGATCTAGCCTCTGATTACTGTGCTGATACCTCCTGCCACGACCCTCTGCACACCTGCTGAGTGAAGATCACTGCAGTCTTCAAAAATACACTGTTTGGCAGAGATTGTTTCCCTAAGCCCCAAAAGCCCTTCCCTCCATAAACTACTTGACAAATTCACCTTCTAAAGCTCAACTGAGGGGCGCCTGGATGGCTCAGTTGGTTAAGCCTCCGACTTCATGATCTCACCATCTGGGGGTTTGAGCCCCACAGGCTCAGAGCCTGGAGGCTGCTTTGGATTCTGTGTCTCCTTCTCTCTGCCCCTCACCACCCCACTCTCAAAAATAAATAAACAGTAAAAAGAAAATTTAGAGCTCAACCTAAATACCAGTTCTGTGTTCAGTGAAATTCAATTCAATGCATATTAATTAAACATGTACTTTGTTCCAAACCCCAAGCAAGGCATTAGAAGGTCTATAATGTAACAGAGACAGACAGCTTGCCTTCAAGAGAGCTGTAGTCTAATGATGGCAGGTAATTAAAGAGGTGAGCGTGCTGGGGGAACTGGGTGGCTCAGTCCGGTGAGCATCTGATGTCAGCTCAGGTCATGATCTCATGGTTCGTGAGTTCAAGCCCTGCATCAGTCTCCATGCTGATAGCTCAAAGCCTGGAGCCTGCTTCGGATTCTGTGTCTCCCTCTCTCTCTGCCCTTCCCCTTCTCTCTCTCTCTCTCTCTCAAAAATAAGCAAACATTAAAAAAAGAGACAGAGATGAGCATGCGGTTAGGAGAGGCACAGGCTGCAAGGGAGCATGTGATAGAAGGCTACAGCTCACATTCCTGGGACTCGGGAGAGGAGCAGGGACCAGAAGAGTGACCACCACTCTTCAGTCCATCTTGCTTGTAGCAGGTGCCAGTCTGTGTGTTTGTGCCCCTGTCCACTGCTGCTGCTGCTAAGTCATCCTTCAAGGAAAATGAATAGTAAGTGTATATGTATACTATACTTTATATAAATCTATTGGGCAGTGTTCCAAGAAGTAACAAATCCTGGGAGAAGAAGTGCATCCTAGAATTGACAACATTGATGAAAGCGGCAGTGTGGTGCTGTTAGCTTTGTTAGAGGAGATCTGTTATATTGTTCAAGTATCACCCGGTAACATTCACCAGTAGCTCCCAGTGCTTGTATAATGACTAGAGGTGATGGTTCTTCATAAATACCACCGAACGTAATGCTCCTTATTTGTTGAACAATTTTAGGTATCCATAATAAGGAAGAAAGAGCCTATCATATTGGGAATATGTTAGGAATAGCTCATGATATTAGGAATTTCTGAGATTTCCCAGGAATTCTGATTTCTGGAATTTGGAAACGCGAATGTGGGCCTGTAGCTAAACTAAGACCTTTTCTGAGTCGCCTTATGCCAATTCTGCCTGTCTTCTCTCCATCTGCCCACGAGACTTGGAACATGCTTTCATTAGACTTGTACCATCATCTTATTTATTTACCTGCCTCTCTCTCGACTTAACTGTGAGACCCTAAATTATAAGATTCATTTCATGGCTCTTTATTTCTTTAACTCCAAGCTCAGAATCTGACATTCAATTGGCTTTTAGTGAAAATTTGCTCAGTGAGTGAAGGAATTCAGTAACGGCATCAGTTAAGGTTCGATTTGCCTATAACTAATTAGGAAAAAAAATAATAGTGTGTTAAGCACAATGGAAGTTTATCTCTCTTCGTAGTTAAGCAGTCCATGGGTGGTCAGCACAGACCGAGCACGGCCTCCAGAGTGTCAGCCACAGACCCCTCCTATTCCTGTTCTGGCTTCCCTTCCCAATGTCACCCCACAGTCCAGCGGGGCTGCTGGCTCTCCCGTCACTAAGGCAGCTTTCCAACTCGCAGGTTGGAGAGCGCAGCAGAGGACATGTTTCTACCCACGTACCACTTCTGCTTACATCCCGTCCCACAAGCCAGGATTTAATCACAGTGTGGCCACACCTAGCTGTAAGGGAAGCTGGAAAGTTGACCTGTTTCTAGGCTCAGTGTGCCCAGTTAAAAACTGAAGCTTCTCTTCATATTCTGCCGATGGGAACGTACAATGGAATAATCGCTGCAGAAAATAGTTAGGCAGCTCCTCAGATTGTGAAACATAAAGGTATCATATGACCCAGGAAAGCCTCCCTAGTGTCCACCCAAGAGACTGAAAACATCTGTCCACGCTAAAGCTTGTACGTGGATGTTTATGGTAACATTGTTCATGACGTCCAAAAAGTGGGGAAATAGCCCAAATATCCGCCAACTACAGATGGACAAACAAAATAGGGTATTATGGTATAGCCATGCAATGGAACATTATTATTATTGTTTGATGAAAAAAGAATGAAGTACAGTGTGGTTAAATCTTGGAAACAATATGCTAAATAAAAGAAACCAGATACAAAAAGCCACGTATCATATGACTCCAAATACATGGAATGTCCATAGAGGAATTCACAGAGACTGAAAGTAGAGGTGAATGGGGTAGCCAGAGAGGCAGGAGGGAGGAGGGAATGAGAAGGAGCAGCTAATAGGTGTGGGTTTCTTTTGAGGTGATGAAATCATCTGGAATTAGCAGTGACAATCATACAACATCGTGAATGTGTTAAAAAGAACATTGAATTGTATGCTTCAACATGGTGTATTTTATGATATGTGAATTATATCTCAATCAAAAATAATAAATATTTTTTTGAGAAATGCAGGATTCTACTATTGAAAGAGGGAGAATGACAATTTGGGGACAATAGTCTCTGACACAATTCCCTAGAATCAGTGAATCCGAGAAGATTCTCTTTAGACTACATTTTGATTAATGGAATAAGAGGAAAAGAAGGTTCTGTAAAGAAGAGGGTGTGACAATAAACAGAGAATTGGGCTCAAGAAATGGTCACTGGGAGATGTTCTCAAGTTCCAAAGCCTTGGGCTCATCATGTTGTCACATTCTTGTGACTCTCACTGGGAATTAAGACTTGACTCTCCATTTGAACTCATAAAAGAAGACAAAGTTAAGAAAAATGTTTCACTCATAAGGTCACTGACTTTAGACTCCCACAAAATTAGCAACTAAGGCCCTCTGTGGCCAGTGACTTTTAAAATGGGAATAGTCAGAGCCTGGGAATCGCTCCAGAGAAATCATTGGCCTATGAGGCCTTTGGTCTAATTAATCAAGAAATGTGGAAATTCAGTAGTATGAAGCTCTGCTTCAAATTTGTAGAAATTTATAGAAAAGAATGCTAAGTTTAATTAACAGATTTGAAAGAAAGGGTGACATCATAGAAAGATCCCTGACTTTGGAGCTGGGCCTGCATCCGAGTGCTGGCATTGTGATTTGCCAGCCATGAGATTCTATCCAACCTTCCTGAGCCTCAGTTAGTTTTTCTGTGATATGGGAGTGACATTTATCACAAGCTGTTTCCATGGGCATCTAGCCACGGGTCCTGTATTCATCAGGACTCTCTCAGTCACAAAGACAGAAGCCTAAGTCCAACTACTTTAAGGAAAATATGAAAGACTGGAGAGATTAGTGCAGAGCAAGGGAAGACTGGATTTCTTAAACTGTGTAATGAGGAAGGGCAAAGGTGAGCCAGAACCTCCCCAACTGGGAGCTCAAAGCCCTCAGCACTCTCTGCCCACTCATCTTCTCTCTGTTGGCTTCACTCTCTCAGACCTGAGTCGCCAAGGTGCTAGAACCATGCCTACTGATGGTTGCAGACTCCCCTCTGGCACTAGAAAGGAACAGGCTGATTCCTAGCTTTAGTTTGAAGATCCTAGTTAAGGACTCTGGTTATCCTGGCTGAGGACAGACACTGACCTGCCTGCTCCTTGGACCACTAGCTGTGGCCGTGTGTGCACAGATGACATGCTACTGAGTACAAGGATGCTGTCCAGAAGAGGTGGACTCTGTGACCAGAAGAAAGAGGAGGGGGAAGTGCCGCACAGATCCACGCATGAGAAGTCTATGCATGTCCCCGACCAAGCTTCACCTTCACTCCATCCTGCCTCCCTCACCCATCTACACTCTCTCTTCCTCCCCCTCCACATCGCAGGGGATGGCATCGGCCAGTGGCTAGACCCGGAAAGGTGGAAGTCAAGCTGTATTCCACCCTCTTGCTTACCTCCCTGTTGGAATGAATCACCCAGCCTTCATTCTGTGCTCATGAATTCCCCACTCACCCCTGCTCTAGTGTAGAATTCCTCAACCTTTGTCTGCGATTCAGTGATTATGGATCTTCTTTCTCCTTGCTGTACCTCCCTCGATTCTAACTTCCATACTCAGGTGACAATTATTTTTCCCAAATAATACAAGTGATTAAGAGACACTTGCTGTGTCTCTTCTCCCGCTCAATATTTTTTTAATGGCTCCCCATTAAGGCCAGCTACATAATTTCTGGGGCTTGACAAAATGTTCAGAAAACAAGAGAAAAGTGCCACTGAATGTTCTAAAATGTGAAGACTTTTCCTTTTTCTTTCTTTCCTTTCTTTCTTTCTTTCTTTGTAGTCTCTCTCAATTTGTCATGGTGTTTTTATTGGCCATTTAATGTTGTTCTGTTTAAAGAAATATTTGAATTATGTTTGTTTTAAAATTTTTTTTACATTTATTTAATTTTGAGAGACAGAGAGAGACAGAGCACAAGTGGGGGAGAGGCAGAGAGAGAGGCAGACACAGAATCCAAAGCAGGCTCCAGGCTCTGAGCTGTTAGCACAGAGTCTGATGTGGGGCTCAAACCTGCAAGCCATGAGATCATGATTCAGGATGAAGTTGGACGCTTAACTGACTGAGCCATCCAGGTGCCCCATTGAATTATAAGTTCTTAGCATGAATTTTACTGTTTATGTTTATATTGTACAAGGCCAGCTTTAAATGCAAATATAAGAGTATTTAACACATATGTGGAAGCTCTGAAATAATACAATTGGCATTTTGTGGCCCATTGCACAAAACTAACTCAACTGTTTTTATCTCACTTTTAAGTTTATTTATTTTGAGAGAGAGAGAATACCCATGAGCAAATGGAAGAGGGGCATAGAAGGGGGAAAGAGAATTCCAAGCAGGCTTCTCACTGTCAGTGCAGAGCGGGGTACAGAGCTCTATCTCACAAACCGTGAGATCATGACCTAAGTCAAAATCAAGAGTTGGATGCTCAACTGACTGAGCCACACAAGTGCCCCTATCTCACTTCTTAGATGGACACATTCTATCGACACACAGTGGGAGATGGTGGCTTCTGAAATATGCTTCCCTTGACCTTACTTTGAGCTGCTAAATCCCATGCATAGTAGGTCTACTGGAATTCTGTGCTCTTGGAGCATGGGGAATACTACATGTGAATGAAACAGCAAGATAAAGCAGACGTGAATACTACATATATTTCCATTGCTCATATGCCTGCCCTATTATCCCACTGGACTTCACTTACAGAGGACAAGTAGAAAGAAAAGATTAAGAATTCAAGATGGCCGACAGCAGAACAGTAAACCAAGCACGGGCCCCATCTTATCATGGAATCCCATGGGAATGTCCAGAGTCACACCAGCCTGAGAAGTTAGTCCTGCTTCCTATTTTCCATACGGTGGGTTCAAATCGCTTCAGAGGAAATACCAGACCCTTCATGATAAAACCTGGCCTCATCTTTTTCCTTTATCCCATCACCTACTTTCTCTGCCCCACAGAATTTTTTCTCGTGCAAGGATGAACGTCTCAGTATTTTCTCACACACCATTCTCATTGCCTGAGATGTCTCAGACCCTCTGCTCATCTTAAGTCTCTGTGCAACGGCCACCTTCTCTGTAAAGACCGGCTCCACTCCCCTAGAAGACAACTCTTTTGCGTTTCCCTGCACCCTGAGACAGACAGCCTGTGATCATCAGACATTGCATCACCATTGCCAAGACTATAAGCTCTTCGGGGACACGAGCGGTCTCTTTGCTAAGTTGACTTCTCAGTGTCCAGCAGGGCATCTGGCAAATGAAGGGAGGTCACACAATGGAATATTTATAAGTGGAAAGAAAGAATGAAACAATGCCTGGGAGTAGGCATTCATTCACTAAGCGATTCTTTCAAAAATATCCACTGAGAGTCCATGAAATAATGGGCTCTGTGCCCTATCCCATCCTTCCCTCAACAAATAGTGTCCACAGCGTCTCAGGACCCATGTTAGGAGCTGGGAACACAGGGTGAGCAAGACAAGTAGAGGCCTCTTTCTTCTAAGACCTTACACTCTAGTTGGCTCTCGGTAAATGTCATTTCACCTCCTCCCCCTTTCCCTGCACCACCCAAGAGGTAACCAAATCAGTCATACATATTTTACGACTTTCTCTGCTTCCACCTTCTGCTCTGGATTGCCTTTCTCGGCACCATTCTCAGCTACTAAGAGATGAATGCTTGATCGTGCCAGAGCTGTTAGGTTTTCTTTTTTGTTTTCAGCCGCTACAGAGGTTAATGTGGAAGGGACACAGAGCCAGCCCTGTACCCCTGCGTCAGCTTGGGTCATCTCACTAGATTATTCTGGAGGCTATTCCCCTGAGGCTCAACAAAGTCACTAACTGCCAACTACTGTTTTCGATCCCTTCCTCTCACCTAATCACTTCTCTCACAAATTTGAGGTTTGTATTCTTGCCACACATACCAGATCTGCTCACGAGAACCACGTGTGTCTCACTGGGAAAGTGGCTGGCTTCAGGGTTCAGCCAGGCTACGCAGGGAGAGGACAGGACTGTCGCCTGGGTGCTGGGGTTCTTGCCGACATAGGCTATTTCCCCTTCTCCCTTCTCTTCTCCCTGACCCTCCCATGACCTTCCACCCTTCTGTAGAAGATTTTTCAGTGCAGAAGAATGTTATCAAAGTCTTCTTTATAAAAGTAGACTTACTCATACAGAGCTTATGTTATCCAGTGTTCTCCCAGCTGAGATGAAATGTTTCATCCTTAATCATGGCTAAAAGGAGAAATATTTTGGAAAGTCTGAGCAAACTTGCTTCAGAGACTATTTATGACTTAGAGAATTCAACTGTAGAAATGTTTTAGGTGAAGAAGTTGTGGAAGGGTTACACTATGGGCAGGTTGTGTCTCCCCTGCCTCAAATTCATATATTGAAGCCCTGACCCCAATGTGATGATATTTGGAGATGGGTCCTTTGGGAGACTTTGAGGGTTGACCTCTCATGATGAAATTAGTGGCTTTATAAGAAGAGAGAGAGATCCTGCCTTTCCTCTATGTGAGGACACAGTGAGAAGGTGGCCATCCGTAAGCCAGGAAGAAGGCTCTGACCAGGAACTGAAACAGCCAGCACTTTGATCTTGGACTTCTCAGCCTCCAAAGGTCATAATTAGTTTCCACACCTCTGTTAAGTGCTGGTCACTACTGAGTAGTTTGGGTCCCTCCAGGGCATGTCAGAGGCTAGATTGACCACATTACTCCTGCAGCCATTCACCACACCTTAGTGATTTAAATAATGACTCCAGAGGCCCCTGGGTGGCTTACTCAGTTAAGCATCCAACTTTGGCTCAGTTCACGATCTCATAGTTCGTGAGTTCAAGCGCCATGTCAGGCTCTGTGCTGACAGCTTGGAGCCTGAAGCCTGCTTCAGATTCTGCGTCTCCCTCTCTCTGCCCTTCCCCCACTCACACTCTGTCTCTATCAAAAAGAAATAAACATTAAAAATTTTTTTAAAAAAATAAATGACTGACTTTGGCTGAGCTCTGACATATCGGAAGTGGTGATGGATTGCTGGATCCAGTGACTGCTTGAAATCATTCCTGATACACGGATAGGTTTTCATAGAATTCTTGTTCCTAAAAAAGCATTGTTATGGTTAACTCAGCTCCTGGTCACAGCATTTTGGCTCACTACGCTCCCCCAGTTGGAGGAGGTAATTGGGAGGATGTGACCACCAGTCAACCAGCAAGCTGGACCCAGGCAATCAGAGGCTCCTCACCCTCTCCCCTGTCCTTAGAATGTACATTCTGCTCACTGTACCCACAGTGAGAGCTGTTCCAGGGACATAGCCTTGGGAGACTAAGGTGTTGTTGAGACCACCTGGATGGTGTACATGACCAAATCCAGTGAAGGCCTATACATAAATGTTAAGCTGCTGGTGGGCAGGGATTTACTGTCTCATGGCTGCCCAAACAAGCCTCCTAAAGTAACTTCCCTTGCTTATTAAACCTGCCACCTGCCAGTCTGGAGTAGCCTGCTTCTTTCATTCCATCTCTCCCTGCCCTCCACATATGGGGTCCAGTTTGCAGACCAATAGAAGGTCACTGAAGATTTAAACAAGGCAGATGGGATGATCCATCTCTAGCTTGAAATTGTTGTGTAGCAACTTTGCCTATCAAATACAACACTTTGCTTAGGATAGAATGATAATAATGGCAATAACAATAATAGGCAGTGATGCCTTACACAAATGGAGGTCTAATACATGCCAGATGCTGTGCTAGATGCTATCTATATATAGATATATATTAACAAGACACGTGCCATTATTCCTGTCTCGTGTGTTAGGAAACAGAGGCCTACACAGCTAGCTTGGAGGTGGGTTTCAGATTTGGATTCAGATCTATCTGATTCCAATGCACATGCTTTGCTCACACACTGCACTCTCCCCTGCATCCAAAATATGTTTCTATACCTGGATCCTGATTTCTGGGATACCATACAATTAACAACTGAAGTTAGCAAAGCTGGTCCAGGGAACAAAGAAAATGTGTCACAAAGTAGGACTCCTCTTGCAAGGATTTCTTCGATCCAGCATCTCAGGAACGAGGTGTGTTTCCCATAGCATCAAATTGTCAGTTTGTGGTTAAGAGAAAATGTTTTTGAGGAGAGTTAGAAAATCTTGGGGAATAAGAACATTTTCCCCCCCCTTATTAAAGAGAGTAGACTGGATGTAACAAATTCTATTCTTGGTGGTCACAGCCATTTTAAAAAAGCATGAGTTGTGATTGTGTAATGTAAATAGTGTCATCCCTGTAGCTATTGTGGGCTACTTAGAGGGAGATTTTGCCTCTGTGCAAGTCAGCACAGGTCACCTTGTTTTGCTTTGTTTCTGTTGCTTCTTTTTTTTTTTTTAATTTTTAATGTTTTATTTATTTTTAGGAGAGAGAGAGAGAGAGAGACAGCATGCGCAGAGCAGGGTCAGAGAGAGAGGGAGTCACAGACTCTGAAATAGGCTCCAGGCTCTGAGCTGGCAGTCAGCACAGAGCCCGGCGCGGGGCTTGAACCCACAAACTGCGAGATCATGACCTAAGTGAAAGTCGGACACTCAACCGACTAAGCCACCCAGGCGCCCCTGTTGCTTCTCTCTTTAGCCTTTCTCTTAGGCAGTCAGCCGTCACTTTTCCTGATGTCAAAGGGATTTCTTCTGGCAGTATTCCTCCACTTATAGTAAATTCGAATTTACTATATCTAATCTGCTATTCTTTGAAAGCCATCTCGAGTTGATTGAATCAGGAACTTTATATTTCAAAGAACTTTAATTGGTGCGGGTAAGGGTGTTCGGTTCTCACTGGAGGCAAAGTATGCAAGCTTATGATGGTGCTTGCTCTTACCACTATCTTCTTTGTGTTTTTTTTCTGGGTTTGTGCCCAAGTTTTAGGTATTTTGACCTGCTGCAAGTCTGGCCTTTGGACATGATGTCATTACTTACAGAGCCATGATAGATGCTTTTCCTTCCAAGAAAGAGACAGCCTTACCCAAACTGGCTTAAACAATAAGGAAATGTATTATCTTATATGACAGTCCAGACAGGCCAGGCCTCACGGTTGCTTGATTTAATGGCTCCACAGTGTTCTCAGAGACCCATATCTCTATCTCTTAGTTTCCATCTCTAGAACGGGTCATGGTGATAAGATGGCTCTTCACAGCAACGGAGGCATCATCTGATGAAAGTGAAAGAGTCATTGCTACAAACGTGATATATAAGTTCTTCTCATTAATCTGATTGGCCAGTTTAGGCAATTATGTCTATTATATCTATATATATTAAGCAAATCTATACCTATGGACCAATTATATCTGCCACAGGGGGAATTCAGTGCTCTGATTGGTCTAGACCAAAAGTCAGCAAATGGTTTCTAAAGAGGACCAGGCAGGAAATGTTTATTTAGGTTTTGGGAGCCCTACAATCTCTGCCACACTACTCAACTTGCCATTGTATCACAAAGCAGCCAGATGGAAGGAATGGGTATGGTTGTTTTCAAACAAACATTATTTTCAAACATTTTTTTCAAAAATAAGTGATAGGGCCACTGGCTGACCTCTGGCCTAGACTAACAAGGATCTACCCCTGAGCCTGGAGATGAATCACTGTCTCCAGAGTCAGGACTGGACATGTATAAAGACCCAGGACATGTTCTGTTGGGAAGGAAAGGAGATGCTAGTAGTGGACAATAGTTTACTGCATTGCCCTTTGGAGAAGTGCAGTTTAAAGCCATTACTTTATACCTTTTTCAGTGGCCATGAAGGTAGAGAGAAGGACTTTTGAATGCTGGCTGAGCATATACATTTGATATAGTTTATCCTTTAACTGATCACTGTAAGAACCGCTCTCTTCTTGGGGCGCCTGGGTGGCTCAGTCGGTTAAGCATCCGACTTCGGCTCAGGTCATGATCTCATGATTGGTGGGTTCGAGCCCCACATCGGGCTCTGTGCTGACAGCTAGCTCAGAGCCTGGAGCCTGTTTCAGATTCTGTATCTCCCTCTCTNCTAGCTCAGAGCCTGGAGCCTGTTTCAGATTCTGTATCTCCCTCTCTCTCTGACCCTCCCCTGCTCACGCTGTCTCTCTCTCTCAGAAATTTAAAAAAAAAAAAAAATTAAAAAACCAAAACGCTCTCATCTTGTGTCTTTCCTTACCTCTGGGCTCTAGGCTTCCACACTTCCTGGAAGGCAAGTGTTGGCACTCGCTCCTTCCTTTCTTAGAAACATGCTCCCCCCTCCTTGCCACCATTCTCCTGGTTATATCCTAGTCATCCCTTAGACCCTGCATCATCTTCAAAACCTTCCCTAAGGTGGAATCCTTCTCATTTAAAGTCCACACAGCCTTGTACATACCTCTGTGAAGGCACACGTCTCCCTGTGCTTTAAAGATCTGTTTACAGGTGGGCTTTCCCACTTGGCTGTACCATCCTGGAAGCCTCATTCCATTTGTGCCCCAGTCCTGATTAACACAGCCCCTGCTTTTAGCAGGTCCTCAATACACGTGTCTTTCTTTTTTAGTAGTGTTGGGTTTTTTTGGGTTTGTTTTTTTTTTAGTGTTTCTTTTTGAGAGAGAGAGAGAGAGAGAGAGAGCAGGGGAAGGGCAGAGAGAGAGATGGAGACACAGAATCTGAAACAGGCTCCAGGCTCTGAGCTGTCAGCACAGAGCCAACACGGGGCTCAAACTCACAAACTGCAAGATCATGACTTGAGGCAAAATCAGACACTTACCCAACTGAGCCACCCTGACACCCCTATCAATACATGTTTCTTGAGTGAATGAATATTCATGTCCTGGATGATGAAAGGAAATTAATTATGTATGAGCTGTTATCACTGAGGTCAGAGTAGGAAAATGTTTACAATAAAGCCTTGGTTTGCAAGCATAATTCATTCTGGAAACTTGCTTGTAATCCAGAACACTTGTATATCAAAGCGAATTTCAAGAACCATTGGCTCAGTTGTGATCATGTGACATTCGGCATTACGTACTACTCGTATTGCAAGACATGGCTCCTTTATCAAGTTAAAATTTATTAGAAATGTCTGCTCGAATGGAAACCAACTTGACAATAAACTATCTGCAAAAAAAAAATTAAATTCATAAAAGAAAAAAAAAGGAAATGTTTGCTCGCCTTGTGGAGCGCTAGTAGAACAAGTTGCTCGCAATCCAAGGTTTTGCTGTACTTTTTTTGTTCTGATTGCTTTTCTCGTTAAATTCGAACTACTGAAGTTTGACCCCTCTGGTCCCTACATATGAGTCAGATTTGATGGCTTCCATGTGCCTGTGTCATTAGGTGTGACTTCAGTTCCACAGCTCTGCCTGTGCTGTGAGACCACCCCACCTCAATTCCATATTCCCATATTCACACCCCCCACCACCAATCTACTCATGAACAAGTGAGGTGCCCTGGCCTCCGGCTCTCTATAGAGAAGTCAGTGCATGAGTTCCTTACTTTTCAGTGTTCTCTGGATTTCTTCCTGGGGTGTATCCAATGGTTGTCTTGATGATAGCACAGTTCCACTCTGGTGTGACTTGGCGCTCCCAGCACTAGCACTGAGTGGATTTGCAAAGTGAAGCAAGCTCACTGATGGGCAGAGGAAGGTTTCTCCTGGACCCTTCCTGCAGCAAGTCCCCAGGAGTGGGCTTGGAGGCAAAACCACCCTGCCTTTGGGCCCGTCTTGGCTACTGTCTGTTTGTTTAGCTTCTCTAATCTGCAACTACCTCTCTGATAAGGTAAAGATAATAAAAGTCTCTACATCGTAAGATTTTTATGGGGATTCAATAAAATAATGCATATAAAGTATAGCAGAGTTACGCCTTGCCTACTGGCACACAGTAAGCGCTCAATAACGAAAGCTACTAATGGATGCCCAAAATGTGTATGCGTGTGTGTGTCTGTGTGCGTGTAATTGATGATTTTAAGAAATTTAATTTTCCAGTCTGGAGATTTCAGATATGACTCATCTAAACCTCTCGGGAAAGCTTTTTTTAAAATATGAGACATTACAAAACACGCCAACTGAGAAGCAAGAAAACACAACTCAAGATCAGGATTGGGTTCAGCTATAACAGCAACCTCAATTAACCATGGTTTAAACAACATAGAAGTTTGTGTTTCACATAAAAGCCTACAATTGGGTCTCGATCTGGTATGGTGGCTTTATTCTATGACATTCTTAGAGATCCAGGCCGTCTGTAAATTTTTTTCTCCCTAGCTTTAGTGAGGGTATATAATTGACAAAATCTTATATATTTAAAGTATACAATTTGATGATTGATGTGTTGTGGAATGACAACCACAATCAAGTTGATTAACACATCCATCATCTTATTGTTGTTATTATTATTATTATTATTTTGGTAAGAATCCTTGAGATCTACTTTCTTAGAAAATTTCAAGTATATATTATTATTAACCATAATGGAAACCACTGTGTTTCCATTAGCTCCTCAGAACTTATTCATCTTCTAACTGTAAGTTTGTGCTCTTGGACCAACGTCTCCCCATTTCCTCCACCTCCCAGATGATCACCATTCTATTCTCTTTTTCCCATGAGTTCAACTGTTTTTTTGTTTTTTTTTTCAAGATTCCACATAGAAGGGGTGCCTGAGTGGCTCTGTTAGTTAAGTGTCAGACTCTTGATTTTGGCTCAGGTTGTAATCTCACTGTTTGTGGGTTCAAGCCCCGAGTCAGGTTATGTGCTGAAAGCTCAGAGCCTGCTTGGGATTCTCTGTCTCCTTTCTCTCTGCCCCTCCTCTGCTTGCAATCTCTCTCTCTCTTTCTCTCTCAAAAATAAATAAATAAACATTACAAAAAGATTCCACACATAGGTGGAATATACAATATTTGTCTTTGTCTGTCATATCTGTCTTTGTCTTACTTCATTTAGCATACTATCCCCAGGCTCATCCATGCTGTCATAAATGGCAGGATTTCATTCCGTTTTTATGCAACTTATATAAGAGGGCTACTCGGCTTCAGCCATCAAATCTAAGTTCCAGGTACTAGGAATTAAAAAAAAAGGCAAAGAATGAAAAGTAAGTGCTACATGCCCCTTCTCTCTCTCTCTTTAAATTATATGGGGCACCTCGGTGGCTCAGCTGGTTAAGCATCTGGCTTCAGCTCAGGTCATGATCTCATGGTTCATGGGTTCGAGCACTGCGTCTGCTTTGGATTCTGTGTGTCTCTCTGTCTCTGCCCCTCCTCCCCTCATGCTTTCTCTCTGTCTCTCTCTAAAAAATAAACATTAAAAATATTTTAAAAATTTTATTTATTTAAGCAATCTCTATATCCAATGTCAGGCTCCTACTCACAATCCTGAGATTAAGAGTCACATACTCCCCCCAGCCAAGCCAGGCAGGTGCCCCCATGCCAGCTCTCTTTTAAGGAAGATTCCTGAAAGCCGCCACATGACACTTCAACTTACATCCTTTCCACCAGAACTGAGTCACGTGGCCTCACCTAGCTCCAAAGTAGGTTGAGAAATCCCATCTTTATTCCCTATTGCTGTGTGACCCGCCCAATGTCAGGAGTTCTGTTGCAATGGAAGGAAAGGGAAGATAAATACCAAAAACAGTATCTGCCACAAAACCCCATCCCTTTCTCCTCTTAATGTTCATATACTTAGTGACTTTGAGCAAACTCCCTAAAACTTCACTGTTTTCTTTGTAATCCATACAATAAATAGGGCATTATACTTGGCACCACAACACATGTGATAAATCTAGGCACAGGGCTACAAAGATAAAAAAGAAAAAGTTTCTCGGGATGAAATCAGTACAAAGTTTCACGTGCTGTACCAGTAGGGGTTACAAAGTACTACTGGACAAAGAGGAAGAAATGAGTAAAGCTTCTGGAGGTCATAGGGGATGGTCTGAGGATGCCTCACAGAAAACAGCTTTTGTTTGGGATGTTGGCATATAGAAAGAACTTTTCTCGAAATGAGCAGATACCAGCCAAAAATCAACAGCTGGGAGCATTCTCAGCTGGAGGCAAGGGATTCTTGGCTCAACTAAGTGAATTCAGGCAAAGAGTTAGGGAGAAATGGAGAACCTTCCCCCTCCCCATTCTGTGTGCCCGAAGGGACCAGAAGGAAAGAACGGATTACAATGATTATTTTTTACTTTCAATGATGAAACTTGGCTAGACCACTTATTGCCTCAGCCCAAATTCTCCCCCCGCCCCCAAACATTGGATACTTTTCATGCTGAAGAACAAATACAGTATAATGTGAATGCGGCAGGGAACCCCTTTTAAGAGACAGATTAAGAGTATCATGCTGTAAGAATTAGCGGATGTATGCATGATATAAAACCTTTGCTAAAATAATAGAAAATAATCCCATTGAAAGAGTGTCAGAGGTCTGGGGGGAAACCCTTGATGGCCAAAATGTGTGTGTGTGTGTGTGTGTGTAATGATGTTAATAAAAGCAATCTCACCTACTTTATTATTACAAATGGAGAAACACAATGGTGATGTTAAATAGCTTTCCTGAATCATGGGGCATTATTGTGGAAGAAACTCCAATATTCTCATTCTTGGTAATGTTTTTTATGTTTTGTTTTTGTTTTTGTTTTAGAGAGAGAGAGAGAGATGGAGAGAGTACAAGCAGGGGAGAGGGGCAGAAGGAGAGAGAGAAAAAATTTTAAGCAGCCTCCTCATTCAGGGCAGAACCCAACATGGGGCTCCATCCCACGACCCTGAGACCTTGACCTGAGCTGAAATCAAGAGTCAGAGGCACAGCCCACTGAGCCAGCCAGGCACTCCATCATTCTTGGCATTGGTTTGCTTCCCCTAGCTACTAAGCCTCTTTTGAATGTGGACATAAAGTTATTGCCTATGCTGCATACACGTAACATTTCAAGTTACAGTTTGCTTTCTATCTTGCTCCAGCGTGACACATTCTAATACTAGCTCATATGTGCAGCCTGAAAAACTTACAGTTGACTATGAAAAATGTCTTGGCAAGGCTTTCATCACACATCTAGAGAACAAATTACACAGCATAGATACTGAGGCTACAAAGTCACCACGATAAATACAGAGGCCACCGCATATCAAAACTGGATTCAAAACAATCTGAAGACCCTTCTTTTTAAAAGAACACAACATAACTTCAGTTCATCAGAATCTAGAGAAGAAGAGGAAACTTGTCCAGCCATCTGAAGCACTACGGAGTGTGACACAGATCTTCCTGGGGTTGCGTTTGGAGCACTTGAGAAAGCCAAGTACCACCAAGAAAAAGATAGGAGTCCGTGAGCAAAATATGCCACTCTCAGCAGGAAAAGTAAGGGCAAAGTAATGGCAATCCCTTTAAGCTGTTTTATCCCATGTCAGACAAGTTTTTTTTAATGCTAATAAATTTGAATGGCCCATTTTGAAGTAATTTCACTATATAATTGTCCAGGAAATGCTTTATAAGCTTCACAGACAATAAATAACTGTCATCTTTAACTTGTAAAATTCCTTGTTGCCCAGTGGTTTTGTATTCTAGATAGTTTAATTCTTTTTCTCCACTTTTAAACTTTTGAATCTTTTCTGCTTTTGTATTCTGGAAAGAAGGATTGTCATGAGTTAGATAGAGTTTTGTTTTGGTTTTGATTTTTTTTTGGTTTGGCTTTATTGGACTTTCATATTCTGGGGACTTCTATTTTTGATTCCTAAGAACTCATCAACCTCTTGATCAGGGTCGGTCTTCCTCTGCCTGAGTCAAGAGTAGGTTTCCAGCATAAGAGTCTGTAAGGTAGGAAACAGTCAACTGGAGGGGTTGCGTGATATTAAGCCTGTAGATCCCAGGTTTGAATACTGCTGCTGCCACTGTTGAGCTGTGTGACTTTGGAAGGCTTACTTAATCTCGCTGTGTCTTAGTTGCCTCATTGTAAAACGAAAGTGATAAGAGTACCCACCTCATAAGGTTGCTGAGAGGATTAAATGAGTACCTAGTGTTACAAAAAACAATTCGACTGAATACATTTTAAAGATCTTATTGTCTTCGCTCAGCAATTCATGAATTGGGCAGCATCTGAACTAACAGGTAGAAAGGAGCTCTGAAGAGCTATACGAGGCAAGAAATGTCATAAGCAGAAGGGAGCTGGAACAAGGAAATTGTACCAGGCGGTAAAGCAGATTGATTATTGCCAGCTTACTTTCCTAACAGAGGATGGCAGAGGTCTTAACAGGCAGATCACCAAGTCAATGCGGGTCAGATTACTCCTGACTGACTGGTTTAAGATTCCATTACTTGGAGAGCTGAAACTGTAATGAAGTCTCGGTGTGGAAACATGGGACTTAGCATAAGTGACTCCATTTTGGGCCTTGTTGGCTTGTTTTTAACACCAGCACGTAGTGAGTACTCAGAAAAGTTAGCTGTTACCATTTTTTTAAAGTTTATCTTTGAGAGAGAGAAAAAGAGAAAGAGGGAAAGGGGAGTAAGAGAGGGAGAGAGAGAATCCCAAGCAGGATCTATGCTGTCATTGCAAAGCCCGACTCAGGGCTTGAGCTCATGGACCCAAGAGATCTTGACCTGAGCTGAAATCAAGAGTTGGAAGCTTAACCAACTGAGCCACCCAGGTGCCCCTATTACCATTGTTGTGTCCTAAAATCTTAACAAGATAACTAATGTTTCTTGAAGATGCTTCTCTAACATTTTCTTTAATATAATGTATCTTGCAGTGGAAAGTCCAGTTACTGGAGTCAAAAGATCTTGGTTTGAAGCTCAGCATTGCCACTTTGTTTAAAAAAAAATTTTTTTTTTAATGTGTATTCACTTTTGAGAGACAGAGAGACACAGACTGTGAGTGGGGAGGGGCAGAGAGAGAGGGGGGGAGACACAGAATCTGAAGCAGCCTCCAGGCTCTGAGCTGGCAGCACAGAGCCCGAGGTGGGGCTCAAACCCATGAACTGTGAGATCATGACCTGAGCTGAAGTTGGACGCTTAACCGACTAGGCCACCTGGACGCCCTTCAGCACTGCCACTGTGTAAATGATGCTGGCCTCCTGGGTCTCTGTTTTCTCAACCATAGCATGTGTAGAAGATGGAGAACTGGCTAATTTTTCATTACTCATTTAACAAACATTTGTTGAGCACTTAATATTCATCTCCAAAATCTATGTGATTGCTTTAAGTCTTCTATATTGCCTAGGATCATCCCAGGTACTACTTTTTCAAGTGGAGTTGCTTGTTAGGTTGCTCACATCACATTCCCTTGTGCAGAGGAGCAGTGAACTGCATACTCCTGTGGCTTCAGGATCTCTCTGGGAAGCTGATGGATGCAGAGGTGTCTCTCCACACACAGACGCACACGAAGGCCAGAATGTGGGCATAACCCTAGGGGCTGACTGACAATTTTGTGGCTCCTTCATGGGCTCTCTGGTCCCCTAAAAACAAGTCACAGATTTGGGAGTTGTACCGCTAAGGTTCCCTCTAACTGGGAATTCCGGGAATCATTTGGGATAAGAACTTGGTGGCATCTACGTGGTTGAGGGTCAACTGGATATAACTGGTGGGAAGGTCTCTACCAACCACCTGGGGACTCCTGCTATAGGCAGAGAAATCAGGGAATGAAAATCTTTTCAAAACGTGAAATAGATCCTCTTACCTCTTCAAACTCTCTAAGGTTTCCCCATTACACTCGCTGTAAAATCCAGTCTTTCCCATAAGGTTCTACCTTATCTGCCCCCTGCCTCACTACACCCCTGTCCCCCACTCCCTTCACTCCAACAATGCAGCCCTATCGTCTGGTCTCAAGCTTGTGAAGCTGATGCCTGTCCCTTCTGCTTGGAGTTCCCTTATTCCAGATCTTCTCATGGAGTCTCTTCTTGCCATTCTGGTCTCAGCCCAGGGCTCTTGTCCTCTGAATCTGAGCTCTATTTATTTATTCTCTTCCTGGCACTTGTCATTGTCACACTTTCCTTCTTTCTTTATATGTTTATTGTTAATTCTGAACCCAAAGGCTAGGATCCCATGAGAGTGGGAGGGACCTTGTCTATCTCGTTATATATTCTCAACTATATTCTCAACTTTGAGAAGAGTACCTAGTACATAGTTGGTGCTCAATATAAAAATTATCATTTAAATAAATGAACAAGTAAATAAATGAAGAGGATAGTAGCCAAGAAACTTGCTTCCTCTCCATTCTAATGTCATGCTATTAACAGAAGAGGTGGTTTGGGGAATGAGGGATTTATACCTTGAAAGTCTGTGAATGGTCTCAACATCAAAGAGATGTGGTGTAGTGAGACCACAGAATCAGGAGTCAGACTTGCTGAGTTCAGGCCCCAGCTCTGCTGCTGTATGACCTCTGGTAAGTTCTTTAAACTCTCTGCAAAATGGGCATAATGTAAAACTACCTGTTGTTGTTTTGAGTGTTCAATGATATAATGCAGACAAAAGTCTTAGAATAGTGACTGGCCCATACTAAATTATTATTATTGAGCAGGTATTTGCTAAGCCTCAAGCTTCTGTTTGCATGCCTTCTTCCTGCCCCCACCTCATGGTCAGCTTTCCCAAGTGCAAGCTTTGCCTAGGAAGACTGGAGCCTACCCCAGTCCTTGAACTTTCCCTATGACACTCCCACATGCTCAAGAAATTTCCAACTGCCTTGGGCTTGACTTTCATTCCATTCCTTTTTCTCTAACTGAAGAAAACACTTTGGAAGACAAATGCAGTTATTAGAAGGATACCTTGAATCTTTTCAGACTTAAAAACAAAAGTGTAACTCGTTAAAAAAGTTGGTCATGACAATGGTCAAGACAGTGGTAATGATCAAGACAAATGGTATTTGAGAGCACTGGCTTCATGGCATATTGGGAGAGGAAGGGATTGAAAATGAAATGAGAACAAATCTCTAAGCAGTAAGTCCTGTGGTCCCAGGCTAGAGTTGATGGGATTATCTGCAAGTGTCGTGGAGGCAGTTCCCAGAGAGGAACTTCCCTGAATCCCATCTGGGAAGTTACACTGTCCATCAGACATAATGGAATTGGATCCTTTCTCCTTCACAGGGGAAGTGCCAAAGATGTGTCCTCAAGTAAACAGAAGAGAAGCTGTTCCCTTAGTAATTATGCATGTGCACATGCATGCTTTCTCTCTCAAAAATAAATATTAAAAAAACAGTACTATGAACAGCACTAGCAAATTTGATAACCTAAATGAAATAGACAAATGCTTAGAAACTCATAACTTACAAAGACTAACTCATGAAGAAAGGTAAAATCTGAACAGACTTATAACTAATAAGAAAATTGAATCAGTAATCAAAAACCTCATCTCCTGGCTGGCTTCGAGCACAGGACTCTGGATCTCGAGATTATGACTTCAAATACTAAATTGGGCACAGAGATTACTTAAAAAAACAAAAAACCTCCAACAAAGTAAAGCCCTAGGACAAGATGACCTCATCAGTAGAATGCCCTAAAGATTTAAAGGAGAATTAACACAAATTAATTTCTCCAACTCTTCCAAAAACCTGAAGAGGAGGGACACTTTGAAATTCATTCTATAAGGTTAGCATTGACCTGATACCATAGCCAAATAAAGATGTTGCAAAAATCAAAAACTACAAATGAATATCCCTTATGAAAATTGATTCAAAAATTCTCAACAAAATGCTAGCATACAAAACTCAACGGGACATGAAAGGATCATATACCATGACCAAGTGGCATTTATTCCAGGATGATTCAACAAATGATTATCAGTCAATATAATTCACTACATAAACAGAATGAAAGGGAGCAGCAAAAACACTTGAAAAATTCAATAGACTTTCATGAAAAAAAAACTCAAAAAACTTAAAATGGAAGGAAACTACCTTTATATAACAAAGATCATATATGAAAAGCCCACAGCTAACATCATACTCAATGGTGAAAAATTAAAACTTTTCCTATAAAATCAGGAACAAGACCTGACGTCAATTGCTTTGACCCCATCAGTTCAACATAGTATTGGAAAAAGCAAGTAGGCAAGAATTAGAAATAAAAGGCATTCAAACTGGAAAGGAGTAAGTAAAAGTATCTCTGTTTGTAGATGACTTAGTCTTTTTTTAAACGTTTGTTTATTTATTTATTTATTTTGAGAGAGAGAGAGAGAGACCACAAGCAGAAGAGACAGAGAGAGAGGAAGAGAGAGAATCACAAGCAGGCTCTGCACTGTCAGCACAGAACCCAACATGGGGCTTGATCTCATGAGCTGTGAGATTATAACCTGAGCCTAAATCAAGGGTCAGATGTTTAACCGACTAAACCATCAGGCCTCCCATGGATGACATAATCTTATATGCAAAAACCCCAAAGAGTCCACACATATATACAAATTGTTAAAGCTAATAAATGAGTTCAGCAAAGTTGCAGGAGACCAAGTCAACACACAAAAATTAGTTTTTCTTTGCACTAACAACAAACAATCTGAAGAGGAAATAAAGTAAACAATGCCATTTGCAATAATATCAAGAGAATAAAATACTCAGGAATAAGCTTAACCAAGGAGGTGTAAGACGTGTACACTGACAACCACAAAACATTGTTGAAAGAAATTAGAGAAGCCCTAAATAAGTGGAAAGTCATTCCATGTTCATGGTTAGAAGGTTTAATATTGTTGAGATGCCGTATTACTCAAAGCAGTCTAGAGATTCAATGCAATCTCTTTCAAAATCCCAAAGATGTTTTGTGCAGAAATAGAAAATTCCATCTTAAAATTCATGTAGAATCTTAAGGTAACCCAGATAGCCAAAATAATAAAGTTGGTGGTTTCACACTTCCTGATTTCAACTTACCAGAAAACGATAATAATGAAAACATTATGGAAGTGTCATCAAGACAGATATAAAGCCCAGTGGAGTAGAAAAGAGTCCAAAGATAAGCTCTGACAGATATGGTTGAGTGATTTTTAACAAGGATGTCAAGACCATTCAATGGAGAAACAATGGACTTGGGAAAACCGGATACTCACATGCGAAACAATGAGGTTGAAGAGCATAATTCTCTATGTTGTGTCCAATCACTATCCTCATGTTTTGGTTTTTGTAAAGTCCCGCAAGGAGGTACTCCTAAAGACTAGTTATGGACCTGAATTCTAGTTCTGTATCTGAACTGGGTTATGTGACTTAGTTTGAGTTCTGTCCAAACCAGACTCCCTGACAAGGATTTGAAGATAAGTTGTTTCCTTGGCAAGTGTGAGGAACACTGGTGGGAAAGTGGGCAAGTGCCCCAGGAAGAGAAAGAAGCCAGTAAAGAGTGTGTTTGGAAACAGCTACTTCAACAGGCAACTGAAATTTAATTCCACAGAAAAATTCTGGGCAATGGTGTAAAATACACATCTCAGAATAATCCTACTCAAAGCACAAGGGGCTTGGACATGCTATGGGAGTCGGGAGAGGCCGCAGTAATTTCCCGGTGCTTCTGGCCTGCTGCAAGCACGTGCCCGTTAAAGGGCCTTCAACAGTTCCAGAAAGAGCTTTCAGGTCCGTCCATGCCATTGCCGGGAGTTCCATCAGCCTGACCACAGAGCTGGGTTAGGGCTGCAGGTGGGGCATCCACAGGAGCTGTCAATCAAGGAAGGTGAACCTGGTTCATACCCCAGCCTTACCATCATTAGCTGTAAGATCTGTGCAAAGTTTTTCACTGTTCTTAAGCCTCAGTATTCAATCCTAAAAATTAACACCAGTCTTGTGAGGTTGCTGGAAGCATTAATGAAGAAAATGCATATCAAGGGGCACCTTGGTGGCTCAGTTGGTTAAGCGTCCAACTTCCACTCAGGTCATGATCTTGCTGTTGGTGAGTTCAAGCCCTCACCCGGCACTGTCAGGTTCTGTGCAGACAGTCCAGAGTCTGGAGCCTATTTCAGAGTCTGTGTCTCCTTCTCTCTGCCTCTCTCCTGCTCACACTCTGTCTCTCTCAGAAATGGATAAATATTAAAAGAAAAAAGAAATAATATTTTAATATTAAAATATTAAAAGAAAAAAGAAAAGAAAGAAAATGCATGTCAGGGCACCAGTCGGTGGCTCCAGTCAGTTAGGTGTTAGACTTCAGCTCAGGTCATGATCTCGTCATTGGTGAGTATGAGCCCCCCCCACCCCTGTTGGGCTCTGTACTGACAGCTCAGAGCCTGGAGCCTGCTTCAGATTCTGTGTCTCCCTCTCACTCTGCTTCTCCCCTGCTGATGCTCTCTCTCTCAAAAATAAATAAACATTACAAAGAAAAGAAAATGCATATTATATATGTATATAATTTACATATATTATACATACATACAATTTACATACATATTATATATATATGTAAAGTTCTGGGGAGATATATATATATATATATATAAAGTTCTGGAGATATAACTATATTTTTTAAGTTCTGAGGCTACATATAAAGTTCTGGGGATATATATATTAAGTTCTGGGGGTACATATGTATAAAATAAGTTCTGGGTTATATATATATTATATATATATATTAAGTTCTGGGGGTATATACATATATATATAAAGTATATACATATATATATAAAGTATATAAAGTTCTGGGGGTAAGTACATGTATATTAAATTCTGGCAGTATATACATATGTATTAAGTTCTGGGGATATATATATATTAAATTCTGGGGATTATATATATACATATATATAAAGTTCTGGGGGTATGTACATATATATTAAGATCTGGGGGTATATACATATATATATAAAGTTCTGGGGTATATATATATATTAAGTTCTGGGGGTATATACATATATATATTAAGTTCTGGGGATTATATATATACATATATAAAGTTCTGGGGGTATGTACATATATATTAAGTTCTGGGGGTATATATATATGTATATATATTAAGTTCTGGGTACATATACATATATTAACTTCTGGGGATTATATATATACATATATAAGGTTCTGAGAGTACATACATATATATTAAGTTCTGGGGATTATATATGTACATTTATATATAAAGTTCTGGGAGTATATACATATATATTAAGTTCTGGGGGTGTATATATATAATACATTTATATGTATAAATATATAAATAAAGTTTATATAAAAATAAATTATATATATTAAAAATATAAAAATAAATTTTATATATATATATATATAAATAAAATAAGTTCTGGGATAGCGAGAGCAGGCAAACTGCCTTCTTGTTAGAAGGCAGTGTTAATAAGGCTTATTCTGGTCCAGGAGTGCCACTTATTACCAACCACATTGGGAGTGGAAAGACCCATTTGTATGTCAGATCATCACCCTGTTGAGTATATATAATATAAACAGGATCTAGACTGTTATTCCAGAGCTTTCTGCAACTTTTGAAAAAGTGACACAAGAGAAGTGTGGCCAGGCAGATGGCTTCATGGCTCTCTGTCCTTAGTCTGTGGTTTCGTCCTGTGTGCAAGTCCCAGTTCAAGCCTTTCAGGTACTGGTTGTGTGACCCTCCTCCTCAGGCAGTAGAGTGAGGAGACCCGGTGTGGAGGGTGGGGAGGGTGAGTGCAGGCTTCCAAGGCAACCGTTTCCCTCAGGTCACCTGAAAGACCTCCCTGCTCTCACCCTGGTTGGCGGCCATGGGTCATTCCATTCCTGAACCATGAAATCTGCCTGGACAATAGTTCTTTCACTGAAAGAAGAATGTTATCAAAGAGAAAATTTTCATTGTTTACAAAACCTCTAAAAGGAACCAGATATACATTGTTGATTTCCCTGTGTGCTTATTTTTTAAATGGAAAAAGAAATATCTTTAAAAAAATTGCTTGTCATACAAAACATATTGACATTTTACAGGTTTATCTTGATTTTTTTTTTTTACTATACTATTGAGAAGCCGAGGAATGTCCTGTTGCATTTTAAATTATTTTTGTATTAAAAAGGGGGACTGTAAACAGCTACATTTGGATGGTTCAAGAATATTGGAGTGAGGGGCCCTAGGGTGGCTCAGTAGGTTAAGCATCTGACTTTGGCTCAGGTCATGAGCTCATGGTTCCAGAGGTCGAGCCTCGCATCTGGCTCTGTGCTAACTTCAGAGCCTGGAGCCTGCTTTGGATTCTGTGTCTCCTTCTCTCTCTGCCCCATCCCTGCTTATACTCTATCTCTCTTTCAAAAATAAGTAAACATTACAAAAAAATTAGGGTTGCCTGAGTGACTTAGTCAGTTGAGCATTCGACTTTGGCTCAAGTCATGATCTCATGGTTTGTGAGTTCGAGCCCTGCATCCGGCTCTGTGCTGACAGCTTGGGCCTGGAGCCTGCTTCAGATTCTGTGTCTTCCTCTCTCTCTCTGCTCCTCTCCTGCTCATGGTCTGTCTCTCTGTGCTCTCAAAAACAAATAAACATCAAAAAAATTTTTAATAAAAAAAATAGAACATCAGGGTGAGAATTTGATTTGGATTTTAAAGCCAATCAGTGTCCCAAGCAACACTATTGGTGACTTATGTTGCAAAAGTACAAGCTAAAAGAAAGAAACTATTCAATAAGCATAGAAAATTATTGAGTTTCGAAAAGACTCACTTTCTAGCCATTGCTGCTGAGAAATGCTTTGCAGTATCTTCTGGGTATTTTAAAGCAACGGGTCAAGATTTACTTTCTGGTTTGAGGTAAGAGCAGTTAGAGCCACAACCAGCAAATGTCACTGGTTCACTTTTCACACACTCTTGCTAAAGAACATCATGGAAAGTTACGAGTTCCATGGGTCTTCTTCTGACAGTCTCTAGTTCGCAGACTGATTTCATTCAAGCCTTGTAAAAGAGTTGTTGGTTTTGTTTTTTTACATGCTAATTCCTCCTAACTTAGGTTGCATATTCTGTGTCTAATGATTCATTTTAACTCTTCTTAATTTCAGCCTTTTTACTTACTCACCCAGTTACTCAAGCTTTCTAGTACATACGTATGATACCCAAGGTTTCACACCCTAGTGTGTTCAAAGAAATGACCAGAAACCCCAAATATAATTATTTTAACTTATAAACTCATATAAGCCCTCAGTTGGGACTGACATTTCCTGCTTGCTTCTCCATTTAGCAGAACTTTGATTTTTACTTCCTATTTGTTTGGTTCCAAAGTTCATGCATTTTCTTTTATATCACATACCTCTCTAGTTGAGTGAAAAACTAAAAACAAAACAAAACAAAACACTTTATCTTTTTTTAAATGGGATTTTAAATGTTTTTTAAGTTTATTTATTTATTTAGAGAGAGAAAGAGACAGCGCGAGTTGAGGGGGGCAGAGAGAGAGACAGAGAGAGAAATCTAAGCAGGGTCTGTGCTGCCAACACAGAGCCCAATGTGGGGCTCGACCCCACAAAGCCGTGACATCATGACCTGGGCTGAAACCACGAGTCAGACGCTGAACTGACTGAGCCACCCACATATCCCCAAAACTCTTTATCTTTTTTGTAAGTTTATGATTGTATGATCAGTACTGCTGATCTATCAGGACCAAGAAATAGGAAATTCATAAGGAACAGCCAGCAGAAGTCACCTATAAAGTGCTTGAAAATAGTTAGGAGGTATTTTCATAATCTTAACAAAAACTTTTATTTCTTTCCTTTACCTTTTCTAGTCATTTTGGAGTTCCCCAGCACAGGTAGTTAAGATGAAAAAACAAACATTCCCTATTCACTGTATTTGCTTTTATATTTACTTTCATTACTGCCATAGAAACATCTCATTCCTACCATTTTCCCCACAAGTAGGTAGAATTTGAGTAAAATCAAGGCAAAAATAGGCTTCTGAGGGCTGATGCGGGAGCCCTACCCCTTAGACATTGCTTTTATGAGAAAAGATGTTCTAATGCTAAAAAACCAAAACCAAATGAAACCAAACCAAAACAAAAAAACCCAATTAGAACACAATGCTTTTGTACATTGGATATGGTTGATTTGTACCAGGTTAAGAGAATGGATTGGAAGTAAGATAAACTGAATTCACATCCTGTTCTGCTTCCACTAGCTGTGCCATTTTAAGCAAGTTTCTTAACAACTTCGAACCTCTATTTCCTCTTTTCTATCATGGAGGAAATACGAGTTAGCTACTGCAGAGGGCTGCTATGGGGTATGAATGATATAATGTACATAAAACACATAGTAAAAGCTCAACAAATACTATTAGGATCATGTTCGTAAGGTCACCTTTAGACCTTGAACTACACGATTTGGAACTAGAAAGATGAGGACTGAGACCAAAAGTCCTTTCTAACTGATACCCAGTGGCTTATTACAGAGAGATTTCCACTAGTTAGGATTCCTTGTACGGCCCTGGAGAATTTCACGGTCTTTTGTGTCTGTTTTTTCTTCTTTAGGAGAGATGTAAGTCATAATAAAACCTGCCTCTCTCCTTTTTTTCTCCAGCTTTATAGGGCTATGCATGTATACATGTAACATTGTAGAAGCTGGATGTATACATTGTCATGATTTGACACATGTATATATTGAGAAATGATTACTACAATAAAGTTAGTTGACACCGGGGCACCTGGGTGGCGTAGTCGGTTAAGCATCCGACTTTTGCTTAGGTCATGATCTCGCAGTTCGTGGGTTCAAGCCCCGTGTCGGGCTCTGTGCTGACTGCCAGCTCAGAGCCTGGAGCCTATTTCAGAGTCTGTATCCCCCTCTCTCTCTGACCCTCCCCTGCTCACGCTGTCTCTCTCTCTCTCTCTCCTACAAATAAATAAAAATATAAAAAAAAAGTTGACACCTCCATCACCTCACATAATCACCACTCTTTTAGTGGTAATAACATTTAAGGTCTACTCTCTCAGCAACTTTCAAGAATAAAATACAGCGTTGTTAAATATAGTCACCATGCTGCACATGAAATTCTCCGAACTTATTCATCTTATCATTGAATATCTGTAGGAGCTCCTGGCTAGCTCAATCAGAAGAGCATGTGATTCTTGATCTTGGAGTAGTGAGTTCAAGTCCCACGCTGGGTGTAAAGATTACTTCAAACAAACAAACAACAACAACAAAAACTTAAAGTAAAGAAAGTTTGTAGCCTTTCACCAACCTCTCCCCAGCTCCCCCACCCCCATTCCCTGGCAACCACCATTCTGTGATTTCTACAAGTTCAAAAACCTGCCTCACGTTAACTCACAGGACTACTGAGAAAGGAGAGAATCTTTGCTCCAGGTCTCTGAACTGAACAATGCTACACATAGGGTGTCACGAACCTCAGATCTGTGCAACTTTACCTACACACTCATTCTTCGTTGGGGAGTAAGCAAGTAAGAGGACAAACGAGAGAGGGCGCTGCAGCCACCGGCTGTGGATCTGTGCTGAGATGACTGGGTTCCTCACATCTCCACACTCACTCACAAGCTTCGATAGCACTGAAGAACTTTGGTGACAGATGGATTCAAGAGCTGGTCCCAGCTCTGCCACTTACCAGCTATGTGACCTTGAGCAAGTCACTTCATTGCTCATGGATAATAGCAGTATTTCCCTCAGAGGGACATGGTGAGGACGAAATCAGATGCTGTACACCGCACACTCAGCACAGTGTCCGACACAGGCTCAGTGCTCAAAACACTAGAGATGATGATGATGGTGGTGATGATGATGGTGATGTTGGTGATGGTAATGGTGGTAATGATAATGGTGGTGCTGGTGACGATGGTGATGATGATAATCAGGATGGTGGTGATGGTGGTAATGATAGGGGTGACAGTAAGAGTGATGACAGTAATGGCGGTGATGATGATGGTGATGATGATGATGGTGGTGATGGTGATGATGCTGGTGACCTTGCTAACTTACTGTTTAGTTGTCTGCCCTTAAATATCACAGCTCTTCATTTTTAGTTTTTCAGTTCTTGCTGCTCTATAGATAGCCACAAGAGAGCACAGACCTGAGCTCTCCAAAGTATTCCCTTCTCTATTTTCATTTTGAAACTGCTACTCAGTTAAATTACAGTGTTAGTTCTACTAACACTTTTATAGGCCACAAATTTGTTAAAACAGACAGAAAAGGAAGGAGAGGGATGATGTTAGGTAGTATCATTCTATATTTTCTTCCTTCATTTAATGTAATGAGTTTCTGTTGTTGTTTTTTTTTTTGTTTTTTTTTTTTAAGAAATGACAATGCTGGCAGAGTGTGCAGATTGTCATTTTGATGGGTCCTCCTAGCATATGTGAAGGTTTGATCACGTTTTCAAGAACTGTTAGGTTTGTCAAAAGTCTGCCTCGTATTTTGTCAGGATCTACCATCATACACTGCAAATGTAGGACTTGTCAGATGAAAGCGTTATCACAGCAGGGGTTGTCAGTCAGGGCACCTCAGGCCCTGTGCCATCTTCAGCCTTAACAGCTACAATTTTAGGGACACTTGGGTTGCTCAGTCGGTTGAGCATCTGATTTCACCTCGGTTCGCAGTCTTGAAGTTCGTGGGTTTGAGTCTCACATCAGGCTTGCTGCTGTCAGCACAGAGCCCACTTCAGATCCTCTGTCTCCCTCTCTCTCTCCCCTCCCCTGCTTTCACTTTCTCTCTCTCTCAAAAAGAAAATAAAACATTTTTAAAAATAGCTATAATTTTATATTCTGGAATTACAGATAAGATTTCATTTGAAAAGAGATTCCAGAGCTAAAATGTTTACACTTTTATACATGCATGTCTTCCCATAGGCTTACACAAGATATATTTTTATAAACAGGGAAAAAAAATTCTAAATTGTCGGTTGTAGCGGGTCAGAAATGTAATGGAGGAATGATGAGAAGCATAAGGAAAAAAGTGAGTTAGATAAAGACTGACAGATGATGCACATTTGAGCAAGGAAGTACAGTTTTAAATATGTTTTGTACATAGAAGTTTAACATATTCATGAAATCTAAGTCAACCACCAGCTAGCTCCTTGAGGATAAGAACTGGGTTTTGAACATCATTAGGAACTGATCTTGTAATGCAGGTATGGCTGAATCCAGAAACTCAAAGACTGATTAGTTACTGGTCCCTTTTTTCCATCTGTAGATTCTGCTTCCTTTGACTTCGTGTTCAGACAGGATTTTGCCAATAGCAGTGGTGCCTGCTGCTTCCACAGCCCTTCATTAGTGATCCTGGGGGTAGAGGATTAAGGGGTGGACAAATACTCTTCCAGGGGCACCTGGGTGGCTCAGTAGGTTCAGTGTCTGGCTTCAGTTCAGGTCATGATCTCACAGCTCATGAGTTCAAGCCCTGCATAGGGCTCTGTGCCGACAGTTCAGAGTCTGGAGCCTGCTTCTAATTCTGTATCTCTCTCTCTCTCTGCCCCTCCCAATTGTAGGAACAATTGTAGGCTTGACTCTCATTAGCCTGACTTGAGTCCTGTGCCCATCTCTCAACCAATCTCTGTGGTTAGCAGGACAAAGTACTCTCATCAGACATTTCTAGGTCATAGGTTCTCTCATGGAGCTAGGGTGAGAAAGTGAATTCCATCTGACATTCATGAATGGGAGTGCAAAGAAGGGGTGTTATCCCAAAGGAAAATCAGGATGCTATTCTCAAAGAGGAAAAAAATTGATATATATTACAGCCCTGAGGTTACCCCCTCCTTTCTCCTCTGGTTCACTCCAAAAATTCTTAAAAGTAAATATTGCAAAGAAGCCGTCAAAAACATCAGCTTTGAAATAAGACATTTTGTGTTTAAATTCTGTTACTGTCACTTCCTAACTGGTGAATCCTTGGACAAATGACTTAACTTCTTTGTATTTTAATGTTCTCTTTTCTAAAATAAAGATAATAGTGGCATTCATTTCATTGGTTGCTGAGAAGAGTAAATGAGATAAGGCTAAAGCAAGACTTGAATGCTTGGACCTAGTCAGAATATAATCAGTGTTATATTTCGTAGAAGTTTCATTAACTATTGTCTATTTAACCCATCCATCTGATTAAAGCCCATTCTTTTTTTTTTTTTTAAGGTTCATTTATTTATTCTTGAAAGAGAGAGTGTGTGTGCATGAACACACATGCAACTGGGGAGAGGCAGAGAGAGATGGGAAGAATCCCAAGCAGACTCCACAGTGTCAGTGCAGAGCCTAATGTAGGGTTTGAACCCACAAAACCGTGAGATCATCACAACCTGAGCTAAAATCAAGAGCCAGACACTCAACTGAATGAGCCACTCAGGTGCCCCTGAACTCCATTCTTCATTCTCTCTTAAAACATACAGATAGACACCCACAGCATGTCCATGATATGCTAAGTATCTGGGTACTTCTGTTCTCACCTTCTGAGTTGCAATTGCCCCAACACCTGTTTACTGCAGTTGTGCTTGGTATGATTACATACTAATTACATTAAATCAAGGTCATGTAAATGTGAAAGGAGAATTGTTTCTGTGAAACCTCTTTTGGATGCTTTGTGGACATTTTGGAAAGACTTGGTTAAAAGGGATTGCTAAAAAGAATTGCTATGAAGCAAGATATGAGCACGGCTGTGTCATAAAAGATTGAGGAAAATAGTAAAGCTCCAGAAGGATTCTACCTACAAAATGGTTTATGAGTGTGGTTTATTCTAAAAACATGATACAGAACTCTAATCACAGACCTAGACTCAAGTAAAAGTCTGGCAGTAGTATATCAATTGATTGGTGACTGACTACACATACAATTATACATTGCAAATTTTATTTTATTTTTAAGTAGGCACCACGCCCAGTGTGGAGCCCAATGTGGGGCTTGAACTCACAACCCTGAGATCAAGACCTGAACTGAGATCAAGAGCCAGACGCTTAGCCGACTAAGCCACCCAGGTGCTCCGATACATGTTTTAAATTTTAAATGTAAATAATGTCTAAGGTATGTATGAATTTTTTATGAGTCCATGCTCTAGCTAGTTTTTTAAAATTAACTATACAATAACCAGTCTCAATTTCTCTAGTAGATAGAAAATGGCATCTGCTGATTATTCAAACCTTTCTATATTTCCTATACTTATAGTACCTATTCTCATTCCCATTGCGTTTTAATCGCCCAGTTACCTCTCAGCTGTTTACAATCTGGCATCTATAACCATCACTCACCTGAAACTAAGAAAAAAACCTGAAATCTAAGAAATTGCCAACCTCTGTTCTCTATTTGCTCTTTAAACATTGAGGTTTCTCAGGGGCGCCTGGGTGGCTTAGTCGGTTAAGCGTCCGACTTTCGCTTAGGTCATGATCTCGCGGTTCGCGGTTCGAGCCCCGTGTCGGGCTCTGTGCTGACTGCCAGCTCAGAGCCTGGAGCCTGTTTCGGAGTCTGTGTCTCCCTCTCTCTCTGACCCTCCCCTGCTCATGCTGTCTCTCTCTCTCCTAGAAATAAATAAAAATATTTAAAAAAAAAATTGAGGTTTCTCAGAGTTCTCCCTCCTCTGAAATATTGAGACTACAGGGGACTACTCCCAAATGCCTCAGGTTGCTGCAAGAACCAGAAGAAGGCTATTAGGGGTCCACTTTTCAATACTCCCAGTGCATTCACTGACGACCCACCTGGTATAGTCACCGGATCCTGGTCCTCTTCTTCAGGATGCCCTTGTTGGCCCAGGTACAGGCATAGGTTTCTATCATGACACTCCTACATTCCTGGTCCTGGATTGACCCTCACATGCTCTGTCACGCCTCCTGCAACAGGGGTGCCTTGGCAGGGGCTCCGGAGTGGAGGGACTGCCTTGCCCACATTCTGGGATGAGCCCCCGAGACGCTGGTGTTGAGCCTGGGTCTCCCCTTCCTCCTGCAGGATTCCTCCAAGCCTCTCTGCTGCCTCTCTCTCAGCTGGATGTTAGAACAGTCTGTGTTCGGAGAGGTTTGCAGGAAAAATTGTCAAAGACTTCAAAATGAAGCGAAAGATTACTGAGTGTCTTTAATGAAAAAACTAAGTGCTATCTAGCTGGCTTGTTCTGGACTCTGATTCTGTGGGAGATCTGTGCCTTTATTGTCGTTGGGGGATTTCATAACGCTGTAGTTTGTCAACAACTGCTAGCAATGTATGTAAATTGTCTGTTGTAAAGACAAGTGTTCCCCTCACTTCACCAGGAGAAGCCAGTTTTGCATTTATTTGTAATTCATTTTAGCACTTACATGCGATCTATGCAAGTGTGGGAGCTTTGAATTCTGTTTCGAACAGATTGCAACCTCTTCCGGCTCCCTAATTAATTAATGAGTTAAATAAAATTCTTTTTAACAAATGTTCATTTTACATTTATATGAGAGTTGCGACTTTACCTTCCTTAAAAAAGTATTCTTTAACAGCTTTTAATATTTCTGATCCTCCAACAAACAGCCTGTGTCAGACCAGAGTCCTGTCCCAAGCTCCCTCAGGGCAATAGGTACCCACCTTCCTCCCGTTTACACCACCGAGAGAAGCCGCCTCTGTATTTCTTCCCAGAACAGAGAAACTCTGCACCAAGATGATATGCTGTTTCCATTTTTAAAAGGATCTGGCAACTCTTAAAGGGCAGCTGCTCTCCGTCAAGTTCTTTCTAACCAGAGACCTCCTTAAAGAAGTTCACAACGCATTTTTTACATTCTGTGTGAACGTGTTCATTTGTATCCTTGGATCACGCTATCTGGCTCTTTTGGACCGAAGGTGTGTCTTTTTCATCTTTATAGTATCCACAGTGCCTAAAACTATGCCTTGAAAATAGTAGGTTCTCAGGAAAATGCAGGCTGAATTTATTTCCTGCCGTAGGGTGAAGAAAATAAAAATGGCAGCCAGTTAGAGCAAGGCTCTTACACTAAAATATTAGGCTGCTGGAATTTTATAATTAAAAGGAACCATAACCATCTTCTGGTGGATATGATGAAAGGAAAAATAAAGTGGGAGTGGTAGCCATTCATCAACTGTCATTTCTGATGTCCCTTCTGAATGCCAAGGTCATTGGTTCCCTCGCTGCTCCAAGGGACAACATGTCCCTATACTCCTATGGGGCCTCACTGTACTCACATCAAGAATGGGCCTTTGCAATAAACAAGGCGAAATCTTTGTATTGTTTCAAATCTGGGACACCCTGAACTAACAAAGGCTGAGTGATTATGGGCCAAATAATAACCTGGCACTTGCTGTGCAGGAATTCTAGATAAAGAGAAAAGTAGTCTTTAATACCTCGAGATTCCTTTTTAGCTAGCACTCAGTGATTCCAGAAGAGATTAAAAATACCACCAAAACTTATTTTCATGAAACTAACCCACAATGTCATGAGTTTAATGGAGAACACATGGCTTTGACCATTCTTCTGAAACTTATTTTTATTATAGAAAAATATAAAAACAGTGCTGTCTGTGGGCATATCAATGAGACGCTTGTTCTTTTTATACTTGTAAATGAAATAATATAGAATAAGTTAATCAGTCCCATTCATTCGGGGAGTGCCAAATTTAAAAGCACAGACTTTCAGGAGTACCTGGGTGGTTCAGTCGGTTAAGGATCCAACTTTTGATTTTGGCTCTGCTCATGATCTCATGGTTCGTGAGATTAAGCCCCGGGTTGGCTCCTTGTTGATGACAAGAGCCTCCTGGTATTCTCTTTTTCCCTCTCGCTCTCTTTCTCTCTGTGCCCCTTCTCTGCTCCTGCTCTCGCTCCCTCTCAAAATGAATGAGGAAACTTAAACTACATAAAATCACAGCCTTTCAGAACCACCGAGCTAGGATTATCTTAGACTTTCCAAATTAACACCAATGAAAAATACAATGTTTATATTTTGTGAATGTATTCCAACACCAATAGAGAAAAAGACTCTAACTCCCCAAATAATAACCATCATTAACTGAGCATGGTCAGTGTCCTTCAGCCAAAGGAACTTGTTCAGACCCCAGGAACATACCCTGTGGTTGAGCAGGCTGGGCTTATTACTCACTGCAGCCACGGAGATCACACACCACCATGACCGTGCAGCATCTCAGTAAGCGGGGGTTAGAAAAAACTTACAGGATTGGTGCACTGGTTGGGGAATTTGGGGGAGGGTCTAATGAAGCAAAGACTCACTCTAGACTGGGTACCATCAGAAAGCAAGGGCAATTCTAAGATTGGACATTTCAAGAAATCTTACCTCTAGGGAGGGCAGACTAGAGGCGGGGGGCGGGGGGAAGCTGTACCAGGTAAAGGAGCTGTGGTCACTCACTTTAGCAGAGAGAGGGGGGTGTTGGGTACTTTGTGGGTTGTGCAGAAACCTTGTTTTGTCTCACTTTATCGTGGTCTCCGAGTGGCCTTGTCCAGGTCAGTGTGCTGTGAGATTGTGTTCCGTAGGAGAAGCACGTGGTCTGGCCGAGTGCAGGGGACCAGTGTCCGGATGCTACAGGCAACTTTCTCAGCACTAAGTATGTGCTAAGTGCTTCCCATACCGTATTTCATTTAATTCCTTTCATGCCTTTCATGCTGCGAGGCAGCTATTCCAAAACCCATTGCAGAAGTGAGAAAATAGGGATGTGAACAATTTAACATTAGGCGCAAGGAAATGGTGGGCAGAGTCAGGACTGATGGAGCCTGACTCCAAAGCCCCACCCTCTGAACATATCACACAAGTGATGCTCAGATGCCTGAGAAATGGAAGAAGGACAGAGGGTGTATGGGGGTGGGTGGATGCAGGGGCGGGGAACGCAAGCTGGACCACAGAGCCTTGGCATCTGACTTTTTGTTTTCCTACCTTCACTGTCTCCGGGACCTTCAACATCCCTTAGGTCAGCCTCCTATCATCCCCGTCCTCCCAGAGGCTGGACCCCCAGAAATTCTGCTCCAGTAATAGCTCTCTCCAATCCATTTGGCCACCTCTACTTGTCCCCACCAGCCCCCATCACACCTTGGGGCCTGCCATTTCATCTCTAGAAATTAAAATTCTGCAATTTCTTTCTTCCCAAAGCATCATATCAGCCCTTCCTTATCAGCTCTTCCTTATATTCCTTTCATCTTCCTCTCCTTGCTCCTCCCTACCCTTCAGGCCTGTCTTCCCCCTCGTGGCTTTATTGTATTTTCTTCCCATTCTTCCTTGAGCCCTATGATTCACCAGATCCCGGAATCTGCTTGCCTCCTTGACCTTCTGGCGGCTCTCATCCCTGACTCAATGGTTTTCAACTTTTACTATACGTTGGACATGTCTCAGCTCTTTTCAATAATTAACACATTTAACCATCACAACAGTTCTGTGAGCTAAATCCTGTTGGATCCTCATTTTACAAGTGAGGAACTGAGGTTCCGAGCCGTTAAATATCTTGCGTAGGGTCGAACTGCCAGTAGGTGGCGGAGTCAGGATTGGAACTCGGCAGTCTTGCTCCAGGGTACCTGCGGGGGATTCCACGCTCTGCCGCCTGAACTGCGGTACTCGGCTGCTGCTCCCCTTCTTCCTTCATGGCTGCCTCTGGTTACGGAATAGTTTCCAAAATCTGCTTCGTTCAGTGCAAGTCCTTGCTTCACTCACAAAGCTAAGTGCATCAACACCTGTGCCTTCCGCCCCAGATTTCTCTGCATGCTTATTTGATCTCTTCTCTCCGCTCATCAGGAAGATAGAGCCATTATTGTAATACAGTAATTTGATTTTCTGTGTATGTATCTCCCCAAGCTGCAAGCTAACCAAACCCCAGAGACATGAATGCCAAGGGTACACTTGGCCAGCTTTCCAAACAATGGGCTCAGATTCTGAGTCAGTCAGTGCTCACCAAGCACCTAAAGTGCCCCCATTTGGGACGCCTGCTGTGGCTCAGTCGATTAAGCATTCGACTTCTGCTCAGGTCATGATCTCACGGTTCCAGGGTTCAGGCCCTGCGTCGGGCTCTGTGCTGACTGCCAGCTCAGAGCCTGGAGCCTGTTTCAGATTCTGTGTCTCCCTCTCTCTCTGACCCTCCCCTGCTCACGCCGTCTCTCTCTCTCTCTCTCAGAAATAAATAAAACATTAAAAAAATGCCCCCATCTGTGTGGCAAGTAGGAATTGGAAGTTTTGTTCTCCCCAGGATAGGTATTTATTGATCCTGCTACCACAGGAGCCACCAACTCTATGTAGCCTTCCTTTTTCACCCACCCTGTGTGTCTGTTCTGACTGGCAGAGCTAACTTGTGACTTGTGTGACCACAACTGTTGCCAATCTTTTCCCGGATGGGGGGTGAGGGCTGAACCATCTTCTCTTTTCTGTCCACCAGCAGGAATTTCCCTTCATCCCTGAGGAAGTTCTTCCTGGAAGCAAATCTTCCTTGAGATGCATTGTGTTGCTGCCTAAAAATCACTGTGCTTCCCCCCTGCCCCCCCCCCACCACCTATGGGCATGGGCCACTCTCATCAGTGGGTCATCATTTTGTGTCATGAACACACATTGATACACTTGAGAATCTACTGAAGGTTTAAAAGGCCTGTTTGTAAATATATATATCATTTAAGTAAGTATCTTGAAGTTTTACAATACATTTTAGGGGTTTTCAGACTTCCCTGAAGTTGTTGTTCTTATAGAAGTACTCATTTTTATACACAGTATAGTGTCCCAGATGCAGCTCATAGTAAATATTTATGCAATTGAATTACATGGACTAAATCACAACTTAATCTGAGGTACAAAAACAGATTTATTGTTTTATTCTTTGTCTTTTTCCACAAAATAACTTAAAGTGGTTAATATTCAGACATTTGCTTTTTTAAAGTATCTTTCTCAGTACCTTTGCCTCAGTAGGAACAAATCCCCTTCTCACTTAATTCAACAAAGATTCAGAATTCTGTAAAGGCAGTATCATTGGAACATGAAGTGAAAAAACAAAAGCAAGTCCCCCCAAATCCATTAAAAGGCATAAAACTGAATGTATGTACAGTTTTGATATTCCTTATCACAGTGGTTCTTGATCTTTCCCCCTAATTCAACAAAGCCATGAGGAACAGTGTCTCACAAACACATGGATTCCAACGCAGGTTGGCCTTGGCCGTGGGTCACATGTCCTTGGAGGTCCCAGCAGGATGTATGGGAAGAGCTGAAGTTCAGACAAAGCCCTTCAAGAGATTCTGGAGTCTCTCCCTCTTTATATTCTCATTTCCATCAGTATTCTAAAATAACAACTCCTGCTCAAACAGTAACTCAGTTTGGGGGCGCCTGGGTGGCTCAGTTGGTTAAGCGGCCGACATCGGCTCAGGTCATGATCTCGCTGTTCGTGGGTTCAAGCCCCGCGTCGGGCTCTGTGCTGACAGCTAGCTCAGGGCCTGGAGCCTGTTTCAGATTCTGTGTCTCCCTCTCTCTCTGACCCTCCACTGCTCACACTGTCTCCCTCTCTCCCTCTCTCTAAGAAATAAATAAACATTAAAACAAAAAAACAAAAAAAAACCCCCAAAAACAGTAACTCAGTTTGGCTTATTGGCCGCTGGACCTGCTATTCCTCAGTTACTCTGGTTAGGAGAGCAGGCTACGAGGATTGGAGTCTTATCTCTGCCACTTGGCCTCTCTGTGCCTTAGTTCCACTAATTCCATTGGCTGTCAACAGCCGTCTCTTCCTTCCTCCCTGCTAACGGAACACGGATCTGTTCAGATACTGCCACCACCTCACCTGACCTCAGGTAGCCCTATATCATATTCCAGCCACAGGGTATGAATTATGATTGGTTAAGAATAGTCATTGAAATGTCTGATGTGTAGGCTAATCAGCTGATGGGTGAGGTCGGAGGAGAATCCATCCCAACTTGGAGACAGATCCTCCAAAGGAGAAACTCTTCCTCATTCCTCCAGCCTGATGCCTACATAATTTTGGAGACACAGCCAGCTATCTTATGGCTCGAGAAGGAAGGACAGCACGGTAAGAAGGAAGCAATGGAAACGGAAAGGGCTTAGTAGTTAATTGCGTTATGGAGCTTCTGCTTAGACTGTGAACTTGGACTTCTTATCCAGTGAGAGAAATAAACAATTCATTTGTCAAGCCCCAGTAAATTTTGTTACTTTTAGCAGATGTATTCTTGTCTGATATACTCAGCTTCTAATTCATAAAGCGAGAATAAAAATAGTACCTACTGAAATGAAAGAAATAAAATTATCTGTTTTCACATAACATGGTCTTATATGTAGAAAACCCCAAGGAGTCCACCAAGGAAACCCTGCTAGAATTAATAAACAAATTCAGCAAAGTTGCAGGATGCAAAGTCAACGCACACAAGTGAGTTGTGTGTCTTTGCACTAACAATGAACAATCTGAAAAAGAACTTAAGAGAATGATTCCATTTACAATAGCACCACAAAGAATAAAATACTTAGGAATCCACTTAACCAAGCAGGCGAGAGACTTGTAGGCAATTACAAAGCATTCCTGAAAGAAATTAAAGAAGTCCTAAATAAATGGAAAGATATCCTGTGTTCATGGGTCAGAAGATTTAATAGTGTAACGATGTCAATACTACCTAAAGTACTCTACAGACTCAGTGCAATCCCTACCCATGACTTTTTTGCAGAAGCAGAAAAATCCATTCTAAGATTCATATGGAATCTCCAGGGATCCCAAGTAGCCAAAGCAATCTTTTTAAAAAAATTTTTCTGAAGTCTAAAGGGGAACAGTATTCTCACTGCTGGTGATCACATTCTGAGAAGCCTAGGGTAACCGAATGTTCATTTGAGATTTCTGCGTTTCTTCCTTCATTTTCACCATGTCCCTTCTCTGCTCAAAATCAAAAGAATACAACTTTTATTCTTTTAAGCAAGATATTTTAATTTATAAGGAACAAAGGAGTAAACAAAGAAATGTCTTACCCTAGCTCTCTAGCCACTTATTTGCCCTTTCTAGAGTCAAGCAATGTTTTTAGTTGGTTGTGTATCCCTCCCTCCAGATATTTTATGCATTTTCATGCAAAAGCATATACCCACACTTTTGTACATCAAGGCTTTTGAAAAATAACTTTATATTTTCAACTAGTTTATGAATCACACGAAGCTGCAAAAGTGGTACAGAGAGTTTCTGGGTATACTTCACTTAACTTCCCCAGTGATAACACCTTGTAAAAGCACAGCACACACTCAACACCAAAGAATGTGACATTTGTATCATTGGCATAACGCTGCTGAATCAACTGCAGACCTTATTCTATCCATTTGTTTTTACACATTCTATTTTCATATAACTATGTTATGTTATAATAATATAGCATATTGTATGAGGATTGTAGCATAGTATTCATTCTGTTCAGAATCTCGTTTTTCTACATCAGGCAATCTAACTTGGAAATCATCTCATATCAATATGTAAAGCTCTTCATTTTTTAATTTTTTAAGTTTATTTATGTTGAGAAAGAGACAGAGAGCAGGGGAGGGGCAGAGGAGAGGGAAAGGGAGAGAATCCCAAGCAGACTCCACATTGTCAGTGTGGAGCCTGATGTGGGGCTCAAATTCACAAACTGTAAGATCATGACCTGAGCTGAAATAAGAAGTCAGATACTTAACCAACTGAGTCACCCAGGCTCCCCATCTTCATTCTTTGTTTTTTTAAATAGTTTATTGTCAAGTTGGTTTCCATATAACACCCAGTGCTCATCCCCACAAATGCCCTCCTCCATGCCCATCACCCCCTTCCCCTCTTCCCCACCCCCCATCAGCCCTCAATTTGTTCTCAGCATTCAAGAGTCTCTCATGGTTTGCCCATCTTTATTGTTTAGAAGGCAGCTATGCTTACCACCGTATTAACAACGGACGCACCATCTTCATTCTTTAAAAAAAAACAACAACTATAGGACACTTCTGCATGGAAAATCAATTTACCTGATTCCTATTAATAGGCTTTCAGGTTGTTCTCAGTCTTTTGCAATTATCAACAATTTTATAATGAATAATTTTCTGCATAAGTGATTTTGCACATCTATGAGTACATCTATAGAAAGAATCTTTAGAAGCAGGAAGACTAGGGGCGCCTGGGTGGCTCAGTTGGTTAAGTGGCCCACTTCGGCTCAGGTCATGATCTCGCAGTTCATGAGCTCGAGCCCTGTGTCAGGCTCTGTACTGACAGCTAGCTCAGAGCCTGGATCCTGTTTCAGATTCTGTGTCTCCCTCTCTCTCTGACCCTCCCCGCTCATGCTCGCTCGCTCTCTCTCTCTCTCTCTCTTTCTCTGAAATAAATAAAACATTTTAAAAATTTAAAAAAAGAAGTAAGAAGACTAAATCAAAGATTGTATGGATTTATAATTTTGACATTGCCAGATTAGCCTCCAGAATTATTGTCAGCTGTTTTAAATGTTTTATGCTTCCCTTTAGTAAAGGTTTCTACTTTCTTTGGTTTAGTACTGAGAAGGAAAGTAAATGTAAGGGCCCAATTGGAAACTCCATGTGTATAGGCACTTGCTGGTCCCTACAAGGGAAGTGGACTGTGAACATGGCATTCACCCGTGGTAGGGAGAGATGGGGGGTGGGGTGGTTGTAGTCCCCGAATAAGAATCCGAGAACAGCACAAAGTGAGAATGGGACCACAATAAGTAAAGATCAGCTGGAGGACCATGAAATTTAGAGGTGCAGTGATCAGGGGATCCCTCAGAAGGGGATCCCACATCCCTTCCTAAAAAGCACAGCTTCATTTTCACAGAACTATTAATAGTTGTTTACCTCTGGGTACCTGGGTGACTGAGTCCATTAAGCATCCGACTTGGGCTCAGGTCATGATATCACAACTGGTAGGTTTAGTCCTGCGTTGGGCTCTGTGCTGACAGCTCAGAGACTGGCGTCTGCTTTAGATTCTGTGTCTCCATCTGTCTCTGTCCCTTCCCCACTCTCACTAAGTCTCTCTTTCTCAAAAATAAATAAACATTAAAAAAAATTTAAAAAAGTTGTTACCTCTGGTCTATGGGATTGGGAATGGGAAGAGTTTAATTTTCTGCTTGTGTACATTTCCAAATTATCTATGTTTTTTGCAAAAAAATTAGTACTTTGATATTAATGAGGTGAAATGTGGTTTAAAAAGTAAAGGGCACACAATTTTATAGAGACAGAAAATAGAATGGGGGTTGGTAGGGGTCAGGTGGGTGAAGTGGGGAATCATTTAATGGGCATAGAGTTTTGCTAGATAAAGTTTTGAATATGACTTGGACAGTACTGTGAATATATTTAATGCTACTGAACTGTACACTTAATAATGGTTAAGATGGTACATTGTATGTTATGTGTATTTTATTGCACTTAAAAAAAAGGTAATAGTAAAGGGATTTTTTTTTGACATTTCAGAAGACAGAATTTAATTTACTAGTAAAATGTAGCCAAGATCCAGATAAAAAGTCTTCCAAATATTTGATAAGCATGTATGGTCAGGCCCTGAACAATCATAAGCATCTGAAAACTTTAAGCCTTCTATTTCTCAATGAGAGAAAAAGAGAGCCAGTGAAAATATCCTTGGTCATTGTTCATGAAAATGCTATTTGATATTGATCACAGTTTTAGGCTAGAGAAGGCAAAAAACAAAACAAAACAAAACCCTAGAATCCTAGAATTTGTTCCTTAACATTACTCTCCATCAAAATTCTGAAATCAGGGGCGCCTGGGTGGCTTAGTCGGTTAAGCGTCCGACTTTCGCTTGGGTCATGATCTCGCGGTTCGTGGGTTCGAGCCCCGCGTCGGGCTCTGTGCTGACTGCCAGCTCTGAGCCTGGAGCCTGTTTCAGTCTGTGACTCCCTCTCTCTCTGACCCTCCCCTGCTCACGCTGTCTCTCTCTCTCTCTCTCCTAGAAATAAATAAAAAAAAAAAAAAAAAAAAAAAAATTCTGAAATCATTAAGTCAGAGAAGTTCTGATGTGCAACCCTCCATATAAGTTTATTGTTATGAACAGCTTGCTAACTAGATTTCTGAGCAAAGAGTATATTACCAGACAGGAAGAATAAGAAAGGTCATTTCATAGTGATAAAGAGGACAATTGATCAAGATAAAGATCAATAATGATCTTAGATGTTTTTAAGGGTCATGTGTCTATTCCTGATATTCTAATTGGGAGCCCCCGGCAAAGCCATCTGGTTGAATTAGAAGTCGGAGTTCTTGCAAGGCTAGGACAGGAGAAAACACACTAGATACTCATTAAAGAGATGCTTGGTTTGCATCCCAGGATATATACAGAGACATGGCATAGAATCTTTGATATTAGAATGCTCTGGAAAGTCCAAGGGCTACCTGAAACAAATCTGTACAACATCTCTTCCTTCCTGCCCTCAATGGATGTGTTTTTATTGGCACATGTGCAAGATAAGAAGCTGTCAATTACATCTCTGACACTGACATTTTTATTGACTTAATTTTTCAGGGATAAGCCAAATCATTTCATGATAGAACTGTGGTTGATTAATGATATAGTATATCTGATAAAGCTAACAGGTTTTTAAAAATACATCTTTGTTTGTTTATTTGACAATAGGCAACGTGCCTTCCACTACTCAAGGAAAGTGACTTTTTGCCAAGTATAGCTCTTTGACACTTGATTATTTCCCAGCTCCAGTCTTCTAAACCTATGGCTACTAGGCTTGGTTTGCAAGACACACTGAAGGGAATACATGAGAGTGTAAGTGAAACACAGTGTGAAAAATGTCATTGGTTTCTATGTCTATACTTATCTGACAATGATGGCACAGATTTGTCTCTATAGGAATTTCTCTGCCTTTAACATGGCTTCGTATACATGATCTCTTCATAATTTAATCCAGAAGGTTTTCTCCCATGTCAGATTTGAGGAGGCATTGGGCCCGCACTGCCAGAGACCTGCTGGAGCAAGCGCCAGTCTCTTTCTGCTGTGTGATTATAGTCTCCTTGGTGCGGCTGCCTTGTCCCGGTACACAAACGGAGTACTTAGGGAAATCATCTGCATCACCGTTGTGGAATTCTAGTGCATGGGAATGATTTGGAATCAGTTTCATATTTATCTGAGGGCTTAATGGGTCTCTTGGGCAAAATTAAAAGGAGATATTTAGAACTGAGGGCTGGACTTGGAAACATTTTCTTTCTTCTACAAAGACTTTCTGACTCTCTCTTTAAAAAAAATATATAACCCCCCCTTCTTCCAAAATAGACTATTTGCCCTTGGGAAAAAAAATGTCAGGAAACCCTGATTTGCAGAAGAAAACATTATATTCAGAAAAAAAGTTGTCTAGAATGTTGGTCCAGCCAATTTCCATAGTCTCTAAATGATAATAAATTTTTGGCAAAACCTCTTTTTTTTTTTATCACTTAGTCACCTGCTATCTTTGTATTATTACCTAGCTATTTCAGGATTGTATATCTTTTATTCCCCACCTCTAGGGGAGGAGGCGGATTTTCTTCTCTTTGAATATCCTTCAGTGCTTAATACGTCACCCTGCAGATAATATATATGCAACAAGCATTTGCCACATGAATGAATAAATGGAAGAATTAATGACTGCTAAAAGAGTGACAGTCCTGAGTCTATCTGTCAATCTTTTTAATGCACTGTGAATTAAATTAGAATTTGTTTTATAATAAAGCAATCTGTAAGGAAGCATCTCATATTTAGGCATATTTATATCTTGCAAATATATTTTTAAATGTTTATTAATGATTAATGTTTATTTATTTTTGAGAGAGACAGTGGGGGGGGGGCAGAGAGAGAGGGAGACAGAGAATCTCAAGCAGGCTCCATACCATCAGCACAGAGCCCAACGTGGGACTGGAACTCACAAACCATGAGATCCTGACCTGAGCCGAAACCAAGAGTTGAAGTGCTTAACTGACTGAGCCACCCATACGCCCCTGCATCTTGAAAATACCAATGACAGAGGCAGGACAAACTTTTTGGATTAGGGGAGAGTTGGCCTCCCAAGTTCAAAATGTGTCGATATGAAGAGTATTTGGGAACAAGTGTGGAAAAAAAGAAAAGTGAGATTGTAGAGAAACCGGTGACCAGCTGGCATGACACTTAAATGAGCATGAGGGACCACATTGGCCTGCTAACATGAAATGTTAACCGCATTTCAGCGGACTCTACAAATAATAGAAAGCTCCACGAGCACCCATGGACGGCTCAGTCGGTTAAGTGTCTTATTTCAGCTCAGGTCATGATCTCATGGTTCGTGGGTTTGAGCCCTGCATCTGGCTGGTATCTACCTGATCTGGCCCTGAAAATAACACTTAGAGACACCCAAAGCAGAGGACCTGATGCTTTGCTTTCCAGGAAAGCCCATAAAGAAGGTTCTCGCGTGAAGTTGGTCAACGGAGAATATTTCTTCGCAATTGTAAATAGTTCTGTGTTTTTGTTTTACAGGTGGGCAGAGGGAGGGTGGGGAATATAAATTTGTCATATGAGTAAAGAGGTCAGACCTTTAGTATAAGTAGCACCCTTTTGGTGGACAGGGCATTGTGCTGGACATAAGCACCTTGCTAACTAAACACCTTTAAATAACTATAAAGGTTTTAGTTCTGTATTGATTCAGTCACTGTAAAAGCTTGGGTTTATTTTTTTGTAGGATTTAATGGCTAAGAATTAGGACATAGCAATGGGCTGCTTTGTTGAAGTATTGTAAAATGTGATTATAAATAAACATGCAAAACTTTAAAACTTAAAGAAAAATAATGTTCTTTCATTAAATAATGACAGAAACAGCTGGATAACTAGGAAGTAACATGGAGAGTTTCCATAAAGACCTGATATCTGTGTTAATTTATAGTATCACAAAAATTTAGAGGTAGAAAAGACCTCAGAGATGATTGTACTGTAATCCTTCATTCAATAGGGAGAAAATGAAGACAGATGAAGACAATGTGACTTGCCCCAAATAACCAAGGTAGCACCAGACTTCAGCCTATAGAATCTAAGTCTAAATCTAAGAATTTAACTCTCAGTTCAAAACTATGTTCTCTCCATTGTTTTTCATATGGGGAGAGGCAAAATCACTTGGGGCACTGGCTAAAATTCAGATTTCTGGCTCCAGTACCCAACTTATTGAATCCACATTTCAGATATGGCTGTTAGGAATCTGAATGTAGACCTGGCTGAGAACCATTTGTGTCTTCCTAAATTCCTACCTTCAGGGATTTCTGTCCTGAGATTTGTTTTACATGCCTGTTAAGTTGCTTTGATCTCTAAAGGGCTAATGGCAAGGCAGGCATTGGGCCAAAAGTCTGGCATGGCTGGAGAAAGATGAAAAAGAGCTAAAGTGTGTAAAAGCTAGGATCCCAGAACTGTCATCTAAAGAGCAGAAGATTCTTGCTCTTTGGCTAGTGGCTGTGGAACATTAGTGTTGAGGAATGCTAAAGAACATTCCATCTGGGGCCGACTCAGCCTATTTCATCTAGACCTATCTCAAAATGATTACAGTTCTTAACAATAGCACTTCATGTGTTGGCCACTGACCATCCAACTTTTCAGAAAGGAACTAAAGCAATAAAAAATTTTAGCTTGACTTATGGATCTTTTCACTAAAGGAAATGAGACAAAGTATTCTGTATATAAGACATATAAGATAGTGGATAAGAATTTAGTTTCTCAGTCTGCCATCTCTGTAAAAGTAGTTTTAAGACTTATTTCTTCCCGAGCTACAATGTTTCCACTTCAATTTCAATGTGAGCTATTTTTTTTCCTCTCCATTATTTATTCTCTTTTATTGGTTTCTGTGTGGCTAAATGCTAGCAAGTATCAACATTGCTTGGAGGCCTGGCACTCATGGGATAATTGGGAAAATCTGCATCTTGAAGGAAAGCCCAATTTCTTTAATTGAGAAATTAAACTAATAGACTTTTATCTCATTTGCCTAGTGCGATGGTCCCTGAAACTGCTGATGATCAGAATGCCCTGGAAAGCTTTTAATGGGTTTTCACTGTTGATTAATTAATTTCAATTGTAAAAGTTGTTCCGTGCTATTGGTTAAAATAATTCAAAAAAAGTGCCGAAGGGTAAAAGTGGAAAGTAAATCCCTTCTCCTCCATTTGGCATTTCCTAGAATAACTCCACCGTTAACGTATTTTTCTGTATTGTCTTCCAACTACTTGTGTACATAGAATAATCATGAGCATGTTTATATCTTTTTTTTTTTTCACAAATGTGATCATTTCTGTATCTACTGTTTTGTGCCTTGCTTTTCCAGGCCCCTGTCTCTTGGGCATCTTTGTACGTAGCCGGTGTAGCTACACTTCAGTCTTTCAAATGGACCTGTTTTCCATTAAAACAATTCATTCATCCATTCATTCACTGGATTTCTGTTTTTAGAAGATGATCCTTTATTACTCTGGAAGTAAGCTTGTCCGTGAACTGCATTCAGAAACCACCATCTTAGCTCATGTGGCAAAACATGTTTTAAGAAATACCATTTCCATGTTTGGCTGAAACTTTTCTTCATTAGGATTAGAAACTGTATTTTCCTTCCCACTGTCTGATAAGAACAAGAAATAAACAATTGCCCACAAGGATTTTTTTTTTTTAAGATGATAAAATTCTATACACACAAGGCAGGGAAGTTTCCTTGGCAACTAGTGGCAAGTATGGAAGATAATAGGTGGCATTAATCCTAAGAATAAGGGACCATTTCTAATGGGAGAGCATCAGAAAGAAGTCAGCTGAACATGGTACTTACAGGTCTGCTCATAGTCTTGGAATAAATGCCTAATGTTCATACATAAATAGGTGAATCATGGCAAAGTTGTTTAAATCAAACAGCCCCATCCCTTTTAAGCTAGAAGTATTTATCTTCTGTCAAAATCATCTTTACCTTGAACTTGAGTCCTGGTGAACTGTCTTAACCATTGTTTCCTTGCCCAAAGATAAAGACTTCACTTTGAAAAAATGCTATCCAAAGCCATGGTGGAGATTATGAACAGTCTTCTAGAAACAACTACAAGCCAGTAAACCTGCCAATGAGTGTCTCTAAGGCTTTTCAACGTTTGCAGCTTGTCCCTCCCAGCAGTGAACCGTGTTTTTCTATAGGATGAGTCTTGGCCAGTCAAATTAAGACTTCCCAACAACACTAATTAAAATAATATAAGTTAGAGTCTATATTATTCTTTAGGAAAGATTACAAGTGGTGTGGGGGAAGGGACCTGAGATTATGGTCCATTCAATTCCTTAGCTTAGAGGGGCTTGGACCTGCCCCTCTCACCTGGGCATCTCCCCAGCTTGTGACAAGTAGCAGAAATGATGAGCGCCCCAGGCATGAAGATGAAGCTTTATTTTAACCACATATTTTCCAAATGAAATATGTAATCAAACAAAACTCATAAGATCTTTCAGGCATATATATATATATATTTTTGCCATGCGTATATAGGAACAACTGGAATAGAAGTTATTTATTTATTTACTTTTAGAGAGAGAGTGAGAGAGTTAAGTTCATTTATTTTGAGAAGTTAAGTTTATTTATTTATTTATTTATTTATTTATTTATTTATTTTGAGAGAGAGTGAGGGAGAATGAGCAGAGGAGGGGCAGAGAGGAGATACAGAATCTGAAGCAGGCTTCACGCTGCCAGTGCAAAGCCCGATGCGGGGCTTGAACTCACAAACTGTGAGATCACGACTTGAGTGGAGATAAGAGTCAGATGCTTAACTGACTGAGCCACCCAGGCGCCCCCTGAAAACTTCCAAAGAACATTCTCAGAGATTCCAATTTGGATTTTATCAGTCATGAGACTATCCCATTTGGGAAATTACCCATTTGGGAAATCAAGCTGCATTTGAATGCATGTTATAACTTTGATACCTATGGAACAACTGCATTTTTAGTTTGTACTTCTAAGTTGATTTCTGAAAGAGCATTTATTAATTGATATATTTACAAGTCACTATGTCAGTTACATTCCTGTGGTTACAGTTACTGAGTCAGGTTAACCTAAGAAAAATGGGATATGTTGAAAGGCAAGGACATGGTTCTACAGCATCAAAGGAGGAGATTGTCTTATGAATAGATCAATAATGGCAAAGTAATTAAAATTAAATTAAAAAATTTTAAGCTAAAAATATTTCTTTCTATCAAAATCAGCTTTACTTTGAACTTGGATCCTCGTGAATTGCTTTAACTGTTTTAAATAACAGCAGGCCTTAGGAAAACAATAACCACAGAAGCTTTGGAGATTCCATGAAAAGGCTGTTTTGGGCATTGCCATCGGGGTGATGGCTCCAACTGCTTTCTACCCTTGCGTCACTCTGCTCAAGAGTCAGAGTCCCAGGAAAGAGTTGGATTGGTCCAGCTTGGACCACAGTCCACTGCTCAATCAATCGTTGTGCTTGATGAGCTCTTCTGGCTCACAATCCCATCATGACCACATTAAATAGGAAACAGAGAGTTACCCAAAGGAGAGTCAGGTTCTTGTGATGAGAAGAAATCTAGGATGCTAGAAACCAGGGTGGTCAACCACTGTCACTTAGTGTATCGATTAAGATGCATCCAGTGGTGAGAGGCAAGACCTAACAGTGTCATGACCAGTAGACCAGGACTGAGACCAGTACACGTCTCACCACCTTCCAACAAGTCCAGAGGTTGGTGGACTCAGAAGATCCTCAACAGGGGCACCTGGGCGGCTCAGTTGGTTAAGCGTCCAACTTCAGCTCAGGTCATGATCTCACAGTCTGTGTTCAAGCCCTGTGTCAGGCTCTGAGCTGAAGCCTGCTTCAGATTCTGTATCTCTCTCTCTCTGCCCCTCCCCTGCTCATGCTCTGTCTCTCTATGTCTCTCAAAAATAAATAAATGTTTTTGAAAAATGAGGGGTACCTGGGTGGGTGGCTCAGTCAGTTAAGCATCAGACTTTGGCTCAGGTCATGATTTCACAGTCCGTGAGTTGGAGCCCCGCATCGGGCTCTATGCTGACAATGCCCATTTCAATTTTTCCGGAGCATGGCCACACTATGGGATGGCCCCAGCTGCTCAACCCTGGTGATGTGGTGAATGAGAGAGAAAGAAAGGTCGCTGGTTTTAAGTGCCCTTATTCTACTTTTGCTGCCATAGGTGTTCTTCTGTTAGGCATTGTTCCTTTGCAGTGATGTTGGTGAAGCACTTCTTAGCACCATGCTGTATGTGGCCTGAGGGCCAGCTCCTTGCTTCTAACTGGAGAGTCTGAATCGATCTCATCAATGTCCCTGACAAGCTGTGGAGGATAAAAATTTCTGTGCCTATGGGTGGAAATTGCTTCCGATGTATTGTGCAGGGAAATCTAGGCCATGATCTCTAATGGCTGGTGGGAGCTCACTGGATGTCAAGAGAAGCTAAAATATCAGGACTGTGTGTGTGTCATGGGCAGGTGGGACTCCCAAGGTGTAATTTCTTCCATTTCCTTTTTTATTATTGGCTGCACATTTCAAAAGCAAGTGCTTGGGAGGCTAAGGAGAGAGAAGGTCAGGACATGGAGCTTGAGTTCCCTGTATGAAACTGCTGTCAACAATCCATGATTTGGTGGATTGACTCCTTCCGCAACAAGCATTGCTTATACTAACTTCGTGACTCAGTGAGTATTTGCTCCACATCCATCAGAGAAATAATAGCTCAAGTTTATCAAGAGCTTACCATGTGTTTGGCTGAGCTCTGGGAACCTAATGTCCAATAAAACCTTGACCTTGTGGAATATTTATGTTAGTGGGGGCACAAGGAGAGGAAGACAAACAAGATGGAATGATACAACATGGTAAAGAGTGTGTGGAAGGCGTAGAGGGAGGAGGAATTATTTCTTCCCAGGAAGACAGGAGAAGACTTGGCAAGGAGGTGACATTTGATGATGCTGGAAGGTGGAGTGTGAAGGTGCAGGATGGGGGACGGAGGAGAGGGAGGAAGGATGCCATGCAGAGGCACCTGTGTGAGCCAAGGTGAGCTGTCAGAAGCCCACATGGAATGCTCATAATATAGTGCTCATGAAGGAGAGTGGTTGGACGTGGGGTTACAAAGTGGGTAGGGTCTGATGATAAAAAGGCTGTTTGGGGGCACCTGGGTGGTTCAGTCAGTTAAGCATCCAATTCTTGATATCAGCTCAGGTCGTGAATGATCTCATGGTTGTGAGATCAAGCCCCAGGTCGGGTTCTACACTGGACGTGAAGCTTGCTTAAGATTCTCTCTCTCCATCTTTCTCTGCTCTTCCCTTGGTCTCTCTCTCTCTCTCTCTCTCTCTCTCTCTCTCTCAAAAAAAGGCTTTGTTTGAATGCCTCCTAACCTTTGTTTCCTCAGCAGTGAGAGGTCAGATGGGATGCAAAGGAGAGAGTGATAACGTGAGGTATGTTAGGACAGAAAGCGTCCCCTGGCAGCAGTGTGGGAGGTGGCTGCTTCCTCTCCTGGAATGCCCGTTACTTCCCCATCTGGCTGGCACCATACATATTTAATAGATTCAACTCAAGTGTCCTCTTCTGTAGGGAGCCCTCCCTGATCTCCCGCTCTGGGATGCCATGGAGTCCTGCATAAACATGTAGCATAGCACCTGAGACGCTGTATCGCACACTTAGTTCCCCGCTAGCCTGAGCATTGTTGGGAACTGGCCTCCTGTCTCTGCTTCTCTGTGTGGTCCATGCCTAGCACGGTCACCAACACTTCCCAGTTGGTCACTAGAAATGTCCATTGTCAAATGAAGAATAATGAGCGTCCCTGCCTTTATGTTTTCTGAAGCAGTAATAATAAGTACTATTGACTGAATACTTACTCCTCATGAGGCAATTTGTGATCTCATTCAGTTCCCATACAATTATGTGATAACAGTAACAGTAACATTTCTACTACTACGAATGCTATCATTACTACAGCCACCACTGCTACTACTACTGAAATCTCATATGGCACTTGCCATGTGCCAAATACTGATGTGATATATCATCAGTGTGATATATTAACTTATTTGATTCTCATAGCAACCTTCTGATGCAGGTACCATTATTTCCCTTTTTCTTTTCTTTCTTTCTTTCTTTCTTTTTTCCTTCCTTCCTTCCTTCCTTCCTTCCTTCCTTCCTTCCTTCCTTCCTCTTCTCTTCTTTTTTCTTTCTTTCCTTTTTTAAATAAGGAAACTGAGACAGAGAGTAAGTAACTGGCTAGTAAGTGATGAATTAAATTTGGACCCAGGCAGTCTGGCTCTAGAGTCTGGGCACTCTCTGTTTAGATTGAGTACATACCATAGGTTTAAAGAGGTTAGGGGGCTTTAGGTTATTTTGTTATAAATATCAGGAATAGACCCCATACCTGTCTGGCTCCAGAGTGCTAAGGCTTCAATTCCCTGCTCTGTTCCACTGTAAACACAATGTGAGTGTTAACCGGGGTTATCATCGAGATATTCGGAAAGCTGAACGTCTGCAAAATTAAACAAAACAGTGTAAGGAGAAGTCTGATTCATGGTTGAGTTAGAAGCAGCCAGTTGTGGGGGCGGCTGGACAAACTCAAGGTGGGTGGATGGAGAGTGAGTGAGAAACTAGGATTCAGAATGCAACTTCAGTCCAGGAAGTTTCCAGCATGAGGCACTGGATCTGAAAGCACCATTTAAAACCACTGTATTAGTATAATAAAAACATTTTTTTTTGGTCATTTGTTATTGAAATCAGAAAGTGATGTCCTCATTATTTCTCTGAATCCTGGAGGATTTTCTCGGCTTGAATCTGGAAATCACTTCCTTTAGAAATCCCATTGAGTCCAGACACAGGAGTCCGAAGTCCATGTCCTTTAGCTAATGATTAAATGCCCCCTTTTCACCTTCCAAGTTCCCTCCCACTTTTCCAAGCAATTTAATCTCAACGATTCGTGTATATTGTTTAGTTAGTCATGGCAACGAGGCCAGTTGATTGACCAATTAACAACTGAACTTAGACTCCATATTGATGGTCCAGCTGTGATAGCCACAGTTTTGAGTTCCTAGCATAAGGGTTGGACTGACCTCCATGAATGGACAATAAACTTGGAAGTTATGGTGCTGTAAGTAAAGAAGTTTCCTTGGTGTGTTAGAATGCATCACTTTGACTTTCAAATATACGTATAAGGCAATCACGGGGTGAACACGTAGCTCATTTGGTGTCAGTAAAAGCAGATTGTTTTTATGAAAAAAAATCCAGAAGGGAGACAGATTCCTTTTGAAGAAAAGAATTTTCTTTTTTTAATTTTTAAACTTTTTTAATGTTTATTTTTGAGACAGAAAGAAACAGAGCACAAGGAGGGGAGGGGCAGAGAGAGAGAGAGAGAGAGAGATGCAGAACTGAAGCAGGCTCCAGGCTCCACACTGTCAGCACAGAACCCCACGTGGGGGCCCAAACCCACAAACTGTGAGATCATGACCTGAGCCAAAGTCAGACACTCAACTGATTGAGCCACCCAGGTACTTCAAGAGCTTTTCAAGAAAAATATAGATTTCGGAATTTCAATATCAAACTCCCTTTTATTTTCCTGTTTAGAGAAACAAATATGTAATTGCTAAAAATCCCATTTTTAAAATTGAATTTATAAAGTAGCAATCCGTTGTAATGAAGACTTCATATATAAGCATCTTAACCATCACTTACAGTTTTCCCTAAGACTTGATTGTATTTTATCATTTAAAATACATGATCTTAAGAGTAATTCAAGTGAAAGAGCATTTGCAAGTTTAATATTAAATTTGTAAATGAATATATAACATTGAAAGAGTCCTTTGAGCCATCAAATATTGCTCAGTCATGTTTCAAATCTTCAAAAATAATACGTTGAAAATAGATAAACAAAATTTCAGGCAAATCACTTCCTAATCATGGTTTGAATTCCTGATCGATCTCTCATCAATTCATCATCTGATCCACACAGGCTAACAAATGTCTTTCATCCTGTGAGTCTGAACAGATATCTAGGGAAAATGCTCACAGTTGTCCGCAGGAAATGAGGCTATTTTCTTAATTGTTTGCTTCAGAGACAAGGACATGGCATTATTTATTTTACATGAGCATTAAACTTTCATAATGGTGCTGATTAGGCACCAAGCAACAGGCTGCCACTTCCCTGCTGTAAATCTTATTTTTTTTTATTTTCAAATTTTTAAAAATGTTTTATTTACTTTTGAGAGAGAGATAGACACAGTGTGAGCAGGGGAGGGTCAGAGAAATAGGGAGACACAGAATCCGAAGACAAGTTCCAGGCTCTGAGCTGTCAGCACAGAGCCCGACGGGGGACTCGAATGCACAAACTGTGAGATCATGACCTGAGTTGAAGTCAGACACTTAATGGACTGAACCACCCAGGCGCCCCACCTGCTGTAAATCTTTACCTGGTTCCTTCTCAATTATTGTAAATAACCACTGAGTTCTGAATAAAACCTTTTATCCTGGAATCTCAGTTAGAACTAATTAGTCTATAAATTCACAGGGGAGAAGGGGACACAAAACAATCTACAAGCGTTCATAATGTAAGAATATTATTTAAAATGCAATAACATCTCCATTTGTAAGGAATAGCCAGAACAGGCAAAGGCATAGAGGCAGGAAGCAGATTAGAGGTTGCCAGGGGTTGGGAAACAGGGGGGGGGGGGGCGAGGGGGTGACTGCTCACACGTACAATGTTTCCTTCTGGAGTGATGAAAACGGCTTCGAACTAGATGGTGGTGAAGGGAACACTAAAAGCCACTGCGTTGAATGAACGTTTTAAAATGGTTTATGTTATGTGAATTTGACGTCAAGTTTTAACAATTGTAGCGAGATCCAGCTGTGAGGGCTGGCAATGGTGAGTGGTGAGGGAAAAGGATGCTTGACCATGAGACCAGAGTCACACGCTTACTTTTGGCTTCTGTCCCATTCCTTCCCTTTGAAAACAGTAAACTCATTAGGTGACAGCCTAGAGAAAGGGAGGCAGATCCTTTATGTGAGCCTTACAACGGGGTCTCAGCAGAAGGGCACTGGGCCACATTTCCTGGGACCCCTTCTTGCTCCGAAATCCTAAGAAATTTGCCGAGCACACTCTTCTCTCCACTCTCAGGGCATCGCCTGCTCTTTGAGTACAAGCCCCGGGTCTTGGTGCCCTGAGGCGGCCATGTCTGAGCAAAGCACAAAGCCAAGAAACTTCAGAGCCTGGATCCTTCCGATCCTCAGGTGTGACCTTAACCATCACCACGACCATCTAAGTAGCTTCTCTACCTGTGTTTTTAGTCTTAACCTGTTGTGTGGATGAATATCTTCATTGCATTTACCCCAAATTGTGCTTTTGGGGCATTTTTTTTTTTTTTAGGTCTGTCTTCTCTAGAAGGTCAGCTCCATGGTGGCATGAATGGTTGCTTACCACCATTCCTAGGGCCCTGCTTTGGTCCAAACACTGAAGGAGGTGCTAGAAAAGCAAGAGCTGTGGGGTGGAGGAGGGGTGTGGCAGCCACTGAGGCCAATGAGCCTGTGGCCAGACCCCAGGGAAATCCTTCTCTCCTACGCAGGATGGGGAAGTCCCTGCTAAGCACCTTCCAGTGCTTCTGTACCAGCCAGTAACTCTCTGGGCTTCTTAGCCAATGCTCTAGGTTTTCAGAGCCAAACCCACTTCCCAAATCTGATGGTTATTTGAGACCCAAAGATTGGCCTCCCTCAATCTCTCCTCCCAAAGGAGGAAGAATATCTTCAAGGCAGGGAGATAGTGAGATGCCATGGGCTCAGTCAGCCTTTAGGATGAAAGAGGCAGAGAGTATCATCGAGAAAGTAGAGCAGGAAACAAGAAGCTGTGGATTCAAGTTCCTACTCTGATAACTAATAGTGCAATGGTGGGCTAGACCTCTCTGCTCTGTGTTCTCACTCTCAAGTGGAAGCGTTGGGTTCAATGTTCTTAAATCAAATGCTAAACATGTTGTAGTAGATTGCTGCCTTTAAGAACTGCTCAGAAAAGTGGCGCCTGGGTGGCTCAGTCGGTCAGGCGCCCGACTTAGGCTCAGGTCATGATCCTGTGGTTTGTTAGTTTGAGCCCCGCATCGGGCTCAGGGCTGACAGCTCAGAGCCTGGAGCCTGCTTCGGATTCTGTGTCTCCCTCTCTCTCTGCCCCTCCCCTGCTTGCGCTCTGTCTCTCTCTCTCTGAAAAATAAATAAACATTTTAAAAAAGCTTTAAGGACTACTCAGGAAATGAACCCTCTCTCAAGTTTGGGGAAATCACGTGCTCTTTTAGTCACGATGGGAAGCAGAGATCCCCACTTCTGTCTCAGCTGAAGGGAGGACAGCTTCTTTCTATCTCTGACCCTACACAGCATCTGACCTTGAATCTTCCTTCCTGGGGCTTTGAATCTTGTCAGAATGGCCCATAGTTCGGTGAGGGTCGGGCTGGGTTTGTGACAGCAGCAGTGGTGGGCTGAGGCAGTGGCCGGTATAGTGGCACTGATTGACAGGCCCCTGTGCACTGTGGCTGTTTTGTCCCCAGGTCCCAGAATCCCTGTTTCCTGACTGCTTCCCAGGTGTGGTTCCCAACCTTCGCATTAAGTCTGGGAACCATGCAACAGAATGAACACCCAAGAGTTTTTATGAGGATTAAATGAGATAATCCATCAAAGTAGTCAGCGTTTTGCCTGACTCATGGGAAGAGCTCAAAATGTTCATTATTATTATTTCCAGAAAGATGATGCAAATTGTCTTGAAAAAACAGCCGTAGGATTAATAATAGCTGTTGGGCAAAAAGAATGTTTTTATGATTCTGTCTCTCACTTCTCTCTGTTTACACTCACGCAAAGACGTTTTGTCTGCTTTCATAGTGCAGTAAGGAAACACAGTGTGTAGGACACCATTCCTGTCCTCAAGGAGCTAACAGTTTAATCAGAGAGATAGGACTTACCTATATTCAATGTTGTCTGTTAAAACACATCATTTGTGGGCTGACCAACGGCCCCTGCCAGAAGAAAATGTGTTGAAACATGCTCAAACGTTAAGCAGGGAGAATGGCCAGGAAGTCTCGATATTTCAGACCATCACTTTCACAGCCAGTAACTCTCTCCAAGACCATGGATACATTTTATTTTATTTTTTTTTTTTTTAAATGTTTTATTTATTTCTAGGAGAGAGAGAGAGAGAGAGAGAGAGACAGCGTGAGCAGGGGAGGGTCAGAGAGAGAGGGAGTCACAGACTGAAACAGGCTCCAGGCTCTGAGCTGGCAGTCAGCACAGAGCCCGACGCAGGGCTCGAACCCACGAACCGTGAGATCATGACCTAAGCGAAAGTCGGACGCTTAACCGACTAAGCCACTCAGGCGCCCCGACCATGGATACATTTTAAAAAGAAATTCATTTGGTAACAAAAAAGTTCTCAATGACTTATGCATTAATAGATAACAGAAGTTACAAAGTATTTATAACTGAACAGCAGTGAAGTTAATGAAATATGAAAACTTTTGAATGCAACATAAACCATATTGAGGAAGAAGGGAGGGAGGGAGGGAGAAAGACTTAAACGAGTTTGGTGTTTAACTAAACAAGTTATAAAAATAGGGGCGCCTGGCTGGCTCAGTAGGTTGAGCGTTCAGTTTAGGCTCAGGTCATGATCTCGCAGTTTGTGAGTTCCAGCCTCACATTGGGCTCCCTGCTGTCAGCACAGAACCGTCTTTGGATCCTTTGTTCCCCTCTAGCTCTGCCCCTCCCCCATTCTTCCTTCCTTCCTTCCTTCCTTCCTTCCTTCCTTCCTTCCTTCCTTCCTTCCTTTCTCTTTCTCTCTAAAAAACAAACATTAAAGAAAGAAGTTATAAAAATAAGAGAGTAGTCTCAAAGAATTTAGAAAGAAGAAAATAACAAGATACGGTCTGGAAATAAATAGAAAACAAACAAAAAGAGATGGTCAAAGAAACTAAAAATGGACTCTGAAAACTCCAATCAAATGGACAAATATACAGCTAAACTAGTCAAGAAAGAAAAAGAAACACTATAGGAAGGCAGAAGGGGACCCAACCACAGATATAAAAGAGATAAAAAATCACCATGGATAAATACCGTGATCAATTTCATGGCATTTATGTGTCTATGCAGCAGACGCAAGGTGGCTACTGCATCTGTGTTGTGATCCGTTATGAACCCTGTGCTCTGTTTTTGTGTGTTATGGTCTGTCATAATAACACAACCATAACATCTCAGTGGCTTCGACACAACAAACATTTCTTTCTTGCTCATGCTGTAGGTACAGCATGGGTGTGGGTGGGGACCTGTTTGAGGTAGTGACTTAGGCTCATCCAGGCTGATGGAAGATGAAACCCTTTCACACATGCTGCCAGGGTCCTGAAATTGGAGAATCTAGAACTCTCAGTCAAGAGCATCTTTCTATGTGGAGGGCTTGGAGATGCACCTCTCAGATCGCCTTTGAAGAGAGAGCCTGCTGTGAGGAATGGGGTTGGCTAACAACCCCCAGCTTGGCACCTTTGGATCTGCTGCCACGCCCCAGCTGATGCCAAGCTCTCTCTGGGCAGCTCACAGCCCAGCCAGGTTCCTAGGGCCTGGCCATCTCTGCCCAACAAAGGGCTCCCTCACAAGCAATCTGTATTTGAAGTTCTCCTTGGCCTTGGCCAAGACTTTCTCAGAGCTACATCACAGTCTGGGTTTCTTTCTACCCAGTTCTCTTTAGATATCCCTCTTTTTTTTTTTTTTTTAAGTTTATTTACTTTGAGAGAGAGAGCATGGGACTGAGGCAGAGCAAGAGGGACAGAGAGAGAGAGAGAGAGAGAGAGAGAGAGAGAGAATCCCAAGAAGGCTCCAAATTGTCATTATAAAGCCTGATATGGGGCTCAAACTCAAGAACCTTGAGATCATGACCTGAGCCAAAGTCGGATGCTTAACCAACTGAGCCACCCAGGCACCCCATATATATCCCTTTTCATATTTCCCCCATGGGGGTTAGACCTCCAATGCAGTCTGAAGGCTTTCCCTGCCTACTTGTGATCCTGCTCTTCGGGATCTTTTGGGTAGTACCCATAACAAGTATCTCCTGCCTACCTCCTAACTCCCAGCAGACCAGAACTCACTGAGCCTCTGAGTCATATTTCACTTTTGTTCACATTTTATTGGCCAAAGCTAGTCATATGTCCGTGGCCATCTCCAAGGGGGTAGGGAGCCGAATCTAGAAGAGAACTAATCCAGAAGAGAGAGATAGTACAAAGGGACGCATATGTTCTATCTATGACTACCACTGGTCGAGGGGCTACTACTTACCCCCCTCTCCTTGCCGGCAGAACCCCAGTTTTGTTCAGGTGTCTATGTTGCACTCCCTGTCATGACTCAGGGATAAATTGTAAGTTAACCAGAGTCAATTACAGCCATCCTATTCCCCTTTCTGGTGGTTGAATCAGGAAAAGTCGTATGATCCAAATCCTGGCTAAGGAAGTGGGAGAGGAGCATTCCCAGGGCCCCTCGGCCTGGACCCAAAGGGGGAAGACAAAATCCCCTTTTTGTTGCCGAGTTCTGCTGCGTCCGGTGTATGAGCTACCCAGACCTGGGGCAGCCATCTTGCAGCACTGTGCTCAGGGAAAAGGAGGAAAACAAAACTAAAATCTGGGCTGTCAGACTTCTTTGTGGGGAACTCTTTATGGAAGAAAAACCACGAAAGCAGACTTATTTAGCTCCACATTCTCCTGTGTCTTGCTTACATTTCCTTGCCAGATCAATTTCAGTCATGCACAAATTCTCTCCGCTTTACACCACCTCAGTTCTTGTTTGATGAACGAAAACAACGGCTAACTGGTGTGATTTCACTGGCACAGAGATAGAAGCCAAAAGTGACCAGTCAGGAAATGAGACATGCATTGATGATTTTCTTTTGACTCATTGTTTTTGAAAACATCCAGATGCAATTAACTGTTATTTATAAAAAATAAAATAAATTCCTAAAAAGGAAAGAGGAGACACTAGACATATTCTTTCACCCCACATTAGGGAGAGGATTGACATTTATGGGGCACTTACTATGTGCCTGACACTCTACCAGGAACTTTGCATATATTGTTTCATCAAATGACTTTGCATCGCCTTTTGAAGAAATGTTTAACTCCTTACAAAGGCCATTGTACCCAGTGTGATCTGGTTTTCCTCCCCAACTACCCCTCTCCATCTCTGCTCTAGTCTGGCCATCCTTGCCTTTTGTTCTGTTTGTGAACCATATTCAGCATGTTCTTGCCTCAGGTCTCTTGCACTGGCCATTTCCTCTGTCTGAGATGCTCTTTGCTTGGTCTTTACAGCTTTGATTTCTTCTCATCAATCACACCTCAGCTAAAATACTCCTTCTTTCGAGAGGCCTCCTTGATGATCCTACCTAAAATAGCACCTCTTCTTCTACCCCTAGTCACCTATTTCAGTGCCCTGCTTTATTTCGTTTCCTTCACATGTATAGTACCTAAAATTATCTTTTGTAATTTGATTTTGATCTGTCTCCTCCCACTAGCTTTTTCTTCTGTGCCTTGTTCACTGCTACATCTCAAGCATTTAGAAAAGTGGTTAGCACAAAGCAAATACTCGACGGGGTTTGTTGAAAGAATGAGTAGATAACACACTCTATAACCTTATAAGCAGAGTACATATCATTCACAAGAGTCAGTGACCTCCAACCCAAGACCACCAGGAACATGCTGGTAGTTGAGCTAGCTGGGTTTCCTGCTCTTGCAGTGAAAAAGAAGGCACACCACAGATAACCGTCTCACTGACAGAATGTCAGGAAAGAATCTATAGGATTTGGGTTCAAGTTAAATGATTACAGTTGGGATTTAAGAAAGCAGCACTCTTGGGGGCACCTGGGTGGCTCAGCTGCTTGAGCATCTGACTCTTGATCTCAGTTCAGGTCATGATTCCACGGTTCATGGGATCAAGCCCCTCTTCGGGCTCTGTGGCTTGGTCTGATACTGGTGCTCTGTGTAACTGCGTTTAACAGAAGAACACAAGAGCCGGGTGGTGTCAGGCCACTTACTAGATGTCAGGGTCTGTCTTTCTCTTTCTTACAAGTATCCTAGGGCTGGAGTGCAGTGTCAGCACAGAAATAAGCAAGAGTGTTTCCTTTGGCTATTTGATGCTCCTCCCTTCCTTCTCTCCCCACCAATTTTGGGTTTGTATGGGGGTAGCCACTGAACAAAGATGGTGGAGGCCGAGGTAGAGAACAGTGCTTCTAGAAGTCAGAAAACTCAGAAACACCTTTATTTGCTGAAGAATTAATTACCACCTCAGAACATACCCAAATATATTTAATTTTCAAATGAGGGACGGTATATCCTGAATGAGATTACCCCACACTTACCATTGCCTCAAAGGTCATGTTAATAGTCCACCAGGGCCTTGGTTCTAGTTCAAGGTTTTCTCTAAGTACAACTGTATTGTTTTGGAAAAGTGTTTTAACCAGTTTCCTAGCATCCTCTGGGCTCCCGTAGCACCCTGTATTCCTTTGCTAACATCCCTGCTTATATTGTAATTAATCTGTTTATAATCTGTCTGCCTGGTTAGACTGTCTCCTACATGTTTGTATCACTGAAACTTAATTTTAACAAAGGACTTGGCACAGGCTACACTCTATAAATATCAAATAGATTTAAAATGGAGATTTAACTCCTGGCTTGCATTCATCTCACAAAACATTTACTGAGTCTGTACTATGAGCCAGCAGGACACGATGATAAATCTGATCGTCCTCTTACCTTCAGGGAATTAGTATTTGATTCTAATGGACATAAGAGCAAGAATAGCTGCTATTTATTTAGGGATCGGGCACTGTGTTATGTGCTTTACCTGCCCTGAGTGACTAGTGCCATCTTGGAGATACAAAAACGATACACTAATGGGTTAAGTAACTTTGCTGAGGCCACACGACTATTAAGGGGGACAGAGCAGGGACTGTAAATCAGACAGTCTGACTCCTATCACACTTGGCGAAATGCTAGGTTGAAAGGTGCCGAGTAAATTCGGTTGTTAGTAAATGAGCGGAGGGCCTGCAGGCTATCAAAATTGTAGCACATGCGACCAAAGTGGAGTAGGTTGATACGACCCAGCTAGGGAAGACATTATGCCCTTTCCTAAAGAGCTGCATTAACTCCCTGTTTAAGCAGAAATGGATTTCGATGTTGGCTTCGGATCTGAACATCATTCAGTCAATAACACTTATTGGGCGCCCCTGTATGCAAAATAGGTGTTTCCGCCACTTCCTCTCCTACCCACATCCTGAAGCAGGGAGGGGAAGTGGGGAAGAAAAGGCAAAGAGGGCGCGGAGGTCGGCAGGTGGGCATCCCGGGTCCTCCCCAGCCTCACCCCACCGTCCGCGCCGGCCACGCCCCCAGCCTCGCCCTAACCCCCAAACCCACTTTGAACTCCCGCCCCCTCTCAACGACGACCAATGCCCGGCCGGGGAGCCCGAAGGAGGCCGAGGATTGGCCGGCGCCGCGGTTGCCGAGGTGACGGGTGGGTCCGGCGGAGACCCCGACCGAGGCGGGGGCGAGGGGTGCCGGGCGGCTTCTGCCCCGGGCCGCGCCCGCTCGCCTTGCCCCCCGCCCCCCGCGCGTCGCGGCCGGCACCGCTCGGCTGCGGGAGGGGGCGGGCCGGCTCGCCCCCCGGCGCGGCGCGCCCCCCGCCGGCCTCAGGCTCGGGGCGCGCCGCCCTCCGCCTCCGTCTCCGCCCCCAGGACCCGCGGCCGCCTGCTCCCGAGCGCGGCTTCCCCCGCCGGCGGCGCGATGGGCTGCGGGAACTCCACCGCCGCGAGCGCGGGCGCCGGCCGAGGTGAGCGGGGGCGCGGGCCGGGCGCTCGGGGGCGGCGGGGGGCTCTGCGGGGCGCGGGGGGAGAGGCGGCGGGGCGGGGCGGGGGGAGGCGGCGCGGCGGGGCGGGGACCCGGGGGGAGGCAGGGCGCGCAGCCCTCCTGTCCCCGTCCCCATTTTCGGGACGGGGGGCAGCCCGCCCGCTCTCGAAGGGACACGAAGCAGGGCATTTCGCCCCGCGGGCGGGGGCGGGGGCGGGCGCGCCGGGACCAGGCGAGCCTGCGGGGCGGTCCTGCGGCGGGTGCGCGGGGCGGCGGGGGGGGTCGCGCCCGGGCTCCCCTGCAGCGGGGAGCCCGGCTCCCTCCCGGGGGAGAGGACTCCCGCCCGCGGCCGGGCCGCCCCGCGGGCCTCGCCCCCAGCCCCCCGGACCCCCGGCGCTGCAGCCGGAACGTGCGGCGGAGCCATTCAGGACTTTGGTGGTGGTGGTGGTGGTGGTGGTGTCGGCAAGAGCCGCACGCCGGGCTCCGAAAATTCAACCGAGTCTGTCCTGAAGCCTAAAACCGACCGGGCTGCCCGTAGGATTTCTCCTCCGAGAAGCTGCAGTATTAAGGACGCTCTAAGGGAAGTGTGACAGAGCTTTAATATCAGCAGTGATCGCTTCATTTGTTTTTCCCTGACAAATATACTGAAACTTCTTTCACACCGATTCCTTTTGTTGATTGGTAAATTTTCCCACCTCAGCCAGCCAGGCTTTGTTATCAAGTGACTTCTTCCAAAACTCAACTCTCTCTTCCCTTTTAACCCAGCCAGCGTCTCCCGATGTGAGTCTGGATCTGTCTGGAGTCCTATCTGCTGGCCTATGTTAGTAATTCTTTCGGTTAAAGAACTCCTAATCTCCTCCGGTTGAGATCAGTCATCCTAGGCCCACCGGCGAATGCAAAGGGCAGTCCGATGCCGCAGTCTTTCCTAGCAGACTGGTGTGGACGTCTTGTCTTTGTGACCTTGGGCTTGTCCCTTCCCTACCTCCAGACCCCCGTGGAGGATGGAGTTTAAAATTCGAGCTTTATCTGTTTATTTATTTTAAAGTTTATTTTGGCGCTTGCTTAGTGGGATCAGATGTGGAGGTCCGCTGTTAACCGCCAAGTTTGTTTTCCCTGTTTGTGGACCTCACATGGAATATTCCGTTTTCAGAGAAGGCACTAACATATGTGGGATTCTAGTCTCAGAGCTGTGACTGAACCCAGGTAATGATTCACTGAAAAGTTGACCTCTTGCACGTGATCTCGGTCATCTTGAATTAAATTCTTGTCTTTGTGGTGTGCAGACAGCCACCAGGGAACAAATCTTTTCCACCCATGTAACAGTGAAACAGGTTAGTTATCTTAGTAAGCACCTTATGCTAATGAGGCCTGACAGGATTCTGACTTGAGAGCGGCCAGAAAGCTCTGCCTGGAGACTTGGAACAGTAGCAAACCCACATCCCGCACCATACATCCTGTCTCTCAATCCGACCTGCACTAGGACCCCTTGCAGTCCACCTCAAGGTTAGAACAGGGCACCTGGGTGACTCCATTGGTTGAGCATCCTGATTTCAGCTCAGGTCCTGATGTCACTGTTCAGGAGCTCGAGTCCCGCTTCTGTCAGTGCAGAGCTGGCTTGGGATTCTCTCTCTCCCACTCTGCCCCTCCTCGACTCAAGCATGCGCTCTCTCGTTTTCTTTCTCAAAATAAGTAAATAAACTTAAAAAAATAAATAAAAATTTAAAAAACTTTAAGAACAATTATCCACGTTAAAAAATCATAGGAAGATTTGTAACATTTCCTTTAAAGTGGAGCTATACAGCAGGTTAGTTCAGTTACATTTTTATTTATTAATGAACTGCTTGTCAGATTTGGGGCTAGGAGGGAGGGGTGCCATTGCGACATCGGAGCAATGATAAGGTAATATGGAAATGGTAATGGAAGAAAATGGGAAATTAGAGTTCTCTTTACAGATACTTGGTTGTATCACACACAATCTAGGTGCATATCTCTTATTACACATAAAAGGAGGTATAGTTATATTGAGCAGAATGTGCAAAGCGCACGTCTTCTGGTGGGGTAGCCTCTCTCTTGTTTATGAAGGACAGTTCCTGTAAGAGCATGTCGTTCTCTCCTCTAGCTTGCTCTGTGCTAAAAATTACTTTTTGTTCAGGGAAGAACAAGATAGCCAGTGCAGACTGTAAAACACGACGGAGAAAACATGAGCAAGGACTCACTGCATCGCTTCTTTGATGATTCTTGCCTTTAAGAAGTCATTCCCCAAATATTTCCTTGCTAGAGTCCAGCTGGCTAGCTTTGGGATTTGGTCATTGTTATTTTGAAATTTTCTGTCAGCTGGTGGTAGGACTTGAGTTTCAGAAAGGAAATGCATCAGGATGAACTATGTAAGGTTAAGAAAAATAAGCCACAGTGCAAAGGTATTGGAATATCTTTTGGTTGTGAACTTTGACATCAGCATCAAAACCACTATTGGCCAAGTTGCAGATGTGTGGTCCTGAACTCAGATGGCATGAAATGCATTAAGTAGCTTGTCCCTTCCTCCAGGTATTTACTGTGCACAACTTCTGAGATATCCCAGGGTCATACAGACCAGTAGCTATACTTGAGCTTTTCCGCAATCCATCCATCCACCCACCCATCTGTACATATATACACAAATACAAAAGTACAGAGAGAAGGTGGGAAGGTGTGCTGAACTTGGAGCCTGAAGACTAGGGCTCAAGCTTGACTTTGGTTCTATGCTGGTTGCATTGCTAAGGGCATTTCATTTCACTTTTTTGAGTTACAGAGTGAAAGCCCTGCGTAAACTGTAATTATTTTGGAGTAGTGGAATATTACCATGTTGAAGGTGAATTGGCTTTCCCTGAACATTTTTCTACAGGAACATGGCAAATCTACTTCCAAAGGGTGTGTCAGCACATAATAATAATACCCTTAAACCTAAAATCTTCATTAAAAGCCCTGTTTACTCTCTAAGTAATTCAGGTAAAAGAGATAATTGTTTCTTCTCTCCCTGAGCTACCTGAACAACCGCCTTTCCTGGTTTTTGTCTGGAGAGATTGGTTAATATGACAAATTGATATTTAGTAGTGTACTTGTGTAAATTTGATTCTGTATGTCCAATATATGGAGAAACTGATATGCAGTAAAATGATCAAACAGCCATAAGGAGTCAGCCCCTAGATCACTCAGGCCCCAGATAATTTCTCCTAAAGGAGATTTCTGACCGCAACCTTATACACAGTCCACCTCTATGTGCAGAGTGCTATACTTTACCAGGGGCTTTAAGGCAAATGCTGAGCATCCAGCAATGGGTGATTGAAATTAAACTTTCTTTTTTTAGGGGCGCCTGGGTGGCTTAGTCGGTTGAGCGTCCGACTTTCTCTTAGGTCATGATCTCGCGGTTCGTGGGTTCGAGCCCCGCGTCGGGCTCTGTGCTGACTGCCAGCTCAGAGCCTGGAGCCTGTTTCAGAGTCTGTGACTCCCTCTCTCTCTGACCCTTCCCTTCTCACGCTGTCTCTCTCTCTCTCCTAGAAATAAATAAAACTTAAAAAAAAAACTTTCTTTTAAAAAAAAATTTTTTTTTAATGTTTACTTATTTTTGAGAGTGAGAGAGATAGAGCACAAGCAGGGGAGGGGCAGAGAGAGAGGGAGACACAGAATCCAAAGCAGGCTCCAAGCTCTGAGCTGTCAGCACAGAGCCCGACGTGGGGCTCGAACCCACGAACCTGCGAGATCATGACCTGAACCGAAGTCTGACGCTCAACCGACTGAGCCACCCAGGTGCCCCAAACTTTCATGCCCTTGAGAAGTTGATAGCCTAGGTAGGAAGATTAACCATTTGAGAACATTTACAAAGCAGAGTATGGTAAAATGCACATTGAACATCCAAGTGCCCAGGAGATGTTGAATAATACAGTTTAATCCAAGGAGGCTTTGGGAAGGAGTTGAACTGCTGGTCCAGATGGGGTCATGAGAACCATTTTGATTGCATGAGAGCTCTCTCCACTGTAATGTTTTAATAAGATCACTGTCTCAATGTAGGAATTTGATTTTCCCCCAACCTAGAACTGTGTTGGGTTTCCTGCGTCATCTAGAGTCTAGAGCCTAAATGATAGAGAAACATCTGGATTCAATAATCCATTTTAAAAGTGCTGCATATACTGTAAGGCAGGGAGCTCTTGCTCTTTCTCTCTGCCCCCCACCTATCTCAGCAATCAGATTCTCTGTCGCTTTGTTTTCCTTTGAACATAATTTTTTTTTTTTTTTTTTAAACTAAGCAGAGAATGGAGCAGCCCTGCATTTAGGCTAATGATCTAAACAGGTCAGCCATTCCTTTTTATATAATCAGATATATAGATGGCTAAGTGAGTCTGCAATATAAGCCAGTCTCTTTTTAGGTAAACTAGAAAATCCCTTATAAAGTTTGGATGGTTCCAAATGTCTACAATAGCCTATTTCAGTGCAGGCTAAGACTGTAGAAGTTCTTTGCAGCAGAGGACTTATATCAGAAGTAATCTGCTCATGATAGTTGACTGAATTTTTTAGTTGTAGTTTTCCTACCAGAGATATATAATTGGCAACTGTCTGATCATAACTTTGTGGCAACTTATTATCAGAATGTTTCCGTAACTGTTCTTCTGCTATTTGTATAACAATAGTCTGAAGAGGAGGAGTTTAACAATTATTTATTCTGTTTTATCAGTGTACCCAGGGAGTTAATACAATCCTTTTGGGTCCAATTATTTAGATTAGTTTTCTTCTTATCCTCAATTAGCTAGATAATTGCATTCTCTTCTTTTGATGTAGCTGTGTGGTTCAGCTTTAATTTACATGTATAAATGGTTTGGTAGTCCTGAAATGTTGCTACTGTCCTTAGCATATGGGGATAATATAAAATTTTGTTGATAGCATCCAAGAAATTGCTTATGTCATAAGTGACTTTTTTTTTTTAATGTTTATTTATTTATAGACAGAGTGCAAGCAGGGGAGGGGGAGAGAGAGATGGAGACACAGAATCCGAAGCAGGCTCCAGGCTGTCAACACAGAGCCTGACGTGGGACTTGAACTCACAAACCATGAGATCATGACTTGAGCTGAAGTCCAACTCTTAACCCACTGAGCCACCCGGGTGCCCCTGTCATAACTGACTTCTTGCCCTGCTACTACACCCAGACTCTAACCCCACCATCCTTCTTTCTGTTTTCTCAACATGTTGAAGTCAGTCTTGTGGTTTTCTTTGTTTGAAACACTCTTTGCTGGAGAGCTGATATTTTGTTTATTGCCTCTTTTGAAAAAAATTTTTTTAAATCTTTATTTAATTTTGAGAGAGAGACAGACAGACAGAGTGCAAGCGAGGGAGGAACAGACAGAGAGGGGAAACACAGAATCCGAAGCAGGCTCCAGGCTCCGAGCTGTCAGCACAGAGCCCAAAGCGGGGCTTGAATTCACAAACTGCGAGATCATGACCTGGGCCAAAGTCGGACACTCAACCAACTGAGCCACCCAGGCGCCCTTTTTTATTGCCTCTTCTGTTCCCTTCCTCCAAATGTAGTTCTCATGAGTGCCTCCTGTATCTTTTTTTTTTTTTTCTTAAAGAGCTGGAGCCCGGGAGGGGCAGAGAGGGAGGAGGAGAGAGAATCTCCAGCAGGTTCCGAGTTGTGCAGAGTCCGACGAGGGGCTCCATCCCATGAACCTGCAAGATCATGACGGGTTCAAGAACAGAGTGATAGGCTTAACTGACTGATCCACCCAGGAGTCTGCTGTACCTTGGACCTCTAGACCGGTATCCAAACTCTCAATGGAATTTTTGGCCATCAAAAACATTTTGTTTTGTTGACTGAATGAGTATAGTCGCGAAGCAGAGAAGATGCAAAATTAGGTCCTAAATTGTATGACTGAGAGAGCACTTGAGACAATCAAATAAGGCCTCCAGCAGTCAGGACAGCCTGCTTAGGAGAAGTGGGACTTGATTTGGTTCTGAAGAATAGGTAATATTTGGATATGCAGATAATTGAAGGGAGGGCGTTTTTGGCACTGTATGAAATCATAGGGGTAGAAATGGGCTCCGTGCATTTCAGGGAGTAGTTCATGTTGGTTAGAGGGTGCTGGGAAGGAAGTAAGAGTGGTTACAGTGCGGGGTAAGGAGGACAAGCGGGCAGGAAAGCCTCAGAGTTGAGGGAGGCCTCTGGTGCCAAAGGGCCCCAGTTCAAATCCTGCTTTTGTCATTTATGAGCTGTGTGACCTTGGGCAACTTGCTTAAACTGTACCTTAGTTCTCTCAACTGTAAAATGAGGGAGTAATAATAGAACTTGCTCAGGATAAAATGAGTTAATGTAAGAAAAGTACTTACAACAGCGTCTCGTGTATTGTAAGCACTCCCTGTTTATTATTAATATAGGGACAGACTTGGCTCACTGGTGTAGAAGCAGAGTGGGCATACAGCAGTGGCATACTTTAAAGCTGCTGTCTGGAGTCAGGGGAGTGAGAAGGGCCTGGAGCGTCGGAGGCATTGATGTCAGAGCCCCCGGGACAGCCAGGCTGAGGTGGGCTGCGTGGGATGGAGAAATAAAAATGAACCCAAACTAATGCCCGGGTAACTGGAAGATTCCTCTGCCTCTAAAGGGAAGGTAGGAAGATGCAGGTGATCAGTATTCTTCTGGAGGCTGCAGTGAGAAGTGATGGAGAATGAGGAGAAATGTGGAAGTAGCTCTGTCCAGGCACTTGCCACTGGTGCGACAGAATCTGGACAGGATCTGGACGTCCCCGTGTCCCAGCTCCCCAGAACTGATGTTGCAGCCGCGTGCACGGTTCATAAAGGTGACCTCAGGGAGCTACTCAGTCCTGTCGTAAGCCACTTAGCACTCAGTGTAGACACGGTTAAATTATAATACAGGAGCGAGATGTCAGTGCCTTACTTTATGTGGCTGCCTTTATTTATTAATTTTTAGCCGCCTAAAGTGGGAGTGCCCAACAAGGACAACCTGCAATCAGAGAGATTTTGTGAGAGCTTCCATATTCATGCCTGTAATTTTATATTTCTAGGACACATTGACCTGGATTTTTTCCCCTTATTGAAGAGATGACTTATGAATGTACTTTTTTTTATTGGCTCCTTGAAAAATAAAGTCGCTTTGGATCAACCACGAGCTGTTGTTCAACTTCTTTTGGCCAAACTGAGACTATGACATATTTTTAGAACTATTATGGGTCAGAGGAGATATCACAAGCTGTCAAAATTAAATAGAAGTTTGTTTAGTTTTTCTGTACTTATGTTTATACAGTCCTCAGAGGGCCTGTTCTTTTCTTTTATAAAACAAATAAAGAGCGGGACATTCCTGCATATTTTTATTATTTCCCATAAGAACCATAATCATTTCTGTTTTTGATCATTTATGCTGAAAGAAGAGTGATTTGTAAATCTTTAGTGCTTTTTTTAGAAATTCTTCATGTATACAATTTTATTTTTTGGTGCATGTGTTTAAATTATCACCACTCCATTAGAAGAAGGAAGTATGATTTAATATGTAATTTAGCAATTCATTTACTTGTGAATATTTCCAGTCTATAACATATTTCTATATGTAGAACATATTTATAACATAAATTCTATACAGTGCAATACAAGGTGATGGAAAAAGGAATTAATAGGCTAGTCTCTCCTGGTGCCTGGTTGGCTCAGTCCGTTAAGCATCCAACCCTTGATGTTGGCTCACGTCATGATCGCTTAGGACTCTCTCCCTCCCTCTCTCACTCTGCCCTACCCCCCCCCCCATGCTCTCTATCTCTCTCAAAATAAATACACATTAAAAAAAAAAGTAGGACCTTTCTCTAAAAATTAATTAATTAATTAAATAGGCCAGATTTTCAAATGTAAAAATGTATGTAGCCTTTCTTTAAAAAAGTATTTTCTTTATATTAGCATTTGGCACATAGGAGGAGGCTCATAACAATAACTGTATGAATCTGAACAATGTTGAGAACATATTGAACTGTACACCTCACTCTTCACTTGTAAGACTGATTAGATTTCAAGGGGACATCTGTCTATAGGAGCCAAGGTGTCACATCTACCTCCCTAAACCTGCTGAGCCCATGTCGTGTCCTGTAGCTGGCTTGCTTTATCATTCACGAGGAATAAGGTTTTGTCTGTGTTTCTGGAATGTATGACCTGTAACATTAAATTTAATCCCTCCCCCTGCAAACCTTTATTTTGCTATAGATTTCTTTTCACAAGAGAATTTCAGGTTTCAGGGGGATGGTGGAGGACAGGGTTAAGAGGTGCAGTGGGTTGAATGGTGGCCTCTAAAAAGACACGGCTTTATCCGAGTCCCTGGAACGTGTGGATGCTACCTTTCTTACTTGGAAAAAGGGTCTTTGCCAATGTAATTACGTTAAGGATTTTGAGATGAGGAGATCATCCTAGATGCTCCGGGTGGGCCCTAAATCCAGTGATAAGTGTCCTTATAAAAGAGACCTGATGATGTGGGAATATGGGTGAGTAGAGTGCACATAGTGTGAGGTCACAGGCCAAAGAATGCCAAGGAGTGCTCACTGCCACCAGATGCTAAGAGGAGCATGGAAGTTTGGATCTGTTGATGCCTTTATTTTATCCATCTGGATCCCAGATCTCCAAGAGCAGTATTTCTGTTGTTATATGCCAGCCAGTCTTTGGTGATTTGTTACAGCGGCAGTGCAAAACCAATACAGAAACTTTTTCTGCAGTTATTTGGGAGTGGGATATAATTAGATAATAAGGAAATATGGTTTACAAAGTATACCTGGAGCGTAAGTAATTATTTGCTGATGCAAATATTGTACCATTCAGTATTGGTGTGTGATTCATAGGGCACTTGGAGGCTGTTTAGAGCCTTAGTTATTTAAATTTTTTTTTAATGTTTGTTTATTTTTGAGAGACAGAGTGCAAGCAGGGGAGGGGCAGAGAGAGTGGGAGATACAGCATTGAAGCAGGCTCCAGGCTCCGAGCTGTCAGCACAGAGCCCAATGCGGGGCTTAAACTCAAGAACCTCAAGATCATGACCTGAGCCAAGTCAGACGCTTAACTGAATGAGCCACCCAGGCGCCCTCAAGCCTCAGTTACTTCTTAGGATATCACATTTTTATAACTCCTGAAGAATATCTGAGAGATATTTTCCCTCCTGATGCAATCCAGTGTCCCAGTGCTCTGACACTACGTGGAGTCCTACAGTGCAATTTACGTCTGACACTAGCCACCTGGAGTTTGTGTCCATCACCACAGATTTAAGGGCAAGGTTCCATAAGATGTCCTCAATTCTTTTTTAAAGTTTATTTATTGTGCACACACATGTGCAAGGGGACATTGGGGAGGGGAAGAGAGAGGGAGAGAGAATCCCAAGCAGGCCCAGCAAAGAGCCCAGTGCAAGACTCGATCCTGTGAGCTGTGAGATTCTGACCTGAGCCCAGATCAAGAGTCAGATGCGTAACTGACTGAGCCACCCAGGCGCCCCCAAAATATACTCACTTCTAACACTAGTCGCAAGTATTGGGTCCTCAGATTACTCCCACCTCTGTCCAGCTTGGCAACAAATTTGGGTGTTCCCACGGCTCCCCTCCTTAGATTTGATAATTTGCTAGAATGGCTTGGAATTCAGGAAGGCACTATACTTATGGGTTTAAATTTACCAGTTTAGTATAAAGTACACAAATGAACAGCCAGTGGTGAGGTACATAGAGTGATGTCTGCAGGGTCCCGAGTATAGGAATTCCTGCCTCAATAGAGTTGGGGTGTGCCACCCTCCTAGCACATGGATGTGGTTGCCAATTCAGAAGGTCTCAGAACCTTGTCTTTTAGGGGTTTTTAGGGAGAGTTCATTACAGAGACATGATTGATGGGATCATTGACTATTGGGGATAAACTCAATCTCCAGCTCCTCTCCCCTCCCTGGGGAACAGGGATGGGGCCAAAAGTTTCAAGCTTCTGACAAGGCTCGGCTTTTCTGGTGACCAGTCCCCATCCCAGAGCTATCTTGGGTCCTGCTAGGAGTCCCTTCATCAGTATGAAAGAGGCTCCCATTACCCTTCTCACTCAGGAAATTGCAAAGGTTTTAGAAATTTTGTGCCAGGAACAGGGGACAAAGCCCAAATATCTCTCTATGACCCCACAGTATCAGGTTAAGTTTTTAAAATGTTTGAATAAATTGGGTTTGCTATGCATTTTTAAGTGACTGAGGCTTTTGACCTTGAAACTCATGAATAAAACCTTAAAGTCTTTTGAAGTGTGTAAAGTAAAAGGTACACACAGTCTTGGTGAAGTGAAGTGATGTTTCAAACGACCAACAACGTTGAACTGTTTCTTACTTTTTTGTCTGTAGAGAAATGTTCTTCCCTACAGACCCTAACCATTTATAATAACTCTTTGTCACTGAAACTGCATATATTACTTGTCTGAGAGCAAACCTTAGACCCCGTTCTCTTTTCTTAGGAAGATACTTAAAATGATCATCCTTTACACAGTTTTGGAGAATAGTCATCAGATCTCTAGTCTATATATTTTGTGGTGATTTCATGCCACAAGAAGCACTGTTACCTTCCCTCCATCTCTGTTTCTTCTAAGGCCATTATATTAATGCATCAAGGCTGTGTTTACATGGTAAAGAGCCATTCTGGCAGGAAATGAAATGGTGTTAACAGGAATCGATGCTGTATCCCAGGGGCCAGGAAAGAATTAGATACCATTATAAATATTTGTTTAGCAAATGATAAATCACATGGACCATAAACACAATTTAAAGCAAATGGGATTTTGCCACTATCTGAATTGTTCTAGATAATTTTTTTTTTTTTTTTTTTTGCACTAAGTCTCTAGAGATCTCCATCTGGTTGATTACAGTCAATATATAGGTGAAGTGTGATTACAGTGTTGTAGTGAAGGTAATGATTTTTCTTCTGTTTAATTTTACAGTGTTCTACTTTTGCAGAACAAAGATATTTTACATTTTATGTACCTACATATTCTGATAGTTTTGCCAAGGGTTTCCAACAATTATGCATTTTTTATTTTTGTACTCTGAGAAGTTATGTGTTGGGGAGTCATGTTATACCTGTTCTGGTTATAAAAAAAATCATTACTACCATGTTCCCTTGCTTCTAAGATGCACATTTTCTTCCCTTAAAACAAAAAAAAAAAAATGGAGCATGTATTACGATCATGTGGATACCTGTCGTGGTTCTGAGTTCTCTGCTCCCATCCCCTGCACGTATTAAGTAGATGGTGCCCTTTAAATGAGGGGCATTTGTAAACAGAAGTGATGAGCTGCCTTCCTTTGGGAAAGTAATACCAGGCATGTGCCTGGGGCCCATGATCCCAGCAGGGATGCGGCTCTGAGGGCGCCTGGAGCCTGCAGCAGTCAGGTGAGGTGGAAGGAAGCTTCCTGGTGGCTGAATAAGTACTGGTTAAACAACAGGTTGCTGTGTTGAAACTAGTTACGCACACATTATTGTGCTTGGACTTCTCAGCTGCTTTTAGTCCGCCCAGTATTAGAAATTGAAGCAGTGATTTAGTGACCTTGGACAGAATGGTCAGAGCAAGGACTTTGCGTGGGTCTCTGTCTTCCCATTCCACACTGTTCTTTCCCTGCCACCCTGGGGCCATCCCTGAGATGGAGTGAGATGGCATCTGTCCCCTCTGCTCTCTGGATTTCATTAGATGGCCCTCCACCTCTCTGCTGAGGGCTCATGGTCCATATTATGATCTCTGCTTTCTTCTCTCTGGAAGACTTCGCACAATCAAAGTTTCCAACCCCTCTGGCTCTCCCGACCACAGTAAACCTCCAAAGCGTTCGCTGTGCTTTTCCATGAAAATGAAAATATGAAAACCAAGATATTATTTTGGTTTTAGACTTTCTTCCAAATTCTCATGCTTGTTTTGACTCTGAAATAAAACATTCCTTTGCACGGGTTTTTGGTGGCACTAATCCTTTGCTTATTTTTTCCTATCAAAACATCCACTGTTCTTAGATTAAGATTTTTTATTTTAGGAATTTTTTTTGGTTTTATGATTTCAGATTCCAAACCAATGTTTATTTCTATAATTTTAATGATAGTTGTGACATAAAAATGATTTTAATGATAGGTGTGACATAAAAATGTTACGCTTCTCTAAAGAAAGGAATGAAGTTTGTTACAAAGTTAGGGTTTGGTCAGGGCCTTAAAAGAATTTGTTTGAGACACAGTCTTGGTTATCTTTACGCTCTACTTTGAATGTGCAGTATTATAGATTTTAAATTAATATCACTAGGGTACAGTTCATGCAGTTTTGGCAATAATTTTCCCTGTAGGCTTGTTTCTTACTTTGTAGCACATCTTTCTTTATTTTCACATCTCTATGACTTGGGCAGAAGTTATTTTAATTCCCATTTCATAGATGCAGCAATTGAGATATTAATTTCCAATGAAATTGACTGCTAATATGTGTTGACATGCTTCTTTAAAAAAAAATCTTGGGATGCCTGGGTGGTTCAGTTGATTAATCCTCCAACTTCGACTCAGGTCATGATCTCATGGTTTGTGGGCTCGAGCCCTGCGTTGGGCTTTGTGTTGACAACTCAGAGCCTGAGCCTGCTTCAGATTCTGTGTCTCCCTCTCTCTCTCTGCTCCTCCCCTGCTCACACTTTGTCTCTCTCTCACTCTCTCTCAAAAATAAATAAACATTTAAAAAATTAAAAAAACTTCACAGTAGTGTCAGATAACAGTAACTGAAACTGAAGCTGCAAAATAAAATATGGGCATTTATTTGCATTTATCTTGGGTCTTAGAGATTGCAATCCGGCAGACAGGGTTTTGATCAAAGTTGAAAACATGCTCTGGAAAGATGGAGGAGTTTTTAGAGGAAAGAGAAGATGTTCATAAACTGTTTTGAAGAAAAGATGTTTGGTGCTGGTTTACGTACAGTTGAGGTAATCTATGTGTGATTGGTTGCTAGTGTTAGAAAGTCCATTTTGGTCCATTATAACATAAGTAGATGCCATAGCTTTTAGCTGAATTCAGCAAAAGAATTCTGAGAATTTGGGACAGAATATGTGCATGAGCCGGGCCCACCTCCTCAAGGTCCTCCTTTTTTTTTTTTTTTTTTTAAGTTTTATTTATTTATTTTGAGAGAGAGAATCCCAAGCAGGTTCCATGCTGTCAGCTCAGAGCCTAGCACGTGGCTCCATCTCATGAAAGTGAGATCACGACCTGAGCCAAAATCAAGAGTCAGATGCTCACTCAGGTACCCCTACCCTGTTCCATTTTAAATAGCACTCTTAGCTGTGGTTATTGCATTTTATTCTCTGTTTTACATTAACTTTTGAGGAAGACACTTGTATTACCCTCATTTGATACAAGGGAGGGAAGTGAGGTTTTAAGAGGTTAGAAGACACTTAATGCCACGTACCTAGTAAGTTGGAACCGAGTTCTGTGTCGCTCAGATGAGGATAGCGGGAAGAGGCGGTATGTAGACAGGGCTGGCCATACTGGGGAGACAGTCTGTGCTGACCGACAGGAATGGGGTCCAGAAGAGATGGGTTGTTTTCGGGATGTGGGTGGGAAGCCAAGATGGGATGGGATTCAGTAGCAAATAGGTGCAGAATTAGAAACGCATGTAACTCCCTTGGGAGCTCAGCTGGTGTCCTTGAGACTTGTAATTTACTGAGGATATCCCCTCCAATTTGTCTTGGGACTTTGCTTTACTTTGTGACTAGTTGCATGGTGTGACTTAAAACAAGGCCATGTGGACACCAACTTAGAAGGCGTGTGGCATAGAAGTGAAAATATTTCTTAAAGCTGTCACTTTATCTGGAAAATAAAGGGATTGGATTAGGTGATCTGTAAAATCCCATCTAGAACTGGCACCTTATAGTTTATAGAGATTGTTAAAAATAGGCAGAAGAAATTTAAAATTTAAGATTTGAATTTAATGATATCGTTGCTCTTTTTTTCTTTTTGAAGTGATCATTAAAAAAAACATTTTCAACTTGTCTCTTCTGGAACATTATTTTGGATGGGTATTGGGATCAATATTTTTTGTAGCAATTCTACCACAATAATGCAAACCTTTTTTCCTTCCCTAGGCCCTGCAGGAGCAGCTAAAGATGCGTAAGTAGTTAATACTATGATTTTCTAAACTCTTTTTGAAGAAGACAGTTTTTCATGATCATGACCTTTCAGTATATGTAGATTTGCCTGAAAAGACATGGGGCTACTGGCTGTATTGTGTAAAAATCGAGTATCACCTGGCTTATAACTAAAGTGGTATTTGAAGAATGTTACTGTGCTGTTATTTATTCCATTTTAGCCTTTCATTTGCCCTAGTGCTGTAACTCAGAACTTTAGGGAAGGGAAACGTTTAATTGTGCTTCCTTCCCAACTTGTGCCAAGATTTCTTCTAATTGAAAGCAAGCGGTTATGGGAGAATTAATTAAGCACGTAGCTCCCATGACTATGCCCTAGAGTTAGCCAGTGGAGAGAGACTGGAGCGAGCATTTATCAAATGCACACTGAATCGTTTTAAAATTGAAAGTTAGATTTATTTTCTTAAAGTTTATTCATTTTGAGAGAGAGAGAGAGAGAGGGAGAGAGGAGAGAAGGAGCATGAACAGGGAAAGGGGCAGAGAGAGGAGAGAAGAACCCAAGCAGGCTCCACACCATCAGCCCAGAGCCCGATGCAGGGCTTGAACTCACAAACTGTGAGATCATGACTTGAGCTGAAATCAAGAGTCGGATGCTTAACCGACTGAGGTACCCAGGCGCCCTGATAATTAGATGTCGGAGTGAATGTATGTGACCATTCAACATAGTCGATATTGAGTTGGTCTTCTACACCACAGGGTATCTCATAAAGGGGCATCTGTCTCCCCAGGAGAGGTTCTAGAGCTCAGGAACCTTCCCTATGTTTCCATCCTGCCCCTTCTCTGCACCTCTATCTCTAATCTAGGACAGTAAGGGCATGGCCGTAGGGAGTGCTTGTCGTTACCCTAGTGGAGAGTGGGATGGACTCCAACCCCAGCCAGTTTGGATGTTAGTTTCGATGGACCCCCCCACCACACACACACCAAGGAGGGTACAAAGATTGATTACACACACAATGAGGCTTTCTAGGGGGGCAGAGTAGGCACCCAAGTGGCCCATCAGCTCGAGTGAAGGAAGGGGGTGGCGGTGAGTGCCTTTGGTTTTTATTGGGGTTGGGAGTGGAGCTGGTTGAGGACTCCCATGCAGGGGGAGGGGACTGCATGGCTTTATTCTCCTTGCCAGCATGATGAAGGAAGGCCCTGGCTTTCTTACCCACTGCACTGGTGTGAGGCGGAATGGGGAGCTGTTGGATTTGAAAGCTGTCAGTTGTCAAACAACAAAAATAGAGTCAGTTTTATGTATTTATTTATTTTTATTACAGAGGAAATTCAGAGAAGATTAGAATGGGATGGTAAGGTTTTTCAAGAGTTAAATATGTAATTATGCCGGACTTTGGGTACCCCAGCAGCATACATTGCTTCACACCCCCGGCTGCAGTGTTTGAGTTTATTACCAGAACGTTGAGCAACAACAGCGTCAGCATCCCTACCTTATTCCAGTCCTTGCCGTATCTCGGTCTCCCTCAGGTCTCCCTTCCCTTTCTACACACTGGTGCCAGATCCATTTCCTCCAGCACTCCCCTGCCCTTGTCCGACCTCTGCTCAAAAACTTGCAGTTACTCTCCATCGCCTCTTGGATTGAGCCCAGAATCTTTTGCGAATGGGAAGGCCATTTATGTTTTAGTCTTTGTGGGATGGATTCTGCATGAGGTGGAAGGAAGCACTGCAGTTGGGGTGAGCAAGGCCAAGGGTGAGAAGTGAGCGGAGGCCTCCTCTTTGGGACCTCTCTCGGGCCACCTGGCCTCCTGTGTTTGGTGTCTGATCCTTGTGTTTTGCTGTTCCCTCTGCCTGGAATGGCATTTTTCTCAATTCTGTTGTAAACAATGCTATCTATTCTTCAGGGCTTGTGTCTTGTTTGTGGGAAGAATTTCTTGGATCTCTCAATTGGATAGAGTGTCTTTTTCTTCTGAAATTTTACAGCACTTTGGACCTTTCTGATGACACGTCATATTGGGCTTATATTGTAGCCATTTATCTTGTCCTCCTCGGGCAGTGAGGGAGGTGAAATGTCTTATCCATCTGAACGTCTCCCATAGTTATTAGCATTGTGTTTTGAGTGTAGTGTTCAATGAACAGTTGCTGAATGAACCCTGTCACTTCTATTTAAGGAGAGAGATTGACATCTTGACTTCTTTTTTTAGAGCCATGGAAATTTCTAATAAAATTTAGTGATGCCTTTGTCAACCGAATTAACTATTCTGGGATATGAGATGAGTAATTTAATTACTTTTATAATCCTGAATTCTCCAGATTTAAATTTTCTTTGATTATTTATATATATATGTAACATATATATATTTTTTCATTGTATGTCTTAGAAAGATGTAATTTTATTTAATAATTGACTCTTTTACAAATTAATGTAGTAAGCTGGAAAAAGTTAAAGAATATTATAGGATTACTTTTCCTTGCACAAAAGGTATCTTTAAAAGTGTTCCCTTTTTTTTTTAAGTAGAAGGTATATATTTATAAATCTTAACTATGAATGAACAAGGAGCTATGAAATAAAGAGACTTTAAACTTTTTTTTTATAGCAGGCTTTACGCTGGGCATGGAACCCAGCATGGGGCATGAACTCATGACCCTGAGATCAAGACCTGAGCTGAGATTAAGAGTTGGACGTGTAACTGACTAAGCCACCCAACAATTTAAACTTTTTAATATGAAGATTTCATTTTTTAAGTTTATTTATTTTAAGATTGAAAGCATGAGTGGGGGAGGGGTGGGGAGAGAGATAGGGGGAGAGAGAGAGAGAGAGCGAGAGAGAATCCCAAGTAGGCTCCACGCTGTCAGTGCAGAGCCTGATGTGGGGCTCAAACTCATGAACCATGAGGTCGTGACCTGAGCCAAAATCAGTTAACTGAATGAGCCACCCAGGTGACCCATGAAGGTTTATTTTCTAATCTAGAGAGACTGATCCCAAACCAAAAGAAGTGGCCACAGTTGTATAACGGGGGCTAAGAGTGCACAACTTCGCATAGGGCAACCATCGTATTAGTGTACAGAGAACATAAAAGTCTTTGGGGGAATTACGGTTTATTTTTAGAAGTGAGAAATAGTATGATTACTCTCTTAATATAACAAAAAAATCCATTCTCTAGGGAAGGCTTGTGATTTTTACTATATGTCTCCTCTTTCCAGTTTGCCTCTTTTCTGTAGACAAGAAGCCAAGATATAATAAATAAAATGATACTTCTGCTCCTTAGTAGGTTATTGTCTACTGGGGACCAAAATAGAGGGTGATAAGTGCTAATTATTAAAATAGGCAGAATTGAATGCTGGTCTGGGTCTTGAGGAATGAATAGGAGTTCGTGCGGAGAAGAGAAGCATGGCAGCCCAGAGCAGAGGAGCATGACGAGAAGCACATGGGTGCAGGAGAGCCTCAGCTCTTCTGGGAGGAGCCTGTCAGTTTGTTCTGGAGCCCGTGGGGCATGCTCGGCAGAGATGCAGGATGAGGCCGGGGGAGCTGGTTTGTGAAGGGCCTTTGGTGCCAGGCCAGTAACTGCACTTGATATTATATGCATTCAGGGGCCATCAGAATTTTAAGGTGGGGGAATTCAAAGATTACGTTTGGGCTTTCGGGCGATAACTGCCAAGGCAGGGCATTTAGTGAGCGGGGGGAAGTGTGGCCGCACAGGGAGGTGAGGGGGGGAGGCCACAAGGGGGCAGACCACAGGCAGTAGCCCCGGGAAAGAGGAGAGCTGCTTGGAGTTCAAAGTACTCTTGGAATAGGATGAAGGTTTGTTGAATGACACAATGGAGAAGGAGAGGAAAGGCAGATCTGAGGATCACACGGTGGTTTCAGACTTGAGTCAAGGGCAGGGAATGCTAACGATCCAAATAGGTCAGATGGGCAGAAGGGGGAAGAGAAGACACTGGATGTGGCGTGCTGGCCACACGGGTCACTGGTGGCCTGTAGTTTCCCCTGAGTGATGTGAGTAGTAATCGAGTCAAAGTGGAAATGGGCGAGGAGTGGGGAAGTGCTCTGTGGTCTTTCATTTTACAGTGTTTGCAAGTAAGGGAGGGAAGGCTAGTGTTAGCTTACAGAGGTGATGTGCGGAAGCGTTGAATCACTGTATTGTACACCTGAAGCTACTACTACACAGAGTGTTAGCTAACTGGGGTTTAAATAAAAACTAAAAAAAGTAAAATAAAAACTAAAAAAAGTAAAAAAAAAACGAAAGGAAGTATATCTTTAAAAAGTATAGTTCCTTTTTTTTATAAAATCTTTTAACTTTTATTTATTTTTTTTGAGAGACAGAGACAGAGCACGAGTGGACGAGGGCAGAGAGAGGGAGACACGGAATCTGAAGCAGCCTCCAGGCTCTGAGCTGTCAGCACAGAGCCCGATGTGGGGCTCGAATTCACAAACTGTGAGATCATGACCTGAGCTGAAGCCGGATGCTTCACCAACTGAGCCACCCAGGCGCCCCCAAAGTGTATTTCTGTTATAAAAGGAATACCTAGAAAATTTGGAAAGTGCAAATTTTTTTTTAAAGAAAAAAATTGGCTATTATCCTACCACCAAAGACAGCTATTGTGAACACTTTACACAATTTTCTTCAGTTTCTTCATTTCTTCTATTTCTGTCTGGTTGTGTGTGTGTGTGTGGATGATTTTGTCTTTGGAAGCTTGTTTTGCTTTTTCTGTTTATTTTCTATGTGCCCGTGGATGAAAGGGTAGAAACCAGTGGAGGGAGATGTACTAAGGGTGGTTTGGGGAGGGCATCATCTGTGGTGAGGGGGACCATCTGATGGAGGTGAATCCCAGAAGAGGTGGGAAGGCTAAGCAACTTAGAAAGTTAACCTTAGTAATGTGAGATGAGCAGGGAGGCCTGGGTGAGGGTATACAGGTATACCCTCCTTTTATTGCATTTTTGCTTTACTGTGCTTTGCAGATCCTGTATTTTTCACAAATTGAAGGTTTGTGTCATCCCCACATCAAGTAAGTCTGTGGGAGCCTTTTTTTTTTTTTTTTTGCAACAGCATTTTCAACTTCATGTCTGTGTCATGTTTGGTAATTCTCACAATATTTCAACTTTTTTCCATGTCATATTTGTTATGGTGGTCTGTGATCGGTGTTTATGACTTGCTGAAATCCCAGATGACTGGATGACTGTTAACATTTTCTAGTAATAATGTAGTTTTTAATTAAGGTCTGTACATGGTTTTTGTAGACGTAATGTTATCGTACACTTAATAAACTACAGCATAGTGCATACATAACTTTTATATGCACAGGGAAACCAAAAATTTCATTCGACCTGCTTTATTGTGATATTTGTTTTATGGCCGTGGCCTGGAACCGAGCCTACAGTATCTCTGAAATATGCTTGTAGAGAAATGTGATCACCATAACACAGACCCATGGGTACCAGGGAGTGAGCCTTTCTTTTCCTCTCTCCCTCTGTCTCTTTCAAATTAAACCACAGTGCTGTAACATGCAAAACAAAATAGACACAAATTCGATGTGATGACAGCTGGCTGCTTTCACAAACCTGCAACAACCAGCCATGCTTTTGTCTTATTTCAGTGAATTATCTTAGCTATTTGGCACAAATGGGTTGTGTTGGGATATTTTTGGTTGGAAATGGCAGAAGCCCAGCTTAAACTGGCCTAAACAAACAAACAAAAAGGAATTTATTGGCACGTGTAACGGAAAAGCTCCAGGGGTTTGACCCCAGGCACAGCTGGGTCCAGGTGATCAGATGACAGGAAGAAACTCCTCTCTGCTTTCCTGTTTTGAGCTCCATTCTTAGGAAGCTTTCCTAAGTGGTGACAGAGATGGCCAGCTTTTTAATCTTATCAGCTTAATAATTCCTGTGGAGGGGTGCCTGGGTGCCTGAGTCAGTTGAGCGTCTGACTCTTCATCTCAGCTCAAGGCATGATCTCGGAGTCATGGCTTCAAGACCTGTGTTGGGTTCTGCACTGGGCAGTGAGCATACTTAAAATAATAATGATAATGATAAATATAATAATAATAATAATTCCTGTGGAAAAAGAGCTTTTCTTTCCCAGTAGCGTGATCAAAAATCCTAAGTCTGGGACTCTTCCTGCCAGTGCATGGGGTCATGTTCCTCTCTCAGAATCAACCAGTGAGCCTGGGGAATGTTGGCTTCTCATTGGCCAGGCCTGGGTCATGTGTCCACCACTGGAGCCAATCAGCATCATTAGCTCCACCTGACCATATATGGTCAGAATAGGAGGGGGGGGCGCCTGGGTGGCTCACTTGGTCAAGCGTCCCACTTAGGCTCAGGTCATGATCTTGTGGTGTGTGAGTTCGAGCCCCCTGTCGGGCTCTGTGCTGACAGTTTAGAGCTGGAGCCTGCTTCAGAATCTGTGTCTCCCCCTCTCTCTGCCCCTCCCCTGCTCATGCTCTGTTTCTCTCTGTCTCAATAATAAATAAATGTTTAAAAAAAATTGAAAAAGAGTGAGAGAGTGGTGGTTCTCACACTACAGACAAATGGGATGCTGTTACCCAAATGGAACAAACATACACAAAGTACGTTCTGCAGTAGGTCAATTTCCACCTCTTTATTTAAATTTTAAGCAATTATTCATAAGAATTTTACAAAACATGTTTTAGTAAGAAACAGTATTATAGCAGTTGACACTATTTTAACGTTTGCTACTGAAAAGACAAGATCATAGCCACTCAGTTTAAAAAGGGTAATTCAAGTACTTCTTTCACTTAGAACTTGGATGGTGACCTTTCAGGAGGATTCCATTCTCGACAAAGCAGTTTTATTGCTCTGGAAGGTAGCAGCCATAGAGAAGAATATCTCAGAATGAGTTAACAGAAAACACATTGAAACCCTGCCTTTTAAATTAAAATGAGATTATGAATCTTTCATCTTGAGTGTCCTTAGAATCCTTTATGAATTTCTCACGTCTGGTGCACCTGTGTCAGTTGAACCCTCTCTACTCCTAGTTACAAACCTGAGGGTATCTCATGGGCTACTCCTCTGTGAAGAAGCAGAGGTTGGGGAGGGCAGTGTGGAAGTGGCAATGAAAAAGCATGCATTTTGGAAGCAGAGAGCCTGCATTTATTTATTTTTAATTTTATTTATTTTGAGGGCGGGGGAGAGAGAGAATCCCAAGCAGGCTCCACGTTGTCAGTGCAGAGCCCAATGTGAGGCTCAATCCCACAAACCATGTGAGATCATGACCTTAGCCAAAATCAAGAGTCGGACGCTTAACTGACAGAGCTCCCTGGGTGCTCCGCATTTAAACTTCCTACTACCACTTACTAGCGATGTGATACTGTGTCCTCCTTAATCTTAGCTGTGACATTGGGATGATAGTAAGTGTACCGAGCAGCCATCTTCATCATTCTCATCGTCATCGTTCTCAGTTCCTCGAGCTCATTTTAAGGAAGACTGTGTGCCATGTAGCGATTTCCAGCCTCTGCATTGTCCCATTCTGTACCCATGACAATCTGCAGGACACAGTAAGGCTACTGCATTTTACACATGAGGATGTGGGGCACGAGGAAGTGTCGTGATGGCTATTGGTACAGTATATTTACTATCGCAGGATGCTACTTGGCATTATGCTTGCTGCTGCTGTAAATGCGAGTTAGAATTATTCGATGTTATAAGTGTCACTGAAAAGACTTGGCAGAGGCTCCGTCACAAACACCAGACAGTAGAAGACCCAGCGCAGAGCTGCAGCTTGGAACCGCACAGTCCCACTGCCTGCCCGTCAGTACACGGTCGGGTTCTCCTTAGGTAGAGCAGTGCCATAGGACCACGAAGAGAGAAAACAGATTGGGGGGTTCATTGTGGGACACAGGGCCATTGGTGACCAGCAGTGGTTGCTGAAATGCTTGGATGCCAGGCACATGCTAGAGAGGGGGACCCCTAAGGGGCTGATGAATGAGGGGACTGGGCTGGTAGCTGGACTGGAGGCTTCTTGGGAATGGGCGGGGGAGGGGAAGATCAGAATAATGATTGTTTTCCCCCTCTAGGGAGCGAGATTGTCTACTGTAAAATGTCAGAGGTTAAGTAATTCCAGGAACTAAGCTCTTGAGAACAGCCATGGGAGTGAGTTATTAGAGTAGCAACAAAAGTTGTTGGAATAAAGGAAGTCAGCAAAATGTGAAGCAAAGGTCAATTGGGTGATTTTCATGGAATTTAAAATACCCGGATAATGATGGTTCAGAAGAAAATCTTTGGGTCAGGGCCAGAATCTTTAGTGTATTTGGGGCATGCGTAGCAGGGTGCTGGTGCCAGAGGAGAGTGTTTGAATGAAGGTGACATTGGTCCTGTCTGAAAGAGCTCTGTGGGGCGGTTGCGAGCCTGCTGGCTTCATCTCCTGTTTGGAGACATTGGGGGATTTTGAGAAAAGTGATCCCATCAGGGAAAAGCCACATTTTCTTGGGGGTAAGGAGGTGGAGAGAATATTCCGGTCTTTAGCAAGTGATGCCTCTACAGCCAATGCCAGAATAGTCCCAACCACTGTGTGCTTCTTAGAAGGAGAGCAGAAGGAGGGAAGAGAAATTGCACTTTGGCTCTCAGTCCATTGCCCGCATACAAAGAGTGAATGTTACGCATATTTTCCAGTAATACATTCTGGAAGAAAGAAAAGGACCAATATTGGCCAAGGGGGTCATACAAGAGGAGAGATTTGTTTTATTTTATTTTATTTTTTTATGTTTTATTTATTAATAGGAGAGAGAGAGACAGCGTGAGCAGGGGAGGGTCAGAGAGAGAGGGAGTCACAGACTGAAACAGGCTCCAGGCTCTGAGCTGGCAGTCAGCACAGAGCCCGACACGGGGCTCAAACCCACGAACCGCGAGATCATGACCTAAGCGAAAGTCGGACACTCAACCGACTAAGCCACCCAGGCGCCCCAAGAGGAGAGATTTAAAGATAACTCTCCAAAGAAGTTTGGGAAATGTTGAAGAAATGAATGAGGTTATATATATTGCAAAATATATAATTAAGTGTTTGGTAGAATTGATTGGAATCACACTTAAAAAGCAGGAGCCATCATGAGAACGTATCGTAAAGAAAATCAAATGATTAGACTTTGTCCAGAGAGCTGTAGTGTCCGCGGAAGTCAACATTGCCAATTAATAAACCTATTCCAAAATATTATCATCAATGGCAACTAAAAATAGATAATTGGAGCTATGCACACGGTCTCCAGAGGTTTCCATACTAACTCTTATCGTTTACAAATCAAAATAAATTTGGCCTCTTTAGCGACACCACAAATATGGAAAAAGAAGAGACTGCGGGCTGTTTTTCTACTTGTTAGAGTATTGCTAATAAGAAGCTCTATATTTAGACCATTTTTCTTGATAAATAAGTGAAAACATAAATCATTTCCTTGCCACACAACTATGTTCGTTCTGGAAGGTCAGGGAAATGAGAACTTTGTGATTTTAAGGCAAGCAGTGGCCAGGCTGAAAACAAGAGGTGATAATTTGCGTGGCTGGCTTGCTGGCTAATATTTATCACCTGTGTTTGTTCCTGAAAGTGCACATAATGTATCCGGGCCATGGTTCCATTTATTTTATCTTCGGAACCTTTTTTTTTCTCTTTTTAGGTCACTCGGGATAGCTATTCTACACAACCCAGAAACCAAGCAAATAATAGTGACGAAAATATTTTGACTACCCGGTATTACTGAGGAAGAAAAAGTAGTGGTTTACATTTCGTAGAGTGACTCTGAATAAGGTTTCTCTTAATTAAAGTGGTAGTTATTGATAAGTTGGAAATCACAGTAGGATAAACAAAAAGGTTTAAATGTCCTGTGCAGATACTGGGTTTTAAACAGCCGTCCTCAAATATGTTCATGCAAAAAAAGACAGGCAGAAGGGAGCCAGCCTGCCCCAAACAGCGACCACAGACATGTGGCTGGTTTTGAAGCAGCTCATTTTCTATGACCTTGACTTTAAAAAAGTCAGAGCTTATTCCTGTTTAGGGAGAAATCCAGTCTCTCTGGTTCATTTAGGAAAGGTCCTCAAGGCTCGTATGAAGCAGACTGGGTGTGCCATTACCTAGAGAATGTGGATCCGTGTAGACATTGCATCTGAGCAGGCTAGGAAGGGCACTGTGTGGCTTTAGCAGGCTCACAGGAAGTAGGCTAGAAGTATTCGATGGAAATGCTGAGATAGAAGAAAGCAGTTTTGAAACCCGAAGTTATCCAACTGTGAGCTCAATTTAGGTGGTTGCCGTTGGTCGGTTGTTTTTTTTTTTTTTTTTTTTTTCTTTTTCTGACATGCCTGTGGGAGGGTCATGGGTTGGGTCAGTTTTGGTGAGATAGAAATCAGTAACCGGTGTACCGGTCTGCAAGGGTGTGTCATTTTTAAACTCTCAGTGGAGGAGTTATCTTCTCAACAATCCCCACAGTGGGGGAAATGTGTTCCCTTGTGGTCCACGCTCAGTAACACGTTGCTGATACTGTGACCGAGAACCTGAGTCAGGGCCTGTGAGCCTGAGTCGCAAGGGGTGGCTTCACCCTCGACGCATTCTTTGCCCCTGCACATCTATCTAGTTTTTGATAAAGGAAGCTGAATCTTTGCTAACAGACGGAGACCCAGTTTTAATTAAATGCCCAACATATTTCTGAAACCTGGTCCAAAATTGTTATGTTCCACATGTTTGTAAGAAATGTTCTTGTGATTTAAAAGGCTTTCCTCATAAGATGGGGTATGAGGTTATGATTAAAAATGACTTCATTATTACATTTTTTCAAATATGGCATCACTTGTCACACATTTTTGGAAATGTCTATGATCAGAAATACAGCACTGTCCTGATCCTAGAGGAAGCTGTTTAGCAGCAGGCTTGCAGTCATGCCCCTTCTGGAGCAAACAGCATGGCCCTCAGGGGCACTCTGTGTAGCAGTGGTTCACACATAACTGGAAAATGGAGTGCCTTCTTGTTAAAAGTAAGGGAAAGCTGTTAGTGCTCCTTTGCTCCTTTGCTCTTCGTGCGACAAAAGTAAGTCTTCCTTCTGAGGCCGGTCCTGGGCACGACTGCAGAGTGGACCATGTTTGTACCTGAGCCCCTTCCCTCAGGTCCCCTTCCTTGAAGCTCTCTCCTGTGCCTCTCCCTTCACTGACACCGAGTGGGGTGCACACGCCTGCCAACAGAGAACTTGAAGTTATAACTAGCCATAAATTAAGCTTCATTTAAATCTTGGCCTTTCCAGAACCTTAAATGAATTCAGATGGGTGTTTGCCTACACCACTAAGTAAAAGAAGCCAGCCTGTGTGCCTCTTCACACTTTCCCTTCCCTCCCTTTACTCTTGACTGAGTTGGGGAAACCAGGAATCAAGAGGGCCCTGACTTTCTTGCCTTGTTGTGTTAGGGCGTTGAAACTGTCAGATGGGGGTCGCCTGGGTGGCTCAGTCGGTTGAGTGTCTGACCCTTGATTTCAACTCAGGTCATGATCTCATGGTCGTCGGATTGAGCCCCGTGTTGGGCTCCACACTGTGCATGGAGTCTGCTTGAGGTTCTCCCTCTGTCTCTGCCCTTCTCCCCAACTCGAGTGCTCTCTCTCTCTCTGTCTCTCTCTCTCTCTCTGTTTCTCAAAATAAATAAATAAACATTAAAAAAAAGAAGTCTGCCTGCCTCTTCACACTTTTCCTTCTCCTCTACTCTTTACTGAGTTGAGGAAACAAGAAATGAAGAGGGCCGTGACTTTCTTGCCTTGTTGCGTTAGGCCATTGAAATGGTGTCAAATGGAAGGGCCTTTTCTGTTAGCTGTTTTAGATCCAGTGCAGGTTGAAGGAGCACTTTGTAGCTTTACAGTCTCCAGTTCTACTGGGCACAGTTGTTTTAGCCTCTTCTGTTTCTTACTTCTCTGGTCAGAGCACTAGTTTGGCCTAAATTAGAATTGATGTGAAACAAAGCTGATTTTTCTTTCCCCATTTTTGCCAGACAGAAACTTTTGGTTTTCCTGGCATTGCCTTTGGGAAAGGGGTAGGCCTGCTGGGTGGGGGGGGTGTGGAGTAGGGTCCCCTCACCTGGGGAGGTGGTCTCGCTGGGTGATGCTTGTCCTCAAGACCTACTCCGTCCGCCCCTTCCTGCCTCTAGAGTCAGAGCTCCATGTGTTCCCAAGGGACAGACACAGAGTCTGACCTGTGAGGAAAGAGCTTATACTACAAAGCAATTGCAGGATTTTGTTCTTTACATTACCAGAAACTAAAGGAATGTGTGCAGAAATGAATTCTAAGGGTGTGAGACCCAGGCAGAAGGAATATATACAGGGCTGGTATTGTATTTAATAGAGATTGTGTATTGAATAATTTAGGTGCATGGTGGGGACTCTAACAGTTTATTAACCTGGTTGGCGAGACTCTGCATCAATGAGCTTATACTCTATCCAGGGGCAGAGTAGGTCACAATTTCCCTGGGATCCTGGAAAGGAAGAAATCCAAAGGCTTAAGGAAATAGGGATATTGGTGTGAATTTCTCAAGTATGACCTGCTCCCCACTGCAGAGGACACCCCCCCAACTAAGGCTTTGAATAAATTGGAGAACACATAGTAAGAGGGTGTCCCCAATAAGCTCTAAGGGGGTGGCCCTCTGCAAGGTGGCTGTACCCCTGAGATGGGCTTTTTATCTCACGTGGTATGACAGAATCCCAGAGGACAGGATCACATGTCTACCAAGTGGTAGTGAACTTAACCACCTGAGACAAGGTGGACACACACCATCATAGAGAGCAGGCTGGGGTGACGGGGCACAGGGGCTCATCCTGGAGGGACCTCTGATGATAGCTGGTTGATTACAGCCTGCTGAGGGATAAATTCAGAGGGTAGCCTTCTAAAGGTTCATTTCTCCCTCTCTGTATTTTTATAAGAGGAAAACTTCTGGTCTGTGAGCCAGAAACCTAATTTGAGTCATTACAGTGGAAAGGCATAGCCACTTACCCCAGTTTCCAAACTCAAGTCAGACTCCCAATGATTGAGGCCATGTTTCCTTGAGGGAACTTTCAATGCCGTCACCTATATAGACTGTAGATATTTCTCCACATCTTCTTCAAAGGGACATGTGTCCATTTACTAGAGTAGCTGTGTCCAGAGCAAAAGGAAGTACCTGTCCCTTTAGAGTTTTCTAGATACTGACTCTGAATTGATGTTAATTCCTGAGAACCCAAAAATGCCACTGTAGCCCACAAGTCCATGTGTGGGCTTACGATAGGAAATGTGGCTAATGATCAAATTATAGTGTGTCCAGTAGTCTGGAGACCCATGCTCTGGTTTTTCCCTTAGTTCTTGAATTCATTATCAGAAGAGACATATTTGGCAACTGGGAGAAGCCACCCATTGACCCCTTGACCTGTGAAGTAATGACTGTCATGGTAGGAAGGGCCAAGTGGAAGCCCATGGAATTTTCCTTCTCTACTAGAATAATAAACAAAAAGGGATGCAGCATTTCCAGGGGGAATTGCAGAAATTAGTGCCAGCACCAAAGACTTGAAAAAATGATGGCAACGAGATACTTCTCACATCTCCCATTTAACTTGCTTGTTTGGTCTGTGCAGAAGGGAAGCTTATTTTAATTTATTTTATATTTTTATTTATTTCTGAGAGAGAGAGAGAGCAAAAGCGTGAGCAGGGGAGAGAGAGAGACACACACACAGAACGTGAAGCAGGCTCCAGGCTCTGAGCTGGCTGTCAGCACAGAGTCCGACGCAGGGCTCGAACCCACGAACCGTGAGATCATGACCTGAGCCGAAGTCGGACGCGCAACTGACTGAGCCACCCAGGTGCCCCAGGGAAGGTTTATTTTAGAAAGTGACTTTGATTATTGTAAACTTCGTGAAGGGGTGATTTCAGCTGCTGTTCAAGGTATGGTGTCCTTATGGAAAATAGCCAATGTAGCCTTGAGCTCCTGTTATGCAGCTTCTGGTGTGGCAAATCCTTTCTCTCTGAACCCGTTTGCAAGGATTACAGAAGCAGTTTGCTTTTACCTGGCGAGGCCAACAGTGTACATCACAGTCTTGCCTCTGTTTCATAAATCCCCTTGCTCCCCCTCATTCTCTGTTCTGCAACATCTTGATCCTACTGGGATCCTTCAGCACATATGACTGGTCCCATGCATTGACCTTGATAAACAGCAAGTAACAAGTGCTTTCGATGCTTCAGTAAGACGTTTCAATTCAGGAGGTGGGAGATACACCCTCTTCTTGCTTCCAAGTAATGTATGGGTTAGCGTTCCACACAGAGAAAAGGAAGCCACATTAACTATTTTAACAAAGAGAATTCACTAGGAGGAGTTGGGTAAGCAGGTCTTGGAGGATTGAGGGTGTAGGGGAGGATGACTGACTGATCAGGGGTGCCAGTAGCAGGACGTCATTCCTTGGGCTGGAGCGACGAAGGAAAGTGGTTCAGGCCATCACAATCTGGGAGTTGGAGGAGGAGGAATCTGTGGGTTGGGACCCAGGCTTCTGAGGCGGTGGGGGTGGGGGTGGAGGCGCACTGCCAGGTCGGTGCTGTCACACCCGAATGCTGTCGTCCGGGGCCTGCTCTGGAGACGGAGCCAGCTGCCGGGCTCATGCAGACAGGGGCAGCAAGCGCGGCCGGGAAGAGCGGCCCTCTTTCCCTCCTTTGCATTTACGTCTCTTCATTTTGTCCGTCTAGCATCCCCTTTGGTGGAACCTAATAGGGAGCCTGGTGGCAGAGGAGAGCATTTTTCAGAGCCCCAGCCCCGCAGCCCCGGGTGTGGGGAGGGGCAGGATTTGGAGGCGAGAGGTCACAGCTGACAGGAGACACTGAGTCCTGCACAGGTCCCCTCGCAGGAGCAGCAGTGCCGCATAGTTGTCTCCAGATCGCTCTTGACTCCTTGGTAATTTGTGCTGGTTTTCCTTCCCTGTCCTTGACCCCAGCCCCTGGCTCCATGATGGTGAAAGTGGCACCAGGGCAGGGGAGGAAAAGGAACCAGTAAAAATTACCTTTTACTTTTTGTTTGTAGGTGATTTGGTGATGGTAGCTGGTCCCTCACCTCCTACTACCCTGTGTCTGGGTCTCCTGGTAGGAACCTCATCCTCAAGGTTTCTTCCCCATTTCTGGTAAATTTTCCAGTTTTCAGTGCCTCTGCTTGCAGCTGTCTGGGCACTGACTCCTGAGCTGTGTTTCAGAACTATTCCTTGGGAGTGGATTGCTATGATGGGGGCTTTGGTCTGGTTGATGTATGTGCACTTGCTCCTTTTCTGAGGGAGAAAGATTATGGATAGACCGAGTTTATAGAGATATTTGGACCAGTTAGCACCAGAGGTGGGGGTGGTTAAAGTGCAGCAAAGCAGTTTGTCCTCTTTTCCAGTTTATCTGCCATGACTTGGCCTTGGTTTTGCTCTATTGATGTTTTTTAGCATGGAACAGTTCAATAGTCAGGTTCTTCTCTCTGAGGTTCGAGGGTGGAGCCATTCTTTGTCTTTAACCTCTGCTGTAGTGCCGGCAGCATATAGGGTGGTGCTGAGGACCTTCTAGACCATCTGTCCGTGGCTACTGTTCACACAAAACTGGGGGAGATGTGGCTCCCTCCACTTCCTTCACTGGTTTGAGGACCAGATTTAGTACTTGAGCCACATTCACAGCTTCAGGCCTCACAATAGCCACTGCCCTCCCACTTAAGCTGTAGTGACCAGAAAAGAAAAATAAGTCCTCAGTGGAAAATAGAAGCTCCATGGTGGGGCGTGCTCTGGCCTGAGCCTGGTCCCCAGCCTGGTGTTCTGAATCAGCGGGGCTGAAGGAGGACCACAGTCCATTTTCAAGACTTCAGAAATTGAACAGAAATCTGCATGTACCTGAAAAGAGGCTTATCAAAATGTAAAACTGATTTGCCTTTGATTCAAAGGACACAGGCTCCCCCTTGGTCATCTCCTGCTCATCAGAAGCTCTCTTGGGCACCTGTACGTGTAAGAAAATATGCATCCATGAATTATTAAGGCAGGCTGATAACAAAATCCTTCCAAATTTTATTTTGTAAGTAGAAAAAAACTGATTCTTTAAAATGGTGTACAGGTGGGACAGCCCAGATGTTCAGGCAGCCAGGGCATTCTTCAAAACCGAAGAATTTCCGCAAAGATTAGAATTCTGAAGGCTTGCTAAGTGCTTAGCAGTATGGTAAGTTCAATCCCCCATTTTGAACTGCCCCAAGATAATGTCCACTTCTCTTATCAGTAAGAAATGACATTTTAGGAATCTCGACTGCTGCTTGGTGGACCACTTCTTCTTATAATACAGTTGGGGCAGGACCACATTACGCCAGCTGGTAGGATGCTGTCCACTTGGCCACGATCAGGGCTGCATTTGGTCCCCAGGTGCCTGAGCACACCGGCGTGGACCTGTCTGTTCACAGGGAGGTTGGCTTTCGACCACCCACCGTTTTCTGATGTAACCTGTCTGGACCTGGCTGTCCAGGTGAATAGACTCTAACATAATTGTCCATCAGGGCAATTTTTGAACTTGGGTAAAAATGAGTTGTATAGCAATTCAGCGAATCCTGTGAAGAAGGATTGTTGCTGGTGCAGTTAGAAGTTTCTCCTAATGCTAACAAAACGATGACTAAGACTCTTTTACTGTCTTACTTTCCTCTTTCCTTAAGTGAGATGATAAAAATTGGAGAGATCCAGATTGGCAGATGGGAGTGTTTCTCTGATATACTCAAGCATGGGCTCACAGTTTCTGAAGGAGGAGTCGGAATCACACAAACTGGGAGCTGAATTCTGGCTCTGTTACCTGGCTCTATAACCTTGGTCATGCTACTCAACCTTTCAGAGCCTCAGTTTTTCATGTTTAAAATGTGGCTAATACCTGCCATGTGATGAGGAAGCCATGCAACAAGCACTAGCAAAATGCCCGCGCAGTTACATAGGAGGCGGTGAGAGCGAGGTGATGCTCAAAGCTTTTGCAAGAGTGGTGTGGAGGCAGACCCCAGGTCGGGAGTGGCCACCCTGCTGATTTGTCACTGGCAGTGTTCTGACTTTTCCATCTTCCTATTTGAGAGACAAGTGATGACTCAGAACGTGGAGCGCAGTTTTGGGTGTCAGGTGGGGTCTAAATGTCAGTCTTACTTGTTGGTCTTACTGATGACATGGCTCTGTGAACCTGCTTCCCCAGGTCCAAACTCTCAGAGCTGTTGTGAGGAAGAGCACTGATGCCTGTGAAGTGCTCTGCTCTGTGCTTGACTCACAGGAGAGACTTAGTGATGCCGCCATTTTTACTCATGTGGTCTTCGTATTGTAAAGTAATTGTTTGTGGAAGGAATAGATGAAGCAGCGGCCTAATGCATGGGGACATACATACAAAGGCAGGCATTATAGCATATTTGAAGAGTGGGTATCCAATAAGTCTTAAAATGATATTTTTAATGACTTAGTAATTTGTCTGAAGCTTAATTTATCACCCAATACCTATGGCAGCTGCATTATCATTTCCTGCAAGTTAGATGTACAAAGTTGTTGATTAAATATATAGTGGAGGCAACAGAGTGGGTTTCAGGATATTGAATACTTTATAAGAGATAATAGTTTAAAAATAACTTACTGTTTTCTTATATTGGGGGGAGTTTAAATATATTTTAAAACTTTTAGTATATCCTTAAGCAGAATCAGGCGAGGGAAGAAAGAATTAAAATAAATAGAGTTGGATATGAAAAGAATAGCTGTGCCAGAAAATGAGACATCGAATTTGTCCAAACCTACCAGTAGCTTCAGAAACAACGTCATGATGGCATTAGCCATTTGAGACCAAGGTAAACAGTTCTAGTAATCTTGAACCAGTTAGTCACCATCATTTTCCTATTATCTATACTGACGGGTTATAAATCCATTTTAATTAAAAGTGAACACCACCTTGTTATACCACTTCACTAAAGTTTAACACCATTTCTACTACAGTATGATTTTGACACCTTTGAATTAAAAAACGATCCAACTTTAGCAAGAAATGAATGAAGTTGACAGTTATCTGGCAAATTAGGTTATGTGCTCAGTTTGGATAAATTAGATCTCAAGGTGGATTTTGCACTCCATCAGAGTAGTAGCTGTAGGCACAGCCAGTGCTCAACGGTGATTCCCAAATCTGCACCTCCCTTCTGCAGAGGCCTGAGACTAACTGGCGGTTGCAATGAAGCAAAATCTCATGTACATATTCATTTGAAGCATTCACAACTTTTAAATGGGTGAAACCATGATTAAACAGTCCCTAAAATTAGAAGATTTAATGAAGCTATTCAGATGTTTTCATTCTTCTTGAAATCCCAAAGCCCTTTAGGATTACATGTTGGATTCAGCCAGATACATTTGAATCTTGGGTTATTTTCCTTTAAGAAAAGTAACTTATGTATGCTAACTAGTGCTTGAGGGAAAGCTTCCTGATCCTCTTAGAAATATTCCAAGGGATATCAGTAGAATATGGATTCCTCTCAAGCAAAGAAAGAGGCTGTGCATTTTAAAATTGTGATCCCTTCTAAAAATTTCCTTTTAAACATCTATTCTTTCTCTGTGCAGTAGATCATATGTAAAATGGCCCGTTTATATAGAAGGAAGTCAAATTGACATGAACTCTTCTGCACTAAAGAAATCTCTCATACCTAGGATTGTACCACCAAGTGGCATGAGAATCACAGAATCCTAGTATGCCAGGTCTCTCGGGCGGGCACCTTGGGCATCATCTGGTTGACCATTTAATTTACAGATGAGATGCAGGCAGGCAGCTTGCCCACAGCCTGCCTGTGCGGGTGGCACACCCATGACAAGAAGCCAGGCTTCCTGAGGCCAGATTAATGTGCTCTTTTCAATCTTGGTTGCCCTCCATTTGTCCTTTTGTTTAGCAGTTGGGCTTTCTGGTGTTGGCTGGATTTGCACAGTTTGTTAAGTAGAAAATGACTGATTTTTTAGTGCATGAATGATTGAGGTGGAAACAATAGTGTGTTATAGAAATACTTGACAGAAGAACTTGAGTAAGCAAAATTGACTTTCGGTCAGTAGTCCTCTTTTTCTCATAACCAAAGAATGAAGTCTGACAACGTGACCAAATGGCTCATAGCAAATATTTTTGACTTTTCAGAACAGAAGAGTCAATAACAGAAGATGACAAGAGGAGGTATGTTTGATATTAAAGCTGGGTTTAATTAAGTGAATAATTCTGCCATCCTTCATGGATTAATTTAACTCATGGATGTGATTTAACACTATAGTACGTTACCAATAACATAGGTTACACCCAGAAAACTTCTGGCACAGAGAATACGGGTAGGAGCATGTGATCTGAAAAAGAACTTGCCCAGGGTTCATAAGCCTTGCTTTTTTTTTTTTTTAATTTCTTTTTTTAAATTTTTATTTATTTTTGAGAGAGAGGAGAGACAGAGTGTGAGCGGGGACGGGTGGATAGAGAGGGAGACAAAGAATCCAAAGCAGGCTCCAGGCTCTGAGCTGTCAGCACAGAGCCTGACATGGGGGCTTGAACTCACAAATGGCAAGATCATGACCTGAGCCAAAGTTGGATGCTTAACTGACTGAGCCACCCAGATGCCCCATAAGCCTTGCTTTCAAGCAAGCTTGGTTTTTGTCTTGTGCACATGGCCTGTGCTGGTTTCCATCCAGTGGCCTTTGGATGTGCTATTTCTCCCTAACGGATGACTTCCTTCATTGTCGCAGCAATGAAGGAGGTGTTTACCTCCACCTTCCCACTCCTCCTCTGGTTGACTGCACTCTACTCTCATTACTCATTAGCTCTGTCTCCCCTCCTTTTATGTTTATATCTACCTATAGGGAAATGTTTCTGTGTGTCCATAGCAACTACTACCACATTGACCACTCTGGATTCTTGATGACTGTTGACTCATTAACATGTCACTCTATGGATATTTATTACCCTACTAAATTATAAAAATCCCAACTTCTTTTTTTCTTTTCCATTCCAAGTTAAATATAAAAAAATTCTATTAACTCAGCACATCTTTCTTGTTTCATATAGAGCTTCTTTTTAATATAGAAAAAAAATATATTTCCAACGACAATAATATTCCAAATTCTACTTTTAAAAAGTCACGAGGTACTTTAATACTTCTATAATTGTTGGCAGTACCCCTTGCTTCTATCACTTTCTGCAAATATAGAATCCCATTGATATTGGTCTGATTTTTCTGTATCTGCTTCTTGTCACTAAGAAACTATGGAGGGGTCTATGTAGGTCTGCCCTCCGAAGCTGTCAATATGGTATCCAATCAAACAAAGACTGTACGAAAAAGTAAGTACAATTGCGATATTTACTTTCTCTAAATATTTATCTGTTCGTTTTTGTGGAAAAATATGGGAAAAAAATGAAACTTACATTTCACCTTGCCCAACTCAACCCCCATATTACTTGTTTGCAGTCAACCATGTAGAAAACCCACTATCTGTTCATTGTAATCATTGGTTGAAATTGCCACCCACATGGTGAGAGTAATTCCAGGGCAAGATTTAGCTTCTATTTGTGGTTCTGCTCCATGGATTAAATTTTTTTCCATGGATAGTTTAAATTTATTGTTAATTTCAGTGACGATTGGTGTGACAGTGAAAGCGAATGAGTGAGTAAGTTTATGGAGTTCTTGTAGAACATAAAGGTAACTATTTGTAATCTATTCCTCTAATATGCTGATAGCAGTCTGATGAGTAGAGGAGAAAACAACTGCCTATTGTATAAGTAAATGAAGTTAGGCCTCATTTTCTGTTTCAATAAATAGTAATTGTGGGACTAGTGATGTCTTTTTGATGCCAGCGTGCATAACAGCTCCTTACAGGTAGCTTCTTAGGTGTGTGCCTTGTGGTGCAGAGTGCTCGCCTGTCAGCCACTGTACAGTTGTCTGGTGCAGAGTTTGAAGGGACTGCTAATATGTTTAGTTTGCACACAGGCTGTCTTACCTCATTTGTAACGCACTACAGTTATTTGTTCCCCATTGCTATTTCTCTGCTTTATGATCTGGACTAGCGCATACATATATGTCACTAGTAGTCATCATTTTATAGGAAACTAGAGTATGATCTTTATAATCTGATCATTTAACTTTTCTTAATTTTCTCTTTAAGATTAGAAGAAAATATCATGACTCAATGATCAAGAGGTACTGTATGTTTTCTAAATAATTGTACGTATTTAGCCTTGATGATGAATGATATTGTTGCTATGTATATATGTATGAATAGATGTTATTACTATGTATTTTCAAAAAATTTTGAACTTCAAAATTAGGTAGGAGGGGTCACATCTTGTGGTTAACTGTATGAAATGGAGTATGTGATATTGTAGAGGGATCTTTGATAATTAAATGATTTTATTTGCAGTTTTATTTTTCATTTCATTTTGTTTCAAATGCAACTTATTTAATAGAATAATTTAAGTGTTTACCTAAACATGAAGGTTTCACTCTTCATTGCCAAAAACTGAGGAGCTAAGACTTTGGAAATGACAGATAGGGAGAGACCAGAGAGGCTGGGACTTGGCAATTAGATTAGGATCAATATGAAGTGTTTGGCCATAGCCAGGCATCAGGTAATATACAGAGTGGAGATATATCTGTGCCAAAGCTCCAGTAGAGATGGGCAGTCCTCAGTGTACACAGATGCCATATGCAAGCAGGAATAGTAAAACCATAGGCCGAGTTTACAGGCTGGGAATTATAAAACATGTTCCATATGCACAGGAGCAACCACCATCTAAAAGACGAGGCATTGCGGACCTGGTATCCCGGTGAAGAGCTTGGAGTTAGAATTATCGTAAGACAAGCAAGAACAAGGACAGGAAAGAAACAGCTTTCCTTTAGTAACTACCCTCTGTGTGCCAGTCTCTAAAAGATGCCCAGTGGCGTTTCCATGGAGGCAGAAAGTCCCAGTTCACCTGTCCACCGACACATACGATGCTTGGATCCCCCCTGCCTCTCGGTCTTGCTGAGTGACATCCAGCCTCTTGAAGGTCCTGTGATTGGGATCAACATTATCCCGAGATGACCCATTCTCTTTTGGGAGTAAGACAACCTTGGATTTGAATTCAGGCTCTTTCACTTATTAGCCGGGCAAGTTACTTTCCCCTTATAGCCTCCATTTTATAATCTGTAAAATGGCACTAATGCTTAGCTGGAAGGGTGTTGTTAGCATTCAATATGAAGTAAATGGTAGTTTCTGCGATCGTTGTTGTCGTCGTCATCATCATCATCACCATCATCATCATCATCATCACCATCATCCTATTCTTTTTTGTAACCAGAATCCAGCATTTGGCAGACCCAGAGCAAAACTGATTTGATATTGAACCCACTTCTTGCTCAGGGCCGGTTACTGGAGTTGGTGTTTGGGGTGGGAAGGGAGCACAGAGTAAGCTTCCCGGTGCAGACAGATGAGCTTTCCCACTGGGGGCAGGGACACAGAAACCATACCCAGACAAGAAATACAATAATCTTGGGCAGACACTTCTCCAAATACTGTCTCCTCAAGGCAAGAGCGTTATGGAGCTTTATTCCCTCGTGCCCATGACCACAGCAGAGAGCACTGAGTTTCTTTCTGGGAATTTGCTGGAGACTTTCTATTTCTAGTATTTTTTTTTAATACTTATTTTTGAGGGAGAGAGAGAATGAATGGGGGAAGGGAAAAGAGAGGGAGACACAGAATCCAAAGCAGGCTGTAGTCTCTGAGCTCCATGCTGTCAGACCAGACAGAGCCTAATGTGGGGCTTAAACTCATGAACTGCAAGATGATGACCTGAGCCAAAGTCAGACGCTTAACCAACTGAGCCACCCAGGTGCCCCAAGTTCTAGTGTTTCTAATAGAGTTCTAACCTTCCAGATTGCCTGCCAGTTTTCCCCTGTGCAGAAATACTTTTGTTATTTGCATCAAATGAAAAGATAATCGAGTTGAAAGTAAGCATGTGTTACTCTCCTGAAAATGGGTTATATTTCAGAAAGCACAGGAATAGAGTGGAAAGAGGTGTCGTGAGATGAGGGCTGTCAGGAGACTCGGGAGCTCGTACTCACACAGGACCTTAGAGGAACCCCTTACCTTCTCTCAGGTTTTCTCAACATCTGTTTTTTCATGGGACAACTAGACAAGATGGTGGTTCAACTTTGTGTGTGCAACTAAAATTCCCAGATAACCATTTAGCAATCTTGCTGGTAAGCCAGCCCATGACTTTAGACTGCTAGCTAAAACACCTCTTTACTGCTCATGACTATAAACATATTATCTTATTGCCTTCCCTCTCTCTTTGAATTGCGTGAAAAGTTTTCTAAGTTGAAAGGCTCTTCTTTTTCCATTGTTGCTAAGCGTCACTTACCTGTGATATGTCTGAGCTCATGGCTCTCTGGGCTTAAGTTATTGCTCAGAAACCCTGAGAAGATTGTGTTTTACAGAGGAAGATACTTTATGGAAAGGATCAGAGACCTTTTTTGACCTGGCATGTACAAAATCTCTCAATAATGCCACTGAACTCTCTCAGTGACCAGAGCTCAAAGTTAATTTGGTTACTTTGTGAAACAAACTGAGGAGTGATTTCAGAATCTCCTACAAGACTTCTATCTTGCTACAAAAGTGTAGTTTCTTCTACCGATGGCTCTGGGTGACAGGTACGCCCATCTAGATGCAGGGAGTCTTTCCAGCCCAGAGGAGTTTGGTAATGCTCTCAGATGCCCATGGAGGACCTGGCTGGAGCAGATTCGCCTGGGAGGGCTGGAGACAGTGTGGATGGCGACACTTTCCCTGCAGGGTCCGGCCAAGCCAAGTAGGAAAGCGAAGATGTCATGGCTGAGCAGTCTGTCTCTTTAATTTGGGTGATGTTGACGTGGGTTATGTTGGTCTGGGCATTATCATGTCATATATATATATTTGTTTATTTTTGAGAGAGACAGAATGTCACTAGGGGAGGGTCAGAGAGAGAGGGAGACACAGAATCTGAAGCAGGCTACAGGTTCTGAGCTGTTGGCACAGAGCCCGACACAGGGCTCAAACTCACAAACTGCAAGATCATGACCTGAGCCGAAGTTGGACACTTAACTGACTGAGCCACCCTGGCGCCCCTTATCATGTCATATCTTAATCCTAAGTTTATAAATCTCTTTCCCCACTGCTCTTTGTCTCTTTATGTAAATGTCATTAGTGCTTAGCGCTGTGCCGGCCACATAGTAAATCTTAAATAAGTGTTGAGTGAATCTTGAATGTGTGTTTTACTGAAAAGAAAAATAAGTAATTTAGCTGAAATTATCAGCTAAAAAATCAGCTTCAAGCTGATATTATTTTCTCCTAAGTTGTACTTTTTCAAGCTTGCTAAGTCTTTTCCCTTTTGCTGTTTGTTGTCTTCACAGCTTGCTCATTAAGATTTGGAAGGAATTGCGCCCCATGGGACATCATAATGTGCACAGAAATTTCCAAGGAAATTCTAAACAGTCACATGCTTCGCCTCCCCTCCCCACCCAAATTCTTACATCTGTAGTTCAAACCATGGGTACACGTTGAACGTTGTGGTGCTAGACAGGAAGTGGGTAGACGATACACAGGCACATGGGGCTTCCTGGGCCCACCCGCGGAAGACAAGCTGACACAGGCTGGTGCCTGGAGCCGACCTGCCACGTCCGGCAGCACCGTCACCCTGGCCACCCAGCACGGCTCATGAAGATCATGTCTTCTCACTGATACTTTTTTGATAGCCTTTATATAATAAAATCCTTATTCTATTTATAACTTCAGATACTAAGGCACTAAACGTGAACTCCCTAAAGTAATATATTTGTGTGTTACCTTTCACTGTTTCTAGGTCATATGAATTAATTTTTAGCTGTAAAAATAAATTGATTCTTGCTGTTATCTCATCCCCTTTTTTACCTTTTGGTTTTCAGCTGTATTTAAGTGGCAGAGAATTTCTTCTGTTAGGAACAATGTATTACGTTGCAATATTTAAAAATAAGCCACTGAAATTTGCATGCCCCATGCATGTTTCGATTGATTTTCTATTTTCTTTAGCTGAAGGCTGATGTCGCCCCAGATCCTTTGCAGTCATCGATTCGTCCATTCTCATCATGTTGATTCTATACTGTCTTCAAGGAATTGTGACTGATGGTTCGTGGGGTATTTGGAAAGCTCTTAATTTGAGGAGGATATGTGGCCACTTAGTACTGCAATGTAGATTACTCAATTTACCAATGTATTTCAACAATTAAAACATTTTTATCCCTCTTCACCTGGATGTCCTAATCGTTTTTTAAAAGATCACTTTCAAAGAAGTCACACATGGCACTGTGACATATAAATACTGTATCAGTGTATAAAGATACCAATGTATACCCAGGTTGCCATGAAAAGTCAAAATTTGTCATGAGAAGGAAAACATTGTCTTACACACCCGGTCAGTGTGACTGCCGCAGAAGTGCTCTTCTGAGCAGGTGGCCAGAGCGGATCCTTGGATCTTGCTTCGAGTGGTTGCTGGCTGCCCTTGGCATGTCACGAACCCTGAGACCCAGCTCTGAGGAGAGAGTAAATCAAACCTAGGAGATCTGCTTGGTCCTAATAGCTGTTGTCAACAGTTTATCAAGACAGTTTATCGGGAGGAGGTTCAAGATGGCAACATAGAAGGATCCTAAACTCATCTCCTTCCACATGCCCAGCAGATCTACAGTCCCATATGAGACAGTTCCCTCTGAGAAGGACCTGAAAGCTAGCTGAACGGCACCTCCCAACAGAGGGCACAAGGGCCACCTTCAGGTGGGGGGAGGGGCAGAGACATGGTCCTGCAGGAAACCCCACCCTCGGCACAGAGACAGGCAATGGGAAGGGGTCTCGTGAACACAGAGCTTGTCCCTGAGGAGTCAGGGGGTTTGCTCCACACCAGGTGCCACAGCCCTTGGGAACTGCGTCAGAGAGATGAACCCTCAAAGTGCCTGGCCTTGGAAACCAACAGGGCTGGCTTCCAGGAGAACCAGGGAGCTTTAGGGAATGAGAAATCCCCTCTTAAAGGGCTTACACACAGACCCACTCATCCTGGGACCCAGCACAAAAGTAAATTTGAAAGATGCTTAGATCTCATGCTTAGGGGACTCACTTGTTAATCTTACAGCATCTGCCAGAGAGACAGGAGCCTGTTGGGACTCTCTGGGGACAGGTGCTGGCAGACACCATTTCTGCATCTCCTTCTGCCTTGTTGTGACTGATGCTGGCGGTTACCATTTTTGTACACCCCCCGCCCCCCAGCCTGCTAGCTCTGTTGGAATGTCCTGCTCCCCTCCCCCAAGCACCACAGCAAAGGCCACCCTGCTTTAGCTGAGTGCCCTGCCCCAGGGCCCACCCTGCCAGCCACAGGGAGTGTGCAGGCCACACAAGGGTCACCCCTGGAGCACCTCGCTTTGGCAGGAAGGGGCGATTGTGTTTCTGGACCCGTTGGACCTGAGACATCAGTCCTTGATGGGTTACCACCCCCCAGGGCACCACACAAACAGAGAACTGGAACATACCTCCACGGTTCATGTGAAAAAGGCATGCTTTCTTGTCCTGGAGCTTCAGCCCGAGAGGCAGACTTCTGGTTTACCATATACTCCTAGGCTACAGAGGTGCCCCCAGGGAAGATGGGCAGGGAGACAACCACACGTGGGCTCTCCCTTGGTCTGCCAACAGCCGGCTGATACCTCCCAGAAAGCCACGAGTTTTGCAGTTGTCCCGATGGGGACACCTCCAGATATCCTGGTCTGGAAGTCCACAGGGTTTAGGATTGCAGACCCACAAGACTGTCTATATTATATACCTTGAAAGCTGCTGTCTATGGACCTGGCTCACTCTTACCTAAAAGAACTAGACAAAGAACAAATGAAGTCCAAAGTTAATAGAAGGAAGGAAATAATAAAGTGGAAATAAATGAAATAGAGACTAAAACGATAGAAAAGATCAGTGAAATGAAGAGTTTGTTCTTTGAAATTATAAATAAACAAAACTGATGAGCTTTTAGGTAGGCTTTCCTATTAAAAAAGGGCTCAAATACATAAAGTAAAAATGAAAGAGAAGTTACAGAGTAGTAACTGATACTATGGAAATACAAGGATCATAACAGACTACTATGAACAGTTATATGCCAGCAAACTGGACAATCTGGAAGAAATGGATAAGTTCCTAGAAATATACAATCTTCCAAGACTGAATCTGGAGGAAATAGAAAAATCTAATAAGCCCATTGCCAGTAAGGAGACTGAATCAGTAATCAAAAACCTCCCAACAAGCCAAAGTCCAGGACCAAATGGCTTCACTGGTAAATGCTACCAAACATTCAAAGAAGATGTAATACCTGTTCTTCTCGGACAAGGGCCCCACAGAATAGAACGTTATAGGCCACGCACAATAACCCTGATGAACATAGATGCAAAAGTCCTCAACAAAATAAATACTAGCAAACCAAAGTCAACACTACATGAAAAGGATCATACACCGTGATCAAGGTTGATCTATCCCAGAGATGCAAGGACAGTCAACATCCACAAATGACCAATATGATACATCAGTTTATCATTTGCATATATATAGAATAAGCTGTTGTGTGAGAAGAAGCCTGAACGAGAGGCCAGGAGACTCCAAAGCAAACACAGAGGAAGAACTGCCTTCGTTCCTGATGACGTCACAGTCCTGGGGCCAGTGTGCCACGGGTGTGTGTGTGTGTGTGTGTGTGTGAGACTTGGCTTCTGTGAGACAAATCCGTGCCCCTCTGATTGGTTCTCCCCTTAACTTTAGCTTAGGTTGCTGCCTTGTCCCTGGATACCAAGAGATGTTCTCACCTTTCCATTTGCACTGCCTACTGCCCTGGTCTCAACTCACATGAACCTAGGATTTTTATAAAAGTTTGTTGAACTTTTGACATGATAAAAGAACATACGGGAGGTAAGAATCAGTAAGACACGATCATAATTCCCATCCTCCTGTCCCCTAGGGGCATTCAGGTGAAACATCAAGAGTTTATCCCATTAGGGCTAACATTAACTTTTTGAAAACTTTGAAATAATTTTAGCTTAATAATGGGGAGTAAAGTTGGCACAGACAATTCCCATATGCCCTTCGCCCAGCTTCCCCTAATGCTAACGCCTTACATAAATTTGTCAAAACTAAGAAATTAGACAGTACAAACTACAGGCTTTAATCGGATTCCATTAGTGTTTCATTAATGTCCTTCCTCTGTTCCAGGATCCAAACCGAGATTCCATTGCATTCCATTGTATTAGGTCCTTCTGGCTCCTAAGTCTCCCTGTCCTGGTAGTTTCTCCGTCTTGCCTTGCTTTTTCATGACCTTTGCACTTTTGAGGTCTTCTGATATTTTGCAGTACATTCCTCAATTTGGATTTGTTTGATGTTTTCTTATGATTAGACTGCAGTTCTAGATTCTGGGGAGGAATACCACAAAGGCGATGCTCCCCCTCATCACGCATCATATCTCATGATTTCATCACAACTTGTTGCTGGTGACATTGACCATGATCACTTGGTTGGTTAGGGGCCATCTGTCAGGTTTTTCCACAGAAAGGTTTCTAGTTTTTCTTTTCTAAACTCTGCTCCTTATAAAGTTGAGTCACTACGTTCATAACCTACTCAAAGGAAAGCAGAATAAAGCTCCGCCTCCTGGAGGAAGGAGTATCAAGGAGTTTTTAGACATTTGTTAAAAGCACAACGGTAATAAGTATTTTGGGGGAGATGCCTGCAGACTCCAAAAACGTCCTTTTACTCCTTAAAGATTTGCCCACTAATTTTAGCATTCACCCTCAGATGTCGCCTGTAGCATTTATTGCTACGGTGTTCCAGTCCTGATTTTCTGCTTCCTTCACATGTATTATTTGGAATTCTTCTCTAAAGTATATTTGTCTCCTCTCCCTATTTACTTACTTATGCAGCCATTTATTTATAACAGTATTGACTCATGGATATTTATTTTGTTCTTTAGGTTATAGTCTATTACTGTCATTATTTTATTGCTCCATGTCTTTGAGCTTTGAACATTGGTAGTTTTTTTTTTTCTTCAGGTAGGTTTTCTTATTTTTAATGTTTATTTCTTTTGAGAAGGGGTGGGGGCAGAGAGAGGGAGAGAGAGAATCCTAAGCAGGCTCTGCACTATGAGGACAAATCCCAACACAGGGCTCCATCTCATGATCCCAACGTGGGGCTCGATCTCACAAACTGTGAGATCATAACCTGAGCCAAAATCAAGAGTCGATTTTTTGACTGACTGAACCACCCAGGTGCCCTGAGATTGATATCTTAATATGGCTCATTTTTCCCCCACTCCACTGCCTTAGTAGCAAACTGGCCTACAAAATAAAAATCCAAGTCAAAAGTTAAAGCGTACTCCTAAAACTTCGTCGATTTTATTACAAATGATAGTGTTTTCCATATTATGACAAGTATTAACATTTTCCTTCAACTAGACATTATTTAAATTTAGAACCTTGTGATTCTTACATGCTAAAAATACTTTCCACCCACTTACCTCTGTTTTAAGATTAATGATTGTAATCTTTATTAAGTACTGCAAGAATCTTGAAAGACTTAAAGAAGATCTATTAACATTAAGATCTTTCAAAAGAAAAGTGAGAGACTACTGAAGGCTTAAAAATGCCTGAAATTTAAGAGTAACATCTTTTCAAACAATACATCCTGGTTCTTTGCAAGATTATTATTAAAAAATATTAACAGAGAGATGAGTTTCAGAAATTTTCAGATTATTAGATTAGAAAAGGCTTTCTTAAGAAACTTCCTGAGTTCAGACACATTTATTCCTAGACTTAGTTAAGAAAGACCACTAGAGTTTAGTTTTGGAAGGAACTGTTTGAACCTGGGATGTAGAAGTCCGGTTTGGGCAAGTACAACCAACTTCTGAGGTGTTACGGAAGAATGACTGGCCTGATAAACTGAGTTCTCAAAAGTGATCTGGAGCAAGGCTTGGGGGAAAGAGGCAGAATGATAAAAGATACTAAGTTTGTGCTGTCTCTGCGTGTTTGAATTGGTAAGAGCTTGAAGAGGAAGAGAAACAAGTTCAGTTTTGCAAATGGGAGCTTTGTGTAGTCGTATGGTATCCATGCCCAGGGTTGTGAGGAATTTCAGGGATGAAAAGTTATGTAAGAGACTCATTTCCAGGAAGATATTTGCTTATTTGCTTATTTTTACGTAATGCACGTGATAAGTTCAAGCAGTACGAAGTGATGTGCTTTTCCATAGGTTGTGTTCTAGTACCCAGTTCTGATTTTCAGCCATCACCAGTCAAGTTCTTGCTGTGTCCGAGGTGGGTATTAGTTACTAAGGGTATGGGTGAAAGACCCTGCATGTTAGGCTTTTTGGACTAGTGAGGATATACCGGGTACCCTGCAGTGTACCTGCAGAGCTGTGCCCGAGGTTGGCATGGATTACTTTGGGAGCACAGAACAGGGGCAGCTAAGTCAGACTGGTGGGTTAGAAAAGACTCCCCAGGGGCACCTGGGTGGCTTAGTCGGTTAAGCGTCCGACTTTCGCTTAGGTCATGATCTCGCGGTTCGTGGGTTCGGGCCCCGCGTCGGGCTCTGTGCTGACTGCCAGCTCAGAGCCTGGAGCCTGTTTCAGTCTGTGACTCCCTCTCTCTTTGACCCTCCCCTGCTCACGCTGTCTCTCTCTCTCTCCTAGAAATAAATAAAACATTAAAAAAAAAGAGATTCAGTTAAAAAAAAAAAAAAAATACTCCCCAGAGGGCAGTCTGCTGCAGAACCACATGGGAGAAGCTGAGCTGGCCAGCCAGAGGTGGAGGAGGAAAGAGGCTTCAGACCCAGAACCTCAGGTACAATGAAGGCTCTGAGAGCCCGCGGCATACGCTGGGAACTGCTAGGAGTTCATCTTGGCTGGCTGGGAGCTGGTGGTAATGGGGGGGAGCGGGGCAACATGGTGAGCTTGGGAGGCACTTCAAGAGCCACACCAGAACTTCTAAAAGCTGTGGGAAGGCACTGCGGACAGAAGCAGTGGTGGAGCTTGTGTTCTGGGTCCTTCCACTTACCCATTGTGTGGGGACTGCTGGAAGGTTTGTCCCGCTGTCTGTCCCAGCTCCTGGCACGTGGGTCTCTGTGTGCGAGGCATGCATGATACTATCAGTTGTAGGTGGTGACGGTGGGGCTTTCCTATTTAATCTATAATACAAAACACGTGGAGTTTTCAGACACAGTGTAATTTGTGGAAAGGTGAGGCAACCAAGAGTTTGATAAGGTTCATCCCCTACACAAGACCACACCTTCAAGACTGGGAGAGGTGGCTGTTTATCTAATGCATAGAAACCAACACAGAGAGTCCAGGAAAATGAAGAAACAAAGGAATATGTTCCAAATGAAAGGTTCTATCAAGAATATCAGAAGCATTGCAGTAAGGCAGGGTCATGCCCCTCCCAGCACCAAGTATGACCAGGTGCTTTTAATTAAGCATTTGAGAATGTTAAGGTTCTCCTATTGTTTCATTTATTTCTTCCATTTCTTTTTCCACAAAACCATTCTATTAAATGAAGACAAGCTTCTTTGTCCAGTGGACACTTTACACTTAGATAACTTAGTACTCGATTACATATTTTGCTTATTCTTTAAATATTTAGTATTAAAGTACTGCAGACTCCTTAGAAGACAGGTATATTCTCGTACATTTGTATACAACTGCATACTCTTTTTCATTCTTCCTAGAATTTGGTCCCATAGACCCACTATGAAGAAATGGCCCTATGTTGGTAGGGAAAGCAAAGTAATTTGTGGGCCTCTCCCAGACAAGAAGCAGCTATGGTGTCTTCTCCAGAGTAGTCATGCCTCTGAGACAATTCTAAGGTCTTTGGCAAGTCATTTGGTTTTTCTTGCACCTTGGCAAATTTCAGTGAATGGGGCAAAATTTATTCTAATTTTCTTCTAAGATTGCAGAATTCATTCATTGGTTGATTCATTTATCCAACAATTATTTCCTGAGTGTCTACTCTGCCTGTCATTGTTTAGGCATTGGAGATGCAGTGGTGAACAAATCCCATGGCATCACTTATGTTTTACAAAGGAGAGACACACTAAATGAGTATATAATTATATATATAAATATATATAAAATATATATAAAAATATATATTTTATAATTATATATATATTATATATATATAGTATATATAACTATATATACTATATATATATAGTTTGTGAGAGTAGTATGTTCTATGGGGAAGACCAAACCAGAGAAGAGAGAATAGTTGTTGGGAAGGTGGAAATTGTAACTTTAATGTTTACTTATTTTTGTGTTTGTTTTAAATTTTTTAAAATGTTTTATTTATTTCTAGGAGAGAGAGAGAGAGAGACAGCATGAGCAGGGGAGGGTCAGAGAGAGAGGGAGTCACAGACTGAATCAGGCTCCAGGCTCTGAGCTGGCAGTCAGCACAGAGCCCGACGCGGGGCTTGAACCCACGAACCGCGAGATCATGACCTAAGCGAAAGTCGGACGCTTTACTGACTAAGCCACCCAGGCGCCCCTTACTTATTTTTGGAAGAGAGAGAGAGAGGGACAGAAGATCAGAAGCGGGCTCTGCGCTGACAGCAGCAAGCTCTATGTAGGGCTCACACTCATGAACCATGAAATCATGACCTGAGCCAAAGTGAGACACTCAACTGACTGAGCCAACTAGGCACCTCATGGGAATTGTAACTTTAATCTTAAATAGAATTATCAGGGAATTTTTCACTGTAAATATGACACTTGAAGGCAAAGACCTGAAGAAGTAGCTACTACACATGTGGGTATCCAGGGGATGAATGTTTTAAAGAGAAAGAGAGACAAGTTAAAATACCTCATATAGACATGTGTCTGGCACGTTTGAAAAGAGCAAATAATTGCAAATGGGAGAGAAGTAGGAGAGGCTAGAGGCCTGCTAGGGAAGAGATTTTGGAGGAAGATTAGGTCTGTTGTTGACCAGTGGCTTTGTAAGTTATTCATATATTTTAGAATAAAAATTGTATATATTTAAGGCATACAACAAAATTTGATATAAATACAGTCAAGCTAATTAACACATCATCTCCTTATATAGTTCCTTTTGTGTGTGTAATGAGATCACTTTCGATCTCTCTTGGTCCATTTCCAGTATTTAATACAATATCATTAACTAGAGTCATTATGCTGCACATTAGATCTCTAGACTTATTCATCCTTTACAACCATAACTAACTTTGTAACGTGTCTAACATCTCTCCATTTCCTCCACTCTCCCAGCCCCTGGCAACCATCATTCTACTCTCTGCTTCTAGGAGTTCAACTTGTTTTTTCTTTAGATTACACACATAAGTGAGATCATATAGTATATACCTTACTCTGCCTGTATTACTTTAGCGAAATGTGTTCCAGGTTCATCCATGTAGGTATCAATGGCAAGATTTCCTTTTTCATAGCTGAATAATATTGTTTTATTTATAGATAATATATAATAATATAAAATATAAAATTAGCATAGTATATCTATAATGGAATATTATATAAACTACATATGTTATTACATATCTTCTTTCTTTATGCTGTCATCTGTTGATAGACACTTGCATTCTTTCTCTGTCTTGGCTACTGTAAATACTGCTGCAATGAACATCTCATTGAGATACTGATTCCATTTCCTTTGGATATATACCTGGAAGTGGGAATTACTGGTAGTTCTGTTTTTAATTTTTTGAGGGATCTCCATATTTCCCCATAATGTCTATGCTAATTTACATTTCCATCACCAGTGTAAAAAGGTTTCCTTTTCTCCACATCCTCACCAAAACTTGTTATCTTTTGTCTTTCTGATAATAGCCACTATAACAGGTGTGAGGTGATATTTCATTGTGGTTTTGATTTACAATTCTTTGATGATGTTGAGCATCTTTTCATATATCTGTTCAGAGATCTGTTGGCTATTTGTATGTCTTCTTTCGAGACATTTCTGTTTGGGTTTTCTGCCCATTTTTAAATTGGGTTATTTGCTAGTGAGTTGTTTGAGTTCCCTATATATCTTAGATATTAACCCTCTATCAGATATATGGCTTGCAAATATTTTTCCCCATTCTGTACGTTCTCTCTTCACAATGTTGATCATCTGCTGTGCAGAAGCTTTTTAGTTTGATGCAATCCCATTTGTCTATTTTTGCTTTTCTTGTGTAGACCGTTGGCTTTCATTCTGTGAGGTGGGAAGCCCCTGGATGGTTCGGGATAGAGGTGGTCCAAGTTTTAACTGGATTGCAGGTTGACGTATTGTGTGTGGTGAGGATGGAAGCGGGGACATCAGTTGGGAGGTCTTTGGAATAATCTAGGAGAGAGAAGAAGATATTTTGGAAGAGGGTGATAGCATTGGAAGTAGTCAGATTCCAGATGTAATTTGAAGGTAGAGCAGATAGAGTTTGCTGCTGCATCAGATGTGGGGTGTAAGAGTAAAAGAAGAATTAAGGAGTGCTCCAAGGATATTGGCTGAGCAACTGGGAAAATGGGGTTGCCATTTGCTGAGATGGGGAAGATCGTGGGAGGAGCAGGTTGGAGGGATAATCAGGTGAATGGGCACAGTAGTTTTGAAATGCTTCAGTTTCTTTTTTTTTTTTTTAACTTTTTAAATGTTCATTTATTTTTGAGAGGGAGAGAGAGAGAGTGCAAGAGCAGGAGGAACAGAAAGGGAGACAAAGAATCCAAAGCAGGCTCCAGGCTCTGAGCTGCCAGCACAGAGCCCCATGTGGGGCTTGAACCCACAAACCGCGAGATCATGACCCAGGCTGAAGCTGGACGCTCAACCAACTGAGCCGCCTGGGCACCCCAGAGATGTTTCTTCAGTTTCAAAGTGGGGACATAGAAAAGGAAGGTAAGATGGCACACACATACATACCCGTGCACAGATGGAATTTACAGCTGTAGGGCAATGGGATTGCCAGCACGATGGGCAGACGGAAAAGAGACTGAAAGGCTGAGTCCTGGCCATGCAGTGTTTGGGTCTTGGAGGATGAGGAAGGACCAGCAAAGGAGAGTGAAAAGGAGTAGGGGGGAGGGAGGGAGGGAGACGGAGACGAAGGGAGGGAGAGAGACAGAGAGGGAGGGAGGGAGAGAGACGGAAAGGGAGGGAGGGAGAGAGATGGAGAGGGAGGGAGGGAGAGAGACAGAGAGGGAGAAAGGAAATCTGGGAAAGCTTGGTGTCCTGGAGATCACACACAGAGAGCACTCAATGGGGTATCATATTAGAAGGGCCACACAGTGGTTAATGGTCAAGACAACCATACCCTCAAAAGCACAGATTTCCATAGAAACAAAGCCAGTGGGAACAGAGAAGAGAGTCTGGAGATACTGATTTTGTTTCAGGCAAATGGTCTGTTAAAAAACAATCCTCTTCAGGTCTGTTATAATTGTTGGCTTGGGTATATTTTCGACTGATTTGGTTCTGTTTGGAGCTAATGAATGGAATCTCTAGCCCGGGAATTCCTAATTCTCTACACAAGGGTGGTATATTGAGAGGGAATGATCGAAGGAAGTTGTATCTTCTATGGATAAGTTAGTGTCTTTCTATAATTGCTTATAGCTTTAGAGCAATTACAATAATAAAAATACGTGAAATGGGAAAGCGATGAGTGGAACAGGAACATCTCTCAGATCTCGGAGCACTAATAAAGCCACAGTAGCCACAATAGGGTTGGTACAGGAATAGATAGATTAATGGAACATAAGTGAAAGTACAAATTCAAATATACAAATATATATAAATATATTTTTTACATATGATGATATTATAAAATAGAATGTAAAGGATGATTTATCTTTTTAAAAAATTAATCTTTTTAAAATCGTGCTGGAAATAATTTGCTAATTGGGTAGACAAATGGCAAGAGTCACCAAATAGTCTATAAATGTATTTGAGTGGGTATGAGCATTATATAAATGATAAATCCATAGAAAAGGAAAATATTGTTGACTATTTATCTGACCTGGATCGGGAAAGAGATTTATGTGAATGGCGCATAAGGCTGAATCCATAAAGAAAGGTATTGTTAGATGTGACTACGTAAAAAATGAAAGCATATGTATGTTAGAAAAAACAAGCCCAGAAACATGTAAAAAGCAAATAATGGAAGAAACAAGCAACATCTGTGGTAGAAGGTTAAAGCGCTTTCCAAAGTGCTCTTAGATAAAGGGCCTAAAAGAATTATGGACAAAGTAACCAAAAAGGCAATTCATAAAAGGAAAACAAATGGCTAGTGAATCATTGTGGGAAAAGTTCATCTTCATTAAAGTCAAATGTCGCAAATAAAAGTACAGTTTCCACCTCTCAGACAGTGCTCATCAGTACACTGCAAACACCTGCTGCTGCTCTATTAGGAGGGCCCCTCTTGGTCACGTGACTCCAGCATTATTACTCTTTGCTTTCAACATCCATTTGTGGGAACCTTCCAATTCCCTGGCTTCAAAACTCCTTGACCTTATCTTCCCCAATTAACTTGTTCTCTACCCAGGCTCTGAACTTACTCTCACTGCACGCCCCAGCTCTTGTTATTTATACATTTTTTAAATGTTTATTTATTTGAGAGAGACAGAGAGGAGAGAGGGAGAGAGAGAATCCCAAGCAGGCTCTGTGCTATCAGCATGTGACCGTGAGTTCATGACCGGAGTTGAAGTCCAGGAGAGTGCTTAGCCCACTGAGCCACCCAGGTGCCCCAGCTCTTGTTATTTATATAACTACAACTTTTTACAGTGACACTGTCTAACATCCCACTTGTCACTCACTATCCCCTCTTTCCATCTCCTGACTCCAACAGTTTTTCGACCTCAGTGGGACCACTCATTGTTGCTTTCACTGCTAGCCTGTCTTGTGCCCTTATGTCCCTCCTTACCCAGCTTGAACACCAAGGTTGATCAATATCATTACTCCATTGCACACATCATCAGCTCGCTGGCTCCTGCCTTTTTGCTGCAATCACTTGACTAACTATGGCCCTGGCTGGAGCCATTCCCCTGCCTGCACATGTGCAGCTGAATAGAGCTGCATAAACACAGATGATCAGCTAACAGAAACTTCCAGTAGGTCCACCGTGCTGCCTGGCCGTTACCTTCTGTTTCCTTAGTCCATTCATACTTCCATTTGCTTAGCTGGCTATTTCATATTTTCTCACTTCTCAAACCTCTACCACATCCCGCTTCCCATCCTCACTCTAAGCTGACACCGCTGCCTCCTATTTCACCAAACAAACATAAAACATAGAAACAATCAAGCTCCCCCAACCTTGGGTAACCCATCTCTCGTTTCCCCAGCAACTCCATACGGCAACTGGAGAGCATTGCATCCTGTCCTCTTTGACCCAACCGGGGGCTTTGCTCCTGCAAGTCTCTCCAATTCCCCAACAATTCCCAAATCAGTTCTCTACCCTTTACAAGATAATTTCCATCATCATAAAAATGTGCTTATATTTCTCCTACCTTAAAAAAACCCTCTCTATTGACCTAATACCCCTTTCTTTCCTTGCCTTTGGAGCAAACCTCCTTGCAATATTTATTGGCCTATACTCACTGTTGCCAATGTCTTTCTTCCTCTTCTTGAACCTGCTCCATTCAGGTTTTCGTTGCTCTCTTTCCACTACAACCGGTGTTCTCAAGGTCACCAATGACCTCCTTGTTGCTAAATCTCATGGTCAGTTCTTGGTCTTCGTCTTGCTCTTGATGTTTCCAGCCTCCCTGAAACACTTCAGGACTTGGCCTCCCGGTCACCACATTCTCCCGATTGTCTTGCCTCCTCTCTAGCTGCTCATTCTCAGGATCCTTTGCCGATTCCCTCTAATGATCCAAACCTCTAAACCTAGGTGTGCCCACCAGCTTGGTCTTTGGATTGTTCCTCTTTTATACTGTCAATTCTTAAGTGTTTGTCCTCAGCCTTGACCTCTCTTGAAACTTGAATTCTTTATGCAATTGCCTGGTCTGTATTTCCATCTGGATGTTTTAAACCGTTATCTCAGACTTAACAAGTCCAAATCTGTATACTTTGTCTTCCTACCCAGTTTTGCTCCTTTTGTGGAATTCTCCAACTCGGTAAAGGGCAACTTCATTCTTCAAAAAGCTAGGCATCATCCTTGATGCTTCTTTTTCTCCTCTGTCTTCCACCTGCTGCATCAGCAAGTCTGGTAGGCAGAGGTGCCACCTTCACGATGTGCCTACATTTCTATTTCTTCTCTCCATTGCCATTACTGCTATCCCAGTCTATGCCATCATCTCCCTCCTGGATTGCTGACACATCTCGCACTTCCTTCCGCAGTCTACTCTAGCCTATAGTGAGCACATCATCCAGAAGGTTCTTGTTAAATGCCAGGTCAAAACCCTCCAGTGCTCCCCTTCAATTCCAGTGAAAGAGCCGAAGTTCATACAGTCTTGCACAACAGGCTTCTTACACCACTCCTAATTCCAGTAACCCTTGTGACCGCCCCCTTTTTGCTCTAGCTATACTGATTCTGCATTTGAACTTGCCAACCAGCCTCTTGTCTTTGATTTTTTTTTCATTTTTTTTAACTGTTTATTTATTTTCCAGAGAGAGAGAGAGAGAGAGAGTGTGTGTGTGTGTGTGTAAGAGAGAGAGCAGCCAGGGGAGAGGCAGAGAGAGGGAGACACATAATCTGAAGCAGGTTCAGCTCAGGTTCTGAGCTGTCAGCACAGAGCTCGATGAGAGGTTCAAACCCATGAACTGCAAGATCATGACCTGAGCTGAGGTCGGACGCTTAATCTACTGAGCCACCCAGGTGCCCCGTTGTCTTTTATTTTCATACTCGCTGGCATACCCATGCCTGCATCCAGCCTCCTCCCTCCTTCAGGGTTTGACTCAAATGCTTCCCATTAAAGGTCTTCCTTGCCCACCTCTTTTGTACCCATGCTTCTAGTCCCACTTCTGGTTTTGTATATTTTTCTATTTTTCTTTTTAGTTTTTCTCCCTAGCATTTATAACGAAAACATTCTACACTTTCTGTATTTCCTTATTTATCGGTGGCTTCCTTCCCTGGGATAGAAGCTTCAGGAGGCAAGGATCTTTGTCCTTCATGCCCACTGCTTTATCACGGCACCAGGCACAGTGCCTGGCACACAGTAGATGCCTAACAAATACTTGTTTGAGCGACAAAGATATCAAATGCAAGGACACTCAGCCTTGGGATGAGTGTGGTGAAGTGCACGCTCTCATCTTTGCTTGGGAGCTTCAATTGATAAAGCTTTTCTGAGTCCAGTTTGGCAGCTTGAATCAAGAGCATTTAAAAATGCCCATATCTGGGGTGCCTGAGTGGCTCAGTCGGTTAAGTGTCCAACTCTTGATTTTGGCTTAGGTCATAATCTCATGGTTCTTGAATTCAACCCCCACGTCAGGCTCTGAGCTGACAGTGCAGAGCCTGCTTGGGTTCTCTCTCTCTCCCTCTCTCTCTGCCCCTCCCCCTCTCACATGGGTGCACCCATGCTTTCTCTGTCTCTCAAAATAAATAACCTTTAAAAAATTTTAAAAAATGTCCATAACCTGGACTCGGAGGTTCAACTTCAGGGATTTATTTTAAGGAAATAATAACGGATATAGAGACTGACATGAAAATAAGGTTCATCAGTTTTTATAGTAAAGAGAAATGGAGAGCAATATAATATTCAACAATAAGGGAATGCTTAAACATTATGAATCAACTATACAGGAATATTACATAGTCATAAAATGTATTTGAAGAATATGTAATTTAATGGGAATACGTGCACAGTATATTTCAGAAAGCAAAGATACAAAATTATATACAGAATTATCCCATATATTATACATATATACCCCCCCCACACACACACAGTTTCCCTGCCTATCCAAAAGTAGAGCGTTCTTATGAAAACTTTTGTAAACCAAAATGGCATAAAACAAAGAAGCAATTACCATTAATTTATATGGGAAAATCTGTGAATGTTCCCATACCCAAAAAGTAACCTCTTCTTAGACTTTTCTGATACCTTAGGACACACCTTGCTGATGGATGCACAAAATAAATTGAGATAACGCACAGATGCTCACAGATAGAGTTCACAGCTATGGTGGCTTGATGCTGATCTAGATGCTGAGTGCCGAGTGTGGTTCCCAGGAGAAGGAGCCAGACAGGGCCACTCTCCCTGCTCAGGCCACGCACTGCCTCTTAGTGGCTCAGTTCACTGCAAAACAAATGCTGAATGCTGTTTTCTCTTCCTGCCTCTTTTCTTCCTTTTTTTTTTTTTTTTTTTTTTTTTTTTAGTGTTCATTTATTTGCTTTTGAGAGAGAGAGAGAGCATGAGTGGGGCAAAGGCAGAGAGAGAGAGACACACACACACACAGAATCCAAATCAGGCTCAGAGCTGTCAGTGCAGACCCCGACTCGGGGCTAGAACTCATGAACTGTGAGATCATGACCTGAACTAAAGTCCAACGCTTAACTAACTGAGCCACGCAGGTGCCCCTCTGCCTCTTTTCATAAAAGGAAACATCCTCTTTGGATTTCTTTCGGTTAGCAAAAACAGGAACTAATGTAGATCTTCTGTAAAAGTGAAGTGGCGTAATGTAAGCTTTCAAAAAGCAGGGAATACCTGTATAAATATAATAACTTGCCTATAAATGAGACAAGAAAGAAATCCTGCTTTTCTGTGAGTGATTATATATTCTTTATATGTTTCCCAGAAATGTTTGTGAGACTTTTGTAATCAGAAATACACAAACTTTATTTTTAAAGGTAGAATATTATTCTTTCACGTGTCTTGGGTGTGTAATATTCTGAGTTGGGGGCAGGGGGATGGATATCTCTCCTCCTTCCCCTCCAGCTCACCCCACAGGGCTTGCTGAGTGCCCCCTAAAGGCACAAGGACCTCCCAGGCGCTGCAGCCTTTATTCAGAGTATTTCTTCTTGGAATACTTCTCCGTTTCCCTCCATCTGACTTGCAAGCTCTTTTTTGGTCTTAATACTGAGTTCCAGTGTCATCTCCAGGCAGAACTGGGTCACTCCCTCTCGTGCATTCCTGGACCACCTGGCATTTGGGCTCCAAGACAGCATCTACCACAGTGTTTCCCAAATTCCATCTTGTCCAATTGCTCCAAATAGGTACCGAGCCCGTGGACTTCCTTCTCTGGCACCAGCACTGCAGACCGAACCGCCACTGTCATGGGCCTGAAGCACTGCTCTGCTCTTTTCACCCAGGACAAGGGTGGGCGGAGAGTGGCACAGTGGTGTGGCCGGTCCTCGTCTCTCCTTGGTCAGTGAACGTCAAGCCTGGGACACGCTGACCCCCAGCAGCAGGGGAGTGTCAGGCTCGCCAGAGAGAATAACAACGGTTTATTGAATGTAGATGGAAGGAGTCCTTTCATTTGCTTGACAGTTTACCAGACGCATTGTTTTTAATCCTTACAGAAGTATTCTACAATTTAAGGTAATAGGGAAATAACTTAAATCAATTTCTTCCTTAACAATCGGCATAAAAATCTGTGATAACATTGTCAATGTTTAAGGTCTTAAAACCCACAAAATCCTCTGGGTAAGCGTCATGTCTGTGCAATGCATGCGTCTACTGCCCCCTAGTGGACTTAGCTTATAATAGCCTCTTTATTCTCCACCACCCGCGCAGTAATCCGTATCTTTCCTTACTGTATTCATGGATTCCAGAATACAGCAGTTTCTTCATAACAGCAGGGAGTTTATATCTTGGCTTTGCCACCTATTAGCTGTGTATCTTGGGCACTTTACTTAACTTCTGTGTGTCTCAATTTCCTAATTTATAAAATGGAGCCAGTGATAAGGATGTCATTGAAAACTAGTATGGACTGATGGCTTACCACATGCCAGACATAACTCATTGAATTTCCGCAACAATCATATTAAATAGGAACAATTTTTTATTTCAAGTTTTTATTTAAATTCTAGTTTGTTAACATATTTTGTACAATTGGTTTCAGGAGTGGAATTATTGATTCGTCACTTACATATAAACACCCAGTGCTCATCATAACAAGTACCCTCCTTAATACCTCCCACCCATCTAGACCAGCCTCCCGCCCACCTCCCCTTCCAGCAGCCCTCAGTTTGTTCTCTATAGGTAAGAATCTCTTGTGGTTTGCCTCCCTCCTTTTCCCCTCTTTCCCTGTGTTCATCTGTTTTGTTTTGTTAATTCCACATATGAATGAAATCATGTGGTATTTGTTTTTCTCTGACTTATTTCCCTTAGCATAATACACTCAAGCGCCATCCACAGGAACACATATTAGTTCCACTTTACAAACGAGGAGAGCAAGAGAGGAATAGTTCCTGCCTCTGAGAGAGGTGAGAATTAAAGCAGTTAATACATGTAAAGTGATTACAAGAGGGGTGGATGCAGAGTAAGAGCTCAGTCACATCATCATTAGTATCACAACACCGTATCTGTGACAAGGACACTGCTGCGGACCACACGGACCCTTATTTGCATCTGGGTGGCTCTCACTCGTAATACATGGCAGTTGCTTGAATAATGAAACATACACTGTACCACATGGCAACCTATGTTCTTTATACATATTTTTCTAGACATTTTTCTTAAGCAAAGACGTGATTCCTTCTCATTTTTCCATTTCTGATGTGAGGTCGGTCTATTTCATTCTTGACTGCACAGAAGAAATACTGGGAGAAGGGAAGTAGAAGGAAAGGACAGATTTCGTATTTGTTAGTTTGCAATTGTCTGGAGGTAAGTGGGATCTGCACATTATTTCCCCAAGAGAATGGGGATGAGAGGAAAAAGATGGTGCCCAAAGCTATTCATGTAGCTCCTTAGGTTGTTCACTTCATCTACTGAAAAAACATGTACCCAGCTTCTATGTGTTCTACAGAGTTCTACACTGTTCTAAGTACCAGCCTCTCTCTCACTTCTGCCTTTTGACATCATGCTTGTGGCTCCAAGAGAAATAAAAGAATGAGAATACCGATTAAGCTGGGAATACAGACCATATATGGATTTTCTCATAGATTTTTTACATTGGATTTCAGAAAGAAAAAGAAAACAGGTTTTGTGTTAAGCAATTCAATAGTATGAACAGTTTGAATTCTCAAGGGCTGATAATAAATTTGCTTCTTGATCAAAGGGCTAATCATGCAAAACTAAATATTAATTTTCTAATGAATTAAATTTGAATAATCAAGTCCATTATTGATGGAGGCAGATTATTGGGGGCAGGAGGGAGTCAATTTTGGAAACTGATCTAAAAAAAATAGAGCACTAGATCTAAAAGAAAAAAAAAACTAACAAAATAAAACAGGGCCTGGAAAGCTGAAGAAGTACTAGATAATGCTCCAGAGAATTTCCAGGGTGTTCCATGGAGAGATGGGCATGGTGCCAATTTCAATGCCAAGATTAGTGGTATGCTGAGAGCACTGGCAGCTGCCCTATAGCACCCTTGACCTGAGAGCGCCAGTCTTCACCGATCATGGCGTGAACGTGCACACTCAGCGCAGTGGGGGGCAAGTGGACGCCATCAAGCATTCTCCCCAGCACAGGGTATAATTTCATCCTTGCCCATTTCATTTACCTGAGTGTTTCAGAACCTAAGTCCCAGATAAGATTCGTGTTTCCATAGGTGTCTTGAAAGCAGTGCCCAAATGCGTAGGATCACCAGCTTGTTCAGAGGGGCTACAACATGAAATGTCAACTGGAAAAGATAGGAAACTGCTGTTCAATTTCTCCTCCACAACGTGAAAAAGAACAGCGGGTCCTTTCACGCAGGAGTGTAGTGAAAGTCCAGCAAAGCTTTATTGAGTGCTTACTATGTGGGTCAGGCCTGTGTTAGATGCTTCTGTGTACTATCTCATTTAATCCTTAAAGCCGCAGACTTATCGAAGTTTTAGAGGTTGTCATAGGCAGCACGGTAAGCCTTCTAGGCAAAGGATGAGGAGGGGTAAGATGTCACCCCTGGTATTGATAAAGCTGATTTTAGAGAGGGTGGCATTTATCTGGAGGCTAGCAGTGTTCTTAATTCTGAACCCCACCCGGGATTAGCGATGCTCGCTCACCCAGACACAGGCAGTGCCGGACCACTCAGGGCCTCCACTCACGCAGGTCCCTGCAGAGCCTCCAGTGTGGAAGGGGGACCAGATTTCCTGCGGGCAGTCACAGCCCAACAAGACAGGACCACAAGAGTCTGTGTTCTGCTCTCACGGTGTGCCGGAGTTGGCCAGCTCTGGCTCGTGGACGTCTCTTCCTGAATTCATGCTGGTGGCTCGGAACCAGCCACCGCGAGATGGGAATCTTTACACCATGGGAATCATCAAACACAACGCACCAGGGCTTCAGCCCCACGGAGCCATTTGCTCACCACTGCCTGCTCCCCAGGTTTTCCAGTCAGAGCTGTCTCCTCTTTCTCAGCAAGGAGAGGAAGCAAGTGAGGAGGCCAGAGAAAGGCTGGGGTGTCACACTGGGGGACGCCTCCACGGGAAAGGCACACCAGGAGATTACGTAGAGTTCAGTTGATCTCAGGGGTTCCAAACTGTAAAAGGCTTGAGAAGGACGCCAGCTGGTGCTGCTTCGCCATTCCCCTTTATAGTGAAACTCCTCAGAGGTGCCTACACTCTCTGTCTTCTGGAACTTTCCTTCAGGCCAACCCATCAGCGAGGTGCAAGTGATTAAGTTGCTTACCCTACTGGAAGGCACTAGGCACTGTGAACTTACAAATGGAGGATGTGTAATCCTTTTATCTTTTTCTTTTTTAATTGCTGTGAGAATGCTTAATCCTTTTGGGGGGAGAGAATGAAGAAGTGGAGACGAGGATCCATTCTGTCACCCACAGTGCTTGAATTCACGGTCTGTCATGCTGTTCAACACAGTGGCCATGTGCGCCTCCTCCCCCCAGCTTTATTTCCAAGAACGTTTTGTTTTGACAGATAACAGGTAGTAATTTCATTTCTGGAAGTGCCCTGTGCTGCCAGAGTCCCGTGCCCCAATTTCAGCTATTTTCTCTGGACTTCAGACCGAACCAAGCCAGAGAATCCATTCTCGAGTCGCGTGTCCTTCAGTGCCTGCTGCCTGGGGCCATCCTGATACTAATCACTGCACTAGGCAGGGCTCTTGTGGAAACAGTCGAATTGGCTTTAACTAACTTTAGCAGAAAGTGCATTTACTAGAGGATGTTAGGAGGAAGAATCTGGGGGGGAGAAGGAAGGCAGAGTGTCGGGCTCTGAGGCCATTTTGACCAGCGGCAATACCCACACCATCCCGCAGGGGCTGCCGCAGCGAAGATCCCACCACGCTGCTGCTGCTCAGCACAGACACTGGGGCTGATTGGCGCCAGACACCGGACGCCCTGCCTCTGCTGCCCGTCATGTATTTTCTTGTCACCAAGTTCTCAAACCAGCTTTGACCATTGCTTGAGATGCTCGGCTCAGCTCATCACTGCTCCTTCATCTGAGTTACCCTGAGGTGGCCTTCACTGTCCTTCTTCTGGGAAGGCTTCCCTGGCCTCACAAAAGCCTAGAAACATATTGTGCCGTCCCGTCCCCCTTCCCTGGAAGCTGTGTTTATGTCCCTGTGGCGTTCATCATCATGATGGCGTCTCCACAAACACGGTGCTCCTCCTGAGGAAGCTCCCCCAGGCTCTCCCTCACACTTTTGCTTTGCTCATCTCTCAGGCTCTGGTGTTGCAATCACATCCATTTTCTTCTTGCCTATGCCTTAATAGAGAAGGGCCACTTGAAAAAATAATCCAGAACTTCATTTGGGAGCAACTCATGCCAACCAATTCCTACGTCAGTGGCTTTGGTGAAGAGTAAAATTGTTTTCCAGGAGTGCTCCAAGTGCTTGAGACAGTAGCACCTAGAAGCTTTATGGCCAGAAAAACAGGAGGCTAGGGCCTGTGTGTGGGAGTGCAGAGGGTGCTACGAGGCAGGCACTCAGGCAATGAAGAAGGAAAAGGAGAGAGAGAGAGGAGAGGGAGAGGGCAAGAGAGGGCATGAGCCTGCTACAGGAGTAGCTTCTGGTGTTGGACCCAGCCCGGAAGGTCTTCAGGGCTGCCCTGTTTATTATGGTAAAGCCATTATGAGTTCTCTTTATACCTAGAACCATTCATCAAATGACCTTCCTGCTTCCTGGGTCTTGCTCTTACAGAACTGTTCTTTCATGATGACTTGTGTCTTTCATCAAGCATAGGGGTGCTCCACCTGCGGTGTTTAGTATTGCTTCCACATTTCTGATGAAACTGAGAGACAGGAGAGCAATGCACCCATCTCAAGGACTCTCATCCAATAGCAGATTCAGTCTGCATATTTACTGAACACCCATGAAGGGTCAGGTCCTAAAGGCTGGTGGGTGTCAGGGTGGGATTTGAATCCAGGTTTGTACAACACTAAAATCTTTCCATTACAGCATGGCAGCATTTGTCAGAGACCTAACCAACAAAAGAGTGATTAAGGACCACAAAGATAGAGAAATGATGAGAGGAAATGGAAGGAAAGAAGAGAAAAGTGGACGGAGGAGAGAAATGCACCTAATTATGGTGCAGGTTAAAGACTGCTCACAGATGGGGCACCTGGGTGGCTCAGTTGGTTGAGCGTCCGACTTCAGCTCAGGTCATGACCTCGTGGTTTGTGAGTTCAAGCCCTACATTGGGCTCGCTGCTGTCAGTGGACATCTTGCTTTGGAGCCTCTGTCCCTCTCTCTTTGCCCCTCCCCCTGCTGTGCATGCAGTCTTTCTCTCTTTCTTTCTCTCTGTCTCTCGTTCAAAAAAAATTTTTTTTTCACACTGCTAACATCCATGAATGACCACGAATGTTGAATATGGCTGTTGGAGTTTGAGATAAAGAAACAATATTTGATTTGCTGGAGAGGTCGTTGGGTTGGAGGGGATGGGCTAAATGGGTGATGGTGTTAAGGAGGGCACTTGTTGGGATGAGCACTGGGTGTTGTATGGAAGTGATGAATCATTGGGTTCTACTCCTGAAACCAATACTACATTATGTATTAACTAACGATTTAAAAAAAAAACCCAACATTCTGGGGGTGGGAAGAAACAATAGCCCTTGTTTTCTCTCCCAAATGGAACCATTTTAGAGACAGATGCAGGTATCAGGTGGAGATTAACATGTAACTCTTTTAAAAGAAGAACCTATTCTGTTGAGGTGGATAGTGTTCCTTTCCTCCCTGCCCTCGCCCCCAATTCATGGCCGCTCAGAATGTGGTCTTATTTGGAAAAAGCATCTTTGCAGATGTAATTAGTTAGGATGAGGCCATACTGGGTAAAGTGGGCCCTCACCCAATATGACTGGTGTTCTTATAAAGAGAAAACAGACACACAAGGAGAAGGGAAAGTGAAGACAGGGGGACGTTGGAGTGATGAGTTGCAAGCCAGCTGAACGCCAACGACGGTGGGACGGCACCAGATGCTGTTAGAGGTAAGGAAAAATTCTTCCCAAAAACCTTCGGAAGAGGTACGGTCCTGCTGACCCCTTGATTTCAGATTTCTGGCCTCCGGAAATGTGGGAGGGTAAATCCATCGTTTTAAACTACCCACTTGGTGGCACTTTGTTACCGCAGTCACAGGAAGCTTATGCTCCAATAAAGCAGTTTGGAGAACTCGGTTTTCTGTTCTCAAGGAAGTGGGTTTGTGTGAGTCCCATCCCTGAATAGCTGAGGGGTACAGGCTGTGCACTCCCGGAAGCCAGGCGTGCTCCCAGGAAGGAAGTTCCTGAGCATGCCCAGTTCCTGCACAGGAGCTCACCAATCAGAAGAGCCGGACGGGCCGTTGGGGGTGGCCTGGCTAAAGTTCCTCCCCCGGGAAACACACTAGTGCGGAATCAGAGTTCCGGACTAATGGTGGACGGGAGGTGCCAGGTTTTCGGCCTGCACAATGTTTTTCAAAAAAATATTTGAATCAGTGCCCAACACTTAAAGGTTGAAACATTTAGTATAAAGTCCCAGATTTCAAGCTTCTCTTTGACACTGGAAACCGTGGCCACGCTGGACCACATTCCTTGGAGGCTGTGACTGGCTGTTGTTGCAGTGGGTGCCCTCTCCAGATGGGGTGCAGGCTTTCTCCCTCACCCTTCTGCTCCCCACACCCCATGTCTGCCCCCTGATCTGCGCTACTCCTTTCTGGGCCTGCCTGGTGCGTCTTGACATTTTGGTTTAGGATTCCCAGAGTGGTGGTTAAGAGCAGAGAGTCTGAAGTCAGACGAGCCCTGGGTTCACATTCGAGCTCAGTTACTTCCTAAATGTGTGGTGTTGGGCAATTTGCTTAACCTCCATGAGCCTCAGGTTCCCCATTTGTAAAATGGAAATAATAATAGAACCTACCTTGTTGGGCTGTTGTGAGAACTATATAATGTCATCATGGGAGTCTTCTCACACTCACGCAAGGCGCCGAAGTGCCCGATAGGCCTTATTGTTACTATTTGAAAAGCGCTGTAGGAGGAATCCTGGAAGAGAAAGAGCCTCCAGCCGGAAGTGCGCTTGGTCTGGTTTTAGCGCTGCCCTTCATCCCACCAAGTTTCAGAAAAAGTATTTTAGTAAGTCAGCTTCCAAGCCCCCCTCCCCCAACTCCTGTAGTGCAGAATCCAATAGTTTTGGGAATCAGAGGTCCAATTAAGGTGGTTTCCCTCCTCCGCGCAGTTTGATTCTCCTCTGGAAGGAGATTGCAGGGAGGCAGGAAACTCTGGATCCTATCCAAATACTTACATGTCTCGGTTTTAAAATAGCTGCACTCTTAGCTGGCTTTGCAGACTTCCTAGCTGCCCTCAAAGGACAGCTTTTGCTTTGACCGATCACTTCTTCTTGGTGGCCAAGAATGATGGAAGATGCAGAAGGAACCAGCTGACTTTGAATAGTGTACTTCTGGGAAGGGGCAAGAAACCAGATGGAACTGGGAAGGAGACAGGATGACAGACAAGAATGAAAAGATTTCTTTCTTTCTTTCTTTCTTTTTTTAAATGAAGAACATACAAACTTCTTCTTGTGTAAAAGAGTGCCCAAATAGGAGGCCGTCAACCTCTGAAATGATTGCATGCTACAGAAACCAACTTAAACTAGTCCTTGTTAAAAGGTGAATGTCTTTGGAAGGCTACTGAAGTATTCCCTAGAACCGACGGACAGCAGAACCTCCCTGCAGACTAGAACCAGGAACTGGGAGTCAATCAATGCCAGGTGTGACATATTGATATCACTTAGCTGTTGATATAGTAGATGGTTACCTGGTTGTTCAAACATCAAGTATAGAGTAATCTACATTTTCTCAACTGGTCTGAATTGCCACATTTATCACATTAGAATGCGGTAAATTTTCAGTGTGTGTTTGGGTCAATTTCTGGTAAAATTCTACTCCATCTGCTATTCATGACTGTTATGAGTTCAGTTGTGTCCCACAAAAGAGACACATTAAAGTCCTGACCGCTAGTATGTCAGAATGTGACTTTATTTGAAAACAGGGTCTTGGGCTCTTGGGTGGCTCAGTTGGTTAAGCATCCAATTCTTGATTTTGGTTCAGGTCATGATCTCACAGTTTGTGAGTTTGAGCCCCTGAGTCGAGCTCTGTGCTGACAATGCATAGCCTGCTTGAGATTCTCTCTCTCTCCCTCTCTCTCTTAGAAATAAATAAATAAACTTAAAAAAATGAAATTGGGTCTTTACAAAGGAAATTAAGTTAAAATTTGGTCATGAGAGACCCCTAATCCAATACAACTGGTGTCCATATAAAAAGGAGAAATTTGGACACAGGACAGATGTGCACAAAGGGAAGATAGTTGTATGAAAAAAGAGGACTGGAATGATGCTAAGCCAGGATGATAAAGATTGCCTGAAAACCACTAGAAGTCAGGAAAAGGCAAGGAAGGATCCTTTTCCCAACAGTGTTTAAAGGGATCATGGGCCTGCCCACACCTTGATTTTAGGCTAAGAGCATCCGGGACTGGGAGACAGTACACTTTCCCCAGTTTGTGGTACATTGTTAGGCAGCCCTAGCAAACTAACATCTAATATAATATCCCAGTACCAAACTGTTTTAATTATTATAGCTTTATAATATTTATAAAGTCCCTGGTCATGTTAGTCCCTAGGAGGATATATCTTTTAAGATTAAAAAATACTATTTTATTTATACTCATGTATGAAAAAAATTGGCTGTACTACCGTGTTTACATACACGCCAATATTGGAAACAGAATTCAGTAATGAATCACTTTTAAATTTAATTAAAAAAACACACAAACATTAAAACATCAATTGGTTATAGAAAGCAGAGTGTAGGAAAAAAATCATAAGTTATCATTTTCATTAAAGAGGAGCACCCTCTGAGAAGATCAAGTCAATTAGTAATAATTCATCTATTTTGCAAAATAACATATACATAGAACAGTTAGTGATTGCACTCATTTTATTACTTTTACTAAGCCATTGTATCTTCCTCACACTCAATGCAAAGAAATAAAACAATATAAAAATATGTCTTCATTATTAATCACAATAAAAAGGGTCTGCTTCATTCGACAGCCTGGGCATATTATAAAATAGGGAGCACTTACTGGCTCAAGTGGGTCAAAGTACCATTTTGATTCTGACCCACTGAGTAGAATCTCATGCACATCTGGTGACTGGACTAACTCCATGGGAGCTGTGATGTACCAAACCATTTCTGTGGTATCCACACATCTCAACAAATTAAGAAAAGACTCTACAGAAGAAAAGATAACAATCCCTTGGGTAAATTCCTAGCAGTGCTATTGCTGGGTCAGAGGGGAGTTCTATTGTTAGTTTCCTGAGGAACCTCCACACTGTTTTCCAGAGGGGCTGCACCAGTTTACATTCCCACCAACAGTGTAGGAGGGTGCCCGTTTCTCCACATCCTCGCCAGCATCTCGTGTTCTCTGATTTGCTCATTTTAGCCACTCTGACTGGCGTGAGGTGGTATCTCAGTGTGGTTTTGATTTGTATTTCCCTGATGAGGAGGGATGCTGAGCATCGTTTCATGTGTCTGTTGGCCATCTGGATGTCCTCTTTGGAGAAGTGTCTGTTCATGTCTTCTGCCCATTTCTTCACTGGGTTGTTTGTTTTT